>NC_060169.1:4407429-4510939 GCF_021292245.1 Micropterus dolomieu | reverse complement strand
CGAGTCTCAAGTCTTTGAGCTAGAATCCAAGTCACTGAGCTAGAGTCCAAGTCAAGTCTCAAGTCACTGAGCTAGAGTCCAAGTCGAGTCTCAAGTCTTTGAGCTAGAATCCAAGTCACTGAGCTAGAGTCCAAGTCCAGTCTCAAGTCACTGAGCTAGAGTCCAGGTCGAGTCTCAAGTCACTGAGCTAGAGTCCAAGTCACTGAGCTAGAGTCCAAGTCAAGTCTCAAGTCACTGAGCTAGAGTCCAAGTCGAGTCTCAAGTCTTTGAGCTAGAATCCAAGTCACTGAGCTAGAGTCCAAGTCAAGTCTCAAGTCTCTGAGCTAGAGTCCAGGTCGAGTCTCAAGTCTCTGAGCTAGAGTCCAGGTCAAGTCTCAAGTCTCTGAGCTAGAGTCCAAGTCACTGAGCTAGAGTCCAAGTCAAGTCTCAAGTCTCTGAGCTAGAGTCCAAGTCGAGTCTCAAGTCTCTGAGCTAGAGTCCAGGTCGAGTCTCAAGTCTCTGAGCTAGAGTCCAAGTCGAGTCTCAAGTCTCTGAGCTAGAGTCCAAGTCAAGTCTCAAGTCTCAAGTCTCTTGTGGTTATAACGAATGCTGTGTTTAATCCAGGCTGCTTATAACACTGCATAGCTAGAAGGAATTCTGTAACTGTAACCTGTTTTTCACTTACAGAGCACGACCATGTAATGTGAAATGCAATCAATGACAGCTTATTAACTACTGTAAGCCAACACATCACTCAGATTCTCAAACCAGTGTAACTTATAGTTTTATTAGAACATTTAGAACATTAATGTTCTAACTAAATAAAAAATAAACCTGTAACCTGTTTGCAGCCACCGTTAATAGTTAACGTGATGGTAGCCAGTGGGACGTAAATGATTATGTTAATCGACTGCCAGAATTTGTCAAGTAAACAAATGCTCATTCATCTTTTCATAACGAAGACATTAAGCTAAAGGAAGAAGCAAGCTAACGTTAGATGTCCAATGCTGAGATAAACATGTTTACTAACCTCAGGTTGCTAATCTATTTTGCGCTCAGCGCTTCTTTGTTTGGGCCTTGTACAAAGTTTTAAAGTCAAAGTTTATGATGAATGGCACAGCAGCCGCCGGTGTTTGTTGTCCTCGCACACTTGTGGCCGCGCGCAGCTGATGCCACGTGTTACGTTGGCAGGTTATAGGTTACACAGGGAGAGGAATAACAGCAAGCTCATCAGACGTTTCCTAAAAATAAACATAGTTCACAAGTCCCGCACCTCAAGTCTGAGTCAAGTCTGAAGTCTTTTAAGGACGAGTCTCAAGTCACTGTGTGTGCGACTTAAGTCGGACTCCATTCCGAGTCTCAAACTCGAGTCCCCATATCTGATTTAAATGACTGCATATTGTGTGGAAACAACATGAATTGTGTAGTTGGTATGGTATGAACAGACCGATATTGGGCTAATTGTGTTTAGAGTTTTGAAAATGCGACTACAGATTGGACAAAATGATGTTAGCGGTTGTAAAAATCTGTAAGCAAACTCAAACAGGATGAACTAGTGCGTTTGTTTGGGACTAATTTCAGCGGCGGATTGAATCCACATGTGGTGCTCTAGTGAGAATTTGGGGCAGCACGACAGCGTATGTGGGACTGAGTCAAAATTTATGTTCATGATGAAGGAACATGTCACCCAGTGCAGCAGTGTGGCACACTGAACAGTTTCTGAACAACAATAGAGCTTTATGGTTCAGAGGAAGAACATATATCAGTCTGTGATACATGCCAAGTGCTTGCTAGTAGAGACATTCATTGTTTTGAAAATAAACACTGAGAATATTGCTAGACTTTGAAGTTGATCTTCAGTGAAGTTTTTGAGAGAGAAATCCTGGTGGAGAAACCAGGATGTTTTTTGTCTCTGGTCAGTTAGTTGTCATTTTTATCTCCCATCCGTCTCAGTATGTCAGTGTTTCACTGTTTTTGCACTAAGGATGAATTACTGAGGTGTTTTCTCTCTTTTTTTTTCTCCCTCAGGATTGTTGAGATCTACAGCCGTCGACTACAAGGTACCAAAGAAAAGTCGCACAGATTCTCTGTTTAATCTGTTCAAAGTTCAGTGTTTCTGTTTCACTCTGTCAGCCTAAATGTTGTTTGTTCAGTCTAACCTGGTTCATGTTTGTTTGTCTGTCTGAATGTCCACAGTTCAGGAGAGGTTGACCAAACAGATTGCTGTGGCGATCACCGAGGCCCTGCAGCCCACCGGCGTCGGCGTGGTCATCGAGGCAACGTAGGCTACAACCACCAAAAAACTTAATTTTCTCTCTCCTCTATTCTCCTTTTCTGTCCTCCATCTTTCCCTTACGCCTGGTGCACACTAGAGCTTAAAAATGTTTCATTTCTTTCATCAGATTGTGTTTCCTCCCCTTCGCCTCTTTTCCCCTCTCCCACATAAGCATCACTTCACTTCCTTAAATTTACGTCCTCTTTTAAATCTTCCCTTTCCTTCACCTCCTCACTCTTTTCTACTCCTCTCACCTTTTTATTGATTTACCTGCTTTTACCCGTTTCATCACTTTAATTTCCATCACTCATTTCTGTCACATCTCTTTTCTTTCACCTCCTCTTTCTTTTTTAACTTGAATCTAATTTCTTTAACAGTCTTCAATTCATTTCAATTCATTTCCTTTGACTTCCTTCTTTTCTGTCACATCATCTCTTTTCCTTCACCTCCTTTCTGTTATGCTGTCCTTTTTATTGTCTTATTTATTTATTGTCTTCCTTTTTTCTGTTACACCTCTTCCCTTCCCTCACCTTCATCTTTTTTATACTTTTTTTTATTATCTCTAATTGCTTTTATTTCCATCCTCTTTTCTGTTCTTCTTTCCTTTTTAATCTAATGTCTTTTTACAATTATTTCATATACACCACTTCATTTGCTTTCATTTACTTCCTCTTTTCTGTTCCTCGTTTCTTCCTTTTCTTCACCACTTCTTGCTTTTTTAAACTTTCCATTCTTTGACCTTGCCTCCATTTCTTACCCTCTTTTTTTATTCTTTAATTGTCTTTATCTCTGTTCCGTTTCTGATTTCTAACACTTTTCTTCGTCCGTCTTCTTTTTATCTCTTTTTACATTAGTTCATTTCTGTTCCCTTCATCTTTAATCTCCCTCCTCTTCCTCTCCGCAGTCACATGTGCATGGTGATGCGAGGCGTTCAGAAGATGAACAGTAAAACCGTCACCAGCACCATGTTGGGAGTTTTCAGGGAAGATCCAAAAACCCGAGACGAGTTTCTGACGCTGATCAGGAGCTGAGGAGGAAGAAGCACCTCCTCTTCATTCTCCTGTTGCCTGAAGTTACCTCCACCTGTGTGTATGTGTGTGCGTGCATGTGTGCGAGCGTGTGCATGTGTGTAGTGTGTGTTTCCCTCTCACCAAAGGCAGTGACAGAGTGTGTACTGTGTTTTCAGTCTGAGTTTTGTTTGAGGCCGTGCGCCGACATGTTTACTTACCGACGGGACAGACTTTACCCCCTGTTGTCCACGTGTGTTGTGGGTGC
Organism: Micropterus dolomieu; assembly: GCF_021292245.1. Taxonomy (NCBI): domain Eukaryota; kingdom Metazoa; phylum Chordata; class Actinopteri; order Centrarchiformes; family Centrarchidae; genus Micropterus; species Micropterus dolomieu. Next base: position 4,507,410 of record NC_060169.1, on the reverse strand, counting down.
TCATCAATCAAATATCAGTCTTTGGCCTTGAAATAGAGACGGTGAGTTTAACGGAAAGAATCCACCCTGAAAAATATAATCACTTGTTATACTATTATTAAAAAGATTAAAATCAACTGTTGCATTTCTAGATGACATGCTTTCTAGTTTAAAGGTCCTTTACAAAGAGCATGTCACAAATAAAGAAGACAAAAATGTGTTTAACGTTTACAGTAATACTTAAATAATAGTTTTTGAGCTCAGTGATGTTTTAGATCAACACAGAACAGTGAGAGCTCTTTTAAACAAAACTGTAAATCCAAGATTCTTGCAAATAATTGGAGGCATATTCACAAAACATCATGAGGCTAAAAGTAACTCCTAACTGTTATAGTGTGCAAAAACCAAAAATAAACTAAGATTTGATGGCCGTATCAGTGAGTCCACAAAGCATTTTAGTGCGAAAACCAGCTAATGTGTCTCATCGCATTCGTGTTTTCAGAAAAACAATAAAAGAGAAGCCCATTTTAACAGAGCGAGAGTTAATGCGCTTCATCCAAATAATTCAATAACACTGGGAAATATGGTTTTCACAACTCTCCAGTAATGCAACTTTGGAAAAAATGCAGTTTGCAACCTTGATGAACTTGGATATTTCTCCAAACTAAGACACAACTTTGCTTTACAACTCATCAAGTTAATAAATAAAGCCAATTGTTTGATTACCCGATAAAATGGTGCTATATGTACAATTAGCCGATTATGGGATACAGATTTTGGAAAAAGATTCTACGTGCAGATGGCGTTTGATGCCAGATACAATAAAATACTCGACAAGTCACAGAGCGGTCACCTGTCAGCCAATCACAGAGGACATAGTGAGTGAGATCATTCATGAAACATGGTGTCAGCCGGAGTAACTCTCAGCAGCTTTCTGAAAAGCTCTTAAGAAGAGGGTCTCAAGAACTTTTAACGTGTTGGTGAGATCAGATACTTATTTTATGTCAAATATCTTTAGGTTTTTGACTGTTGGTTGGACAGAACAAGCTATTTGAAGACGTCACTTTGGGCTCTGGGCGACATGGGTGACATTTTATAGACTAAACAACTAATTGAAGAATTAGAAAGATTAGGAGGAGAATGAAGAAGGATTATTCAATAGAGAAAATAAAATCCCTTTGTTTTAAATCTTTTCACTTGCATTTGATTATATTGTTGTGATGAACGGCACTTTAACACTCTGTCACATCTCAGAAACCTCAGTCCTTGTTATTCAGGACTGTTTGGTTGCTGAGATTATCAGTTGATTTAAAACCAGAACTGAAATCATGAAGTTTGTATTATAAAAACAAACAAAAAGAGCCATTTAAATATGAAACATCATGAAATGTTTGGTGCAAAACCAAACATGGGCAGACTGCAGTAAATCCACTGCTTCTGAAAATGACACTATTATTCTCATTTTTACATTAAAATCTTGTTAATATTATGGTCCTGTGGAAGGATCTGCCTGTATGTGCCAAAACAAAAACAAAAAAAAAGACCTCGGTGCTGCAGGCTCACCGCTGTCTGAAAACAAACTCAATATTTTAATTAACTTGAGAGGCTAATTAAATGTGTGTGTGTCAGTGTGTGTTCTTTACACTTTTCATCCCAGCAGATGAACCGTGTGGAGACTAATGTGTGTGTGTTGTTCAGTGACTTTGTGTTTACTCGTGTAGCATATTTTTGCATCTTAAAGCGTTTTAACGTTGCCAGACAGACTTTGGGAGGTTGTGTAATGTCGTGACAGAAGTTGTGTGTGTGCGTGTGTGTGTGTTTGTTTGTTGGGAGGAAGATGAACGCTAACAAACGGCTCTGATGTTGTTTATGTGGCCTTGTTGAGAAGGACGGCCTGTTCTTCACCATCATTGTCACTTTATGTATGTGTTAATTAAAAAAACTTTTTAATCAAAGAAAATAAATCTCAATGTGACGCCGATGACTCTGTGTTTCTTCACTTAACTGTCAGTGGTCTGCATTCATGCAAATGCAGCAGAACGGCAAAATGTCCTGTTAGTTTGACTCGAAGATGTTTTCCCCACACTGCTAGCCTCATATTTACACTATATCAATAGCATAAGTTAGCTATTTTTGTTGAAATACAAATTTCAATTAACACGTTTAACTACATACAAACAAACAAAGCTAATTTTTAAGACTGAATAGACTGAACTGAACATGTTAGCAATAGTGGCTTTGCCAGTGTTGGAAGAAGTATTCAAATCTTCTATTCAAGTAAAAGTACTACTTCCATAGTGTAAAATTACTCTGTTACAAGTACAAAAAATCCTGCATTCAAACTGTTAATTAAGTTAAAGGTAATGAGAAAGTATTAGAATCAAAAGTACTCATTTTGCAGAATGACCCATTTCAGAATAATCACTGCTTCACTTTAAGTTGCAGCTTGTAAATGTGGAGCTAATTGTAGTTACTTGGTGTGGTGGTGATGGGACAGTGGATAAGATGCATGCCTTTGGTGTGAGAGGTCCCGATTCCCCATTGTGACACATCCACCAATGTGTCCCTGAGCAAGACATTTAACCCCTAGTTGTTCCAGAGGCGTGCGACCTCCGATTTATTTAGCAATCTGAAGTTGCTTTGGATAAAAGTGTCAGCTAAATGAATAAATGTAAATCTGCAAATTTGCTAGTATCAAAAGTTATCAAATACATGTAGCGCACAAAAAATTTGCTTCCAAAAGAAGAGCAGTATAAAGTACCATGAAATGGAAAAGTAAACTACAAGTATGTCAATAATGTACTTATATAGAAGTAAATAACGTGGGTAAATATACTTAGTTACATTGCACCGGTGGGCTTTGAAGCCATTTTGCCAGTAGTTTGTAGACATTTCAGTAATTGTTTTCACAACAGGAGGCTGACGGGAGCGTTGTTTTTTTCTACTGGGCTGCTCACAATATATTCTTTTGTCTACACGCGAGGTAGGTTCTTCCTTACAAGAACGTTTTATCAAAGCTTCTAATGCACCAACTTAAAAGCATGTGAGGAGCTTCCTGTTGTCTTTATGTTGAAATTAGTAAACATGTCCTGAGAACTGAGAAGGGAACCATGTTACTTTTGTACCCGGGGGTCGATGCTCAGTGCTTTCTAGAAAATGTAGAAAAATCACAAAACTGAAGAGGAAGTAGATAAAACTGGTTCCAGAACAAAAAGGGGGCCCACAGCTCATTTTAGCCCCGGGGCCCAATTAGAGGGTTGATCTGGCTGTGAGCCCAGAGCGAACAGAGGGGATGTGGAGCTGATCATGATCTGGATGTCTGACAGAGGAATGACTCAGCAGCTCTCGCCTGAGTTTTGTAACATCACATTCATGCACTCACAGCGGCGAGGGTCTGGTTTCTATATTCTACTCTCCAAACTAAAGAAGCAGTTTGAACTAAAACTTTAAATGTGTTTGTTTCTACAGTGTTTCCCTGCTTCTTGGCCGACAATGCCATCAGTCTAACTTTAACACTTAGGTAAAACATTTCTTGTTACCTGGTCAGTTTAAACCTGTAAACAAAATAGTTTTATTATTTATTTTTTATCATAAAAAGTCACTGTCTGTCACTTTGGTGCCCTCCAGTGGAAATTTCAAAAATGAGACTATGGCAGAAAACTGCGTGCCCATCCTCAACACTTCCTTACTTCAGATTTTGTTTAGTGAAAAAGTACCTAAAGGGTCAAAAACAATTCAAAGGCTGTGGTTGTATATCACCACACTTTGTAAACCTATGAAAAAACTAAATTAACTAAAAAACTAAATTTTACACAAAGATGGAGTCCAAACATGTAGAAGCGTTTTATGCACCACGTAAAAAGGAACAAACTCCAAGAAAACTGCAGGTCTGCTGAAACTGCTCTGTAACTTTTAGTATCCTGTATCATCTTCTTTTTATTTTCTATTTAACTCTTATTTTCTATTGTATGTTCTATGTAAAGCACTTTTGAATTGCCTTGTCGTTGAAATGTTCTATACAAAGTTACAGGTATGAATTCTGGTGTTGCTTTCACAGCCGAAAGCGCTACCAAAGTTCATACCTTCCAATAATGCAACTCGATGGTTAGCACATCTTTCTCCTCTGGATTGTTACTTAAGAATGTTTAGTATAATCAGAAAAATGTCCTTAATGTATTACAAGTATTTAGAGCAGTAAAATGCCCGCTGTGGCTGTTATCTGATGATCTTCTCCATTAATCAATTCTTCAGAAAATAATGAGAAGTGGCGTCACGATAACCCAAAGTGACACCTTCCCGATGCTCGTTTTGTCCAAACGACAGGCCAAACCTCAACATTATCAACACATTTAAAGCTACATGAAGTCTTCATATTTGTGAAGCTGGAACCATAAAATGTTTTAGCAATGACTAATTGTTTGATCTGTTCTTTTAAAAACTGTTGGGCAGCAACAAAACAATCATACAAGAAAGAATCTGAATTAGGACACTTCGCTGCAGTGTGAACGTGACCCAGCTGTCGCTTGTTTCATCCTGTTACAGTAGTTTTTACAATTTCTTAAATGTGATTTTGTGTGAATTTATGTAATGAAGTAAAACCGTAAGTAAAAACATGTTACTCAAATACAAGTACATCAAACTTGATCATAAGTACAATACTTGTGAAAATGTACTACTACGAGTACTCCTTGAGACAAGTAATGTAAAATTGGTTAAAGTTATAAGTCTCCTCAGGCTGAATCACACACAGACACGCTGGAGGAGTTACAACTTGTATTTTTATGTATAACAGGGGCATGCTAAGTCACAGCATTCTGGTACGTCGCGACAAAATTACAGCAAGACACATTGAACACTTGAATGTCTTCACACAAACGCAAACATCCTCACTGTCACGCAGCCATTCACACATTTTTTTTTTTTTGTACAGACCAGAATAATTGATATCTTCATATCAGCATTAAAAAGTACCAACAGAGCACAGACACAACAGACCGAGTTCACCGCCGCGGGCCACGTTCACACTGCACTCAACGTGCAAATCAGATTCAAGTTCGAATGTTCACATTTTGCTTTTTTAGAGACGTGAAGCTGCTTTAATTTTTGACTGCTGACGCTCAAAAAGTTTATTTTAATGACTTGACTGTGAGGTTGTAAAAGATGAGCAATACTCCGGATATCACTGATGTAATTTTACTTTAGAGTTGATTTATGTTGTTGCTCTGGTGAAGGGTTTTCAGACCAGGTGCTGCTCAGATAAATGAAACGATAATTTACTTGTTGGATTTTGGGAGATTGTCTCAACCGATACTGATCCTGAACTTATCCACCGATACAGAGTACTGAACTGATACCACTGCTCCTTTTGTCCCAAATCAAAATTATTTATGACATTAGCTCATCGCTTTAAATGTACAGAGCAGAACAGAAAACAATCTTCTGCTGTGAAAATGCAGTTTTATTGACAAATATTGATAAATAAGACAACTTTATGCTGTGACTGAATTTTATAAACAACAGTTTCTAATGTGCCAATATATATCTAGTGTAGTCTGCTTCCCTTTTTTATACACTGAATATCTTCGAGTTTGGGACTGTTGGTCAGACAAGCTATTTGAAGACACACTCATTTCTGACAATTTATAGGCTAAATGATTAATCAAATATCGAGAAAGATTAATTGAAAGAAACGGCCAATTAATCAATAATGAAAATAATACTAAGTGGTGGCAGAACTTAACCAAGACGAACACTTATTTATCATTGTGGGGATGATGTGGGTGCTGCAGCCACATTTAAAGAGTTCCCTCCCCAAAAACTAAAATAATGAAATTATCTTTGTTTGTCGTCTATGAACATCAAACATAAGGACACAGTGATCAGTTCTGTGGATATGCAACATAAAACCAGCATCAATAATATGGTCACATATGGATCAGATTCATGATTAGGTTTAGAAAAACTGATTAATCAATGTATTCTTTTCTTCCCCCTGTACTGTATCTACATAAAAAAAATCCACGAATCATACAGCAGAGAAGGGAAACAATCTGAATTAGGACACTTTTAGTTAGCTGCAGTGTGAACGTGACCCAACACAGATGTCGCTTGTTTCATCCTGTAACATTACAGTTTTTAAAGTCTTTATAAAACCATTTACATTTGGGGTGAATGTCTCGAGTACAAAAAAGGCACTGCCATTTGTTATTCTAAATATGACTTTCCCAGCCTTGTGCATGCAGTTTTAAAATATAAATTACACATTTTTTCCCAATGTTCTCCTCTTCTTTTTTTCTTCAATTTTTTTTGTCTTTTTTGTGTTGTTTTTTTTTTTTATTATTAAACATACAATATTCTTTTGTCAAATATATACGTAAGCCTGCAGTCAATACAGGACATCGGCTCTTTGATAAAATAAAACTAAATGAAACAAAAGGAGCACAGTCAAGCGGTAACACTTTGTTACAGAATGGATGCTGTTAAAATTTACAAAACAAACAAACAAACAAAAAAAAAAAGTCTTGGCATCGCAGAATCTATGACAAAAATAAAAGATACAAAACAGCATATATATCTCGACTTAAAGTACATTAAATGTTTTTGGAATATCAAGGCGTTATCTAACTGTTAATACTGCAGTGTGCACAGCGTTAGAAGCGCTCCTGGACACTCACTGAGCTGATATGCATTTAAAAAATAAAGCATTTGGTTTGAAGAGATGTGTAATGATCCAGACCTCAGAGCTGTAACCCTCCTATGTCCGTCACAGGTTCTGTTCACATAGACGTCTGTTTGACCCAGAGATGCTGCAGGAAACCAGGGTTGAGTAGAAACTGGAGGCCTGTGGTGTTGAAGTCAACTCTACACATACAAAACATGCAACTTTACTTTGTTATGTCTCCTAGAAAAATCACATAAACTCGGGTTATTTAAACGCCGTCTGTGAGTGTTTCTATAAAAATGTGGCACAGACGAGCACTTGAAATAAATCTCCTGAACTTTCTATCAACACCTTTTATAATTCAAACATGGCAAAGTGATATGACAGTAAATAAAAATACTGCAAATATACTACAGTTTCAATAATCCCTTCGATTACATTACTGACTGATGTAAAACATTTTGACAAGGATAAATTTGGTGCTCGCTCTACTTTTCTTAATATCAACAAATCCTACGAAGACCCAAACCAACAATCCTAACAAGGTATCCCTCTCCAAAATATATTAATAACACATCAAGGAGCCACACTGGCTGACATGTTCCTGCATCACCACGAACACACACCGAAGTTTATTTTGACTCAATCCCACATACGCTGCCCTGCTGCCCCAAGTACTCACTAGAGCACAACATGTGGATTTATCCGCTGCTGAAAGTAGTCCCCAACAAATGCCTCCTGTCAGTAATGTTTGCTTCAAAAATATAGTGACCAGCCGTTTCAGAAATCACAAAGACTTCTAAAAAAATATGAAACAAAATATTTCTGACCTGTTTAACATCTCTTCAGTAGAAACCAACAGCCTTAGTGTTGTAAAAGACGAGGAGGGGAAGTAATGCGAGAAGAACAAACACATTGTTGGTTTTGGTCTTTCCACGGGATCTGTTCACAATAAGGAAAATATAGAATAATGCCGGCCTTATCCTTTAAATGTAACACACCTAGGAACAACCTACAGTATAAGCCTCTCCCACTTATGACCAAAGAGTTAGGTGGCAATAAGTCCACAGCACTAGGGTCAGACTCCAGATCAGAATGGACCAGTCTACTTCCTGGCCTGCCAAAGACTACAACAACAACACACCGCTGTTTTGTTTGCAGACAGCTCGTCCAACGTGAATTTCTGCAACCGAACATGAGTCCATGTCTCTGACGGACCGGCTCCATCTTCGCTCCGACAGCGAAGCTTCACATGAAAAATCTCAACGCGACACTGATAGATACAAACAAGGTTATAGTTCAACAACAAAAAAAGAAAAAATAGTCAACGTCAACAATAACTATGTTAATATTTGAGATGTACGTATGGTCACCAGCCATAACATGTTAATACATATGGTACTTTAAATAATAATACACCTAAATGAGTAAAAGTATCACCTCTGCAAAAAGAAATAAAGAAAAAAAAATAGAATAAATAGTTGTCTCTACTTTAAGTACTGATTCATATGGCAGTGACACTGAAACCATCTGCTTCTCAGTGAGGAGCATCAGAAAAAAAAAAAACTACAGTTGTCAAAAGTGTCAGTTTCCCCATTTAGGATTAAAATGGGTTCATGTCACATTCATGCTTTGGTGGAATCTTCATCTTCGTTTACAAACATACTGATGACGTTTGATCGGCTCTTATAGACTCAGAGTATAAGAGCGGGAAACACACAAACGCTCGAAACACTGAGACAAAAACGGTGTGCACGATGTCACGGCTGTAACACACACTTTATCTGCCGAGGTGTGTGAATGTTTGAGCGTGCACAGATCCAGACTGCAGGTTTGAGCCACCATCACTGGATCTGAAGCCACATTCAACCACTCAAGATGGCGGTTTGGGCTCCAGGCAGGCCTGTCACAGGCAGAATAAGGCATAACAGAATTTCTGCATGTCTTAGCTTTAATACAGGTCACACGCTGAATACATCACTACTGGATATTTTAAAAGTGTACTGTAGTGTTTTAGATTTCTACATTATAATTTTTCCAAACTTGTTTTGGAACTGTTTTCCAAACAGTTGTTTCTATTACGCTATGAAACTGAGGTTGCACAGACCTGAAGCTTAAGAAGAAGGTGATTCAAGACTGCAAACGTCATGCCGGCATTTATCAAGAGTGTGTGATAATTCATTTGTAGGTGCAGATTTTTTAAAAGCATCAAACAAATGGATATTACACAAGTAAACACAGACACAATGATTACTGTGATGGATTAACTTTCTCAGAAGATTATATGGGTTCATTTTACAACCCTAATAAAATTAATAGCAACTTATGTTTGCCTGAAAGGTTTGAAAAACATAAAAATATCTAACAATAGTTGGTAGTAATGTAATGTGTATTCAAATGGTAGTGACTGGGCTAAGACATGCACTCACTGGTATGGTCCTGTACCTGTGTGGGATGATTCAGCCCCGACTTAAGAAGAGAGCATTTTCAACTCCAACATCAGACAAACAGAAATCATTTAAGGTCAGTGAGAGGCGTCAGGAGCTTCTCGTCTCGGCTGCGGGATTCAACATCGCCACCTGATGTGGTTCTACCGCTTGACTTTTGTCTGTCTGCTGAGACTGCAGCTCGACAATCGAGAGCAAGTGCCAAGCTCTCTTTAATCTGCTTGATCCGACTCCAAAGCACAAAACTGTTATTGAGCTATGAACATCTGGATTTTAGTGTTATCACATTATCATATCAAGTGCAGGATACAAGAGGAGCACTACATGACTGCAACAAAGTTATGAAGAAACTAAACAGTTATAATCAATAACCCTCAACGTCGACCACTCAAGGTCAGGACTCTCGGCACATGTGCTCAGTTGAAAGCAGCACAGAGGGGAGTTTCCTAACCAGCTTATTTCAATATAAACCTATTCTTATAAAGTCTGTATTCCAGACACAATAAACTGAGGATAAATATTAAGACACAGAATAACCATGAGATTCAGAATTAAAAAGAATAAAAATAAATTCCACGTAGGCCTGCACTGACAGAACCGACAGAAGACCATGTTACATGGGCAATCTGATATTTCCCCGAATGTTACTCATAGCAGATTTTTCAATGATCTGCAGAGTGCCTGTGTGTCCATGGACTTCAGCATCTGTTCCCGCCATGACAGTGTTTGGCCTGCAGGTGGAGCTAAGCACTAATGAGACAATCTCTGGGAAAACCCTTCATGGATTGACAGCGTGCGATTGGAAACCAAATCAACCTCCTGCTTTTTTTTCTGCCATCTTCTCCGCTCCACATTTCACAATCTTCCTTTCCTCCAAGAAAGATATTTAGTCGTGACATGCAGCTTAAGCATATCACCCTGCTTTAGAATAACAACTAAACCCAGTATCTGAACATGCAGACAGATCCCACTGATGAAACAGCCGTATTAATCTCCCATTTACGTGTATAAAAACCTACATTTTCAATGTATTATGCCAGCAAAGGCTCTGAATTCAAAGAGTTTATACAGTACATGTTATGGATAAACAATATTGAACTGACAGGTGCCAAATTCACTTCTTCCTACGCTGTCGAGGACAGACTCACGATATGGTTAGACATGACATCATCTTCCTCCCTCATCTTCAGCCGATCAAAGGTCCTGCCTCTGATGTCTTCCTCCTTTAAACATCCGCTTCCCTTTCCAGTGTCACTTCAGCTTGATTCTTTCTTCCACTACTTTCTGTGTCTTTCTCCGCATCACCTTCTTCCTCTCTCTTTACACGTCTGCTCTACCTCCTCCTCTCCCGCTCTCCTCTCTCGGTAAAAGCCAACACGTCTTTTGTTGTTGACTGCTGAAATAAAGAATAAGCACGTTGGTTGTAAACTAGCGTGATGGCTACTCATGGGACGTAAAGCTGGTAGACAGCCAGCCATGGTTTTACAGAGTACTACACGATTCATACCTGAAATTTATACATGTATCTGTACCCTTTGAAAGTAGCATCATTATGTAAACAATAAATACATACAATACAAACAAAAGATTTTTTTGCCACCCAATATTGAGCAAGAGGCCTTCCCAAGCTGGACACTCAGGCCTCACTGAAAACAGGAAGGAAATCCCAAACTTCCTTCTGCATCCTTCTTGCTCTGCTTGTCTTGTTTTTGGGTCTGAGGTACTGCTATGGATTTGAAAGATGCCACGAGCTGTGGTCGATGTGCGGGGACCAGAGGGTGTCGGAGAGGGAAAGGGCCTCAGTCTCACTGGGCCCTGATCCACAGGCCAGCGTCTCCCTTCTGCTGGGACTCACTGGACTGCAGTACTGCTTCTGGCCTCCCCTGGGGGGGGCGCTGTTCACACACTGTCCAGGACGTGTTGAAAGCTTTTATCTCTCCTCACCCAGATGCAGGTGACTGTGAGCATGCTGGCGGAGCAGGAAGTGTGTTTTTCCGACCCGATGGACGGTGCCAATGAGATAGCTTGTGTTAGCCGTTTGACGATCGGCTCTCTTTGTTTCTTGGATCCCGCCCAATCCTTTGGTTGAGCTCTACCATTGGCTACAGGGAGAGGGGACAGGAGGGCTGGTGACCTCGAGGTGACTTATCGTGAGAGAGCCTCGTGAGCCTGCGCTGCCCTATTGCTCTCACTCAGGTCCTCATTTCATATTGTTGATGTGCGGTCAGCACCGTCTAAAGAGGAACAGCAGAGAGAAGAAAAGGCATTAGTTTTTAACTCAGTCAAAACATCATTAGCATCCACAGGCAGAAAATGCCAGCCGCTGTTCTGCAAACGCCTAGCTGGGAGTGCTAGGGTGCGCTTTGGAGTCGCATTTTTTTTTTCCGAGATGCTGTGGTTGCTATGATACATCATTTCCGTGGAGGTGATGTGCCGCAAGTCCACCTAATTTTACAGAATGTAAAAATGTCACCGCACAGTACGTAGGCCTAAGACTGAAACATGCGAGCGAGGGGACAGTACCTGGGTTCATGACATTTTGAGGACAGGGAAATACCTCAGCGAGGGGGTACAAGAGCTGAGATGGCTCAGTGTGGCGTTTGTCCCGGCCCTGTGATGAACGCAGCGTTTTTCTGAAAGTTGAACGTTTTTCAACTCTCGCCGACCAGAAAAAAACGCTCAGCTCACCTCGTCACGCTGCTGCCGTTTTTCCCCATGTTGTCAAAACGTGGCGCTCCCATTGCAATTAACTGAAAAAAGACGCTGGCCTCAGGATAAAACGATTCGGTGGACACAGGCCCTTACGGGCAGTGTTATCATAGTGTGGATGTAGAATGAGTCCTGATGAAGATAAAACAGTGAACAGGGAGAAGGCCTTTGCTGGGACAGGTTCCAGCTTTCTTATGTCCCTGAATAAGTATAAGCTTCTACAGAGAAGGATTTCTGATCCAGTCAGAGACCAACTTATAGGACCAATTTGCTTGTTCCATGTGAGCCAAATTGATGCTTCTGATTAGCCTGAGCTGTAAAGGCAGCATTTAGCTTGTGCTCTCCGTCGTTGGAATAGATTCCCTGATAATCTCCCAAACTTGCAGTAAGGTTAAAACATGTAATTCTGCTGTCTACTATTCTTGCATCCCTTCATGATGCTAGTCTACATTCTTCCCAGTCATGTAGTATCAGTATTAGCACTGCATGAATACAATTTCATCTGATTTGAAGTGTAGTGCCATGAACTGTTTTTAAAAAAGGCCTGAAGCTTTTCTGGCTTGGTTAACAGTGTGGGGCCTTGGCATGGTGAGAGAACAACACATCTGTCAAAATACTGATAGAGAAAAACAACAGTCTGAGAGCTGTTGCCACTGGTGTGGCTGAAGAGGAAAATGTTATCATGCTATGCAGTGGTGAACATTTGTATTCCACAAAGATAAAGCCTCCATCGTGATAAAAAAAAAAAAAGGCCTGAAAGTGCAGGTTTGTCACTGTGAACTGAATAACGCAGCAATGTACTGAATATACTATATACCACAAGAGTCAAGTGTGAACAGAGCGACTAAAGCTACGCAAGTAAATGTTTAGAGTAGCTAATGTGTTTAAATTTGTTGCTGAACCTGATCTGAGTATTTTTTATTTTACACGTACATTCATTCACCTAAAAGTCTTCTGCCAAAGAAAAAAAGAACCTGTTCTTTTTGTGCAATTTGATGTGTTGATTTCCAGGCACCTTTGTCAAAAGTGATTAATTCACATTTGGCCTCAACTTGAATTTCAATCTAATATACTTACTGTGTAACTCCAAATAAACTCATGGTGGGATTGTTTGATTTTTCATATTGTTGTAGTTAGTCATAAGAATGTACTCATCTGACCTTTTCTCTCCCAATAATACTCCAATACATAAACTCAGGATATTTGCCAATACCAAGTTCTGATCAGATACCAGTGCTTTTTTTCCACAGATCTGAAATCTGTATCTTTGAGGCCTTGAGGGCAGGGATTGGTTGGACTAGAAACACTGTGTTTAATAATGACATTGATGAAGCAAGGTCAATACTGATACCGATCCAGTGGATGGACCCACTGTTAGTTGTACGTCAAATTACAAGTGAGCCAGGGCTTTACAATTAAAGTCACATGGAATCAGAAGTAGTCTGCTTCTTGAGTTTTCATCTGGTTCCAGTCCTTATCTCGATGGACTTGTCTGAACTCCTAAATTTCTCAGTATAATTTGCTGTGGAATCTAGGAATATACATTATGTCAAAACAGAGCATCTGAATATGAGCATCAATCCAAAGGCAGTTTGCTTGGAGTTCATTTTGTCACACCAGACTTTCCTAAAATGACCAACTGCAGACTAAATGTCAACATCCTTTTTCTTATTCTCATGAAAATTGTGTTTTAAATAATTTCCTGTAGCTGGTTCTAAGTTATGCTTCTGAAGCTCAACACAGACAGCTGGATGTTTGGACTGTGAGACAAGAAGGTGGCAAAACTCTGATTAAGAGGGAGTTTCTTCAGTAAAACCCACTCCTTCGTTTTGCTTTCCACCTAACACACAACCCACACACACAACCCACACACCCACACACACACACACAAAGCAGCACTTGTCTACCGTTCTGTGCTGAGCACTGAGGCCCACTGTCTTCGCCTCAGTTGAGTTTTGGGGGAGCTGGCACTGACTTTAACCAAGACTATAATTCACTGTACATGGGAATATTCTGCTTCGGTCACAGACTGACTTGACTCAGGCCACGTCCATTACAGTATAATACTGACACATATAAAAGTGTTTTTAAAAAAAAAAATGTGTTTAAGGTTTTCCATTCACGCCAGCATTTGCAACTCATTTTCATTCACTTTGCCATCCATACCAAATACTAAAACAACATAAAATTTTTGTCAACTGCTCCAACAGTTCAAATAATGTTCACTTTACTGTTTGTATCATATAGAAATGTATAATTGTTGTGTTTTAAATATGATGTAATCCTCCAAATAAGTATTATAGCAGCATGAGCATATTCTATATCATCTCTGTAAAGCACTTTGGTAACTTTGTTTTTTAAATTGTGTGTAGATTGGATTAGGTAATTTCTGAAATGTTTTTGGTAAAATCAACTTTTCTCCTCTTTTTCTTCCCATTTTATTTCCCTTTCTGAGGTGAACTCTCCTCGGCTTTTGTTAGAATCGCCGTCTGATTTTAAACTTTTAAAGTTTTTGACCACTTGGCATGACCGGACCAACCAAACAAAACACCTTTGTCACCCCAACATGCCTAGATCTAGTCTACCAGACCGAATCAGAACACAAATTTATGTACCTCATTTCGGTGCCACTTAAATGTGTCAATTGAACTATTGTTCTTCACCATCTCTGTCCCGTGGCTAACACACACATTCTCTCCCCCAGGCTAGCAGAAACAACAACCACCCCCCTTAACTCTCTGCCATGACCGACAGGCTTCTGCACATATCACGCGTTCACTAGCCTCCTGGAAACACTGGAGAAAATAGCCCTTTCCGTCTTAGCTGAATACAACAGTCATAACACATTAAAAGTTTAAAGCTGGTTTGTTAATATGTATGTATATGTAAAAATGTATTAAAAAAAAAACTCTCTTTAATGTCATTTTTTTGTGTGCATTTTTTAAAAGTAGTGTTTCAGGCACAGGTACCGTTTTAAAACTATTGATTTGGCACCGGAATTGTAAAAAACCCAGATGATACCCAACCCTAATGATAATTTTAGATAACTGTATCTTATGTATTATGGTTTAAATAATGACGATCAACCAAAAACTGTGCGTTACCTCCCAAGGCGTGTTCTGTCATACTCAGGCAAAGAGACTCAAGGCGATTGTTGATGTCTGGCTCCGTCACTGGCAACTGAAGATCTGTACAGCAAGAAAAACAAATTTGAAGGAGCATCATTATCAGTTTTTAAATTAAATTCATATTAAACATGATGGTTACAGCTGGTTCAGCAAGTGAATAAAACCTAATGCTATTTAATCCACTTCATAAAATTACTTATTATTTTCTCCTGTCGATCCTCTCCATGGCAGAAATTATGTACAATATCAGTGATCCTCAATCAGTGTTGAGAAGCTGAATTATATTTTAATGACTTCACACACTCTTAATTAGAGGCCTTTGATCATTTTGAAACAGAATCATGATAATGCTTAAACCTTTACCCCCCCACCTTTTTAAATAAATTGGAGTCAGATAAGTTGGCAAAGGACAAAAAATGAATTCAGATCAGCCTCCACTGGAACAATGTCGTCCATTCAACCAGAGTGGAGCCTCAATAATCAGATTATACCACACCGTTAACTCCAGCACTGAGACACATGCTACATCAATACAATTACTGCTCTGCTCCAACAGGGGCATGGTGTCTTTTGTCACTTTGATTGTAAGGTCTGAGAGGAGGCGTTGCGACTGGATTTACATTCACCAATTCAAAATAAGATGTAATGCAATCAATGTTCAATATGAAATATGACAACTACTCTAATTCTCAGATCTGTCTTTTGAATATTTAAATATTCTATGATTAATAAAAAGACACCAGATCAGAAGCCAAGATAATCTTGTGAAGATACAGAATAGTGCTATGCCAGTCTAACCTTATCCCGTACACAGGAGAACCAATATAATGAATTACTCTTCCCTAACCAAAACTAAACACATGGTAGCCCTCTTATGCATATATTAATAAGATTATAGTAAACTCTTTAAAGGTTCAGTGTGTAAGTTTAAGTGGCATCTAGGGGTTGAGGGTTGCAATTGCAAACAGTGGCTCATGGTGCATTTACGTGCTCCTTGGATGGTCCCATGTCCGAAGTTATGAAGTCATTCTTCAGACTTTGGTGTGTTCATGTGCTCTTAAGTCTGAATGTGGAATCAACAAGGACTCTGCTACAAAGATGTGTTGGATTAGCATTATCTGAGCATATAAACAACACTCAGACATCTAGTTCACTCTACATGGACAGCAAACTAACCGTTATAAAATATGTATATGCAAATGTAATTTTGCACAAATCAAAGTTCTATATATTTCTTTCTAGACATTATTTCTCTTTTTGCCCACCTGGGGCTGGGCGATATGGGGCAATCATGTTATCATGATAAAAACATTTCATATCATTCGATAATAATTATCACGATATATGTCAAATCATTACTTCTTTCAAGTTTTTGCTCCTGAGTGAAAACCAGATGCTAATTATGTTGTTAAACTTTTCTGTATGGTCAGAATATGACACTTGATGCCAAACAGTGGATCATTTCGTAAGTTTAAATTTAAAACTATTATTTTTTTCAACAAATATGATTGGTTAATCTTTTTTCAGGCCTCTTTTTTCAACAAAATAAAAATTTTAAAAAGAAAAATTAGGTGCTACTTTGATTGTGATTCAAATGAAATATTATATTGTTGTTGAGGAAAATTATATAGCGATTATTATTATTATTGTTTTATTGCCCAGCCCTAAGCTCACCCCTCTCTTTCCAAGCACGCAGGACAAGCTATGGTCAACTACTACTACTACCGCCATTTTGGCTACTGTAGAAACATGGCGGCACAACATGGCAACATCCACGTAAGAGGACTAAGAGGCAATGTAGATAGAAATGGCTATGGTAATAAGAATATAACAGTTTATTATGTAAGGTCTTTATACACCACTGAAAACATAATTAAGTCTATTACATAGCATTTCTGTCAATAGATCCTGCTAATTATTACTAGAGCCCGACCGATATGGGTTTTTGGGGGGGGCGATGCAGATATTAAAGTGAAAAAGAGCCAATTTATGAGCCGGTGTTTTGATTTTAAGAATGATTTGGATAGTAGACCCCTTTACTGTATAAACTACACTCAGAACAGGCCGATATTGAAAGCTGGTATGTATGTGGGCTATAAAACCTTTTCCTAAATGTATTATGTTAAATCTACAGTTACGTTTGTCCAGCAGCGTAGCTTTTAACACCCAACTACCGTAACATTAAACTGCTGTGAATTGGTAGGAAGCCGTGAGATGGCAGTGAAAAACGGGAGGATTAGCAAGTCATGACTGTTTTCAGGAGAGAAGAACAGACTGGGTCTGTTTTTATTATAATTATTAAAGTCATGTAATTAACTTGACAAAAGACCAAGGCCCAATCCCAATGTCCCCCCTAAACCCTGAGCCCTGAACCCTCACAGACTTTACTGACGTCACTTGGAAAGTGATTGAGTGCAAGAGGCTGCGAGGGCTCAAAATGCTGTAGACGGGAACGGGACAGCACTTTATCACGTTACCATGACGACGCTGAAATACGTTGCACACTTTTTATTTTTGCCTTATTTTTAATTCCTGCAGGCTCTCGCCCCATAGAGTGGAGGAGAGTTAGCCTAAATGTCAATATATATTTGTAATTAATCAATACACTATTGCTGGTCAAATAGCATCATTAAGCAAAAACTAAAATAAATAGTTGAATAAAGTAAGTGTGTAATAAGGTGATTGCATTCCTCTGACTTCATGTGTTCTACGCACCATCTTAAGTTAAGAACACTTTCAACAATATTAACATCAGCGTAGGTGTCGATTCTTGTTTGTTTACTGTTTTCTTCTTCTCTTATAACGCGGATTTGCCGTGACACTTCTCTCGCTTACGGGCTTCCCCTGGTAATCCCCGTGTTTCATGTCATACCGCTATGAACTGTGGGCAATTCCCTCAGTCAAAGTCTGCAGAAATGCGGACTTAGGATCTGACTCTAGCTTTCTTTTTTTAATAGTCATATATCTGCTGTTAGAAACGTCCGATGCCGATTAAATGCAAATAGCTCATATCGCCCGATCGGTTGGGCTTTAATTATTACACACTGAACTTCTAACTCTGAGGTGCTAGTTGCTGTTTGCTGTCTTGACCTCAGCTGTGAGCAGGGTGGAGACTGTTTTGAAGAGGGTTGGTTTGAGGTTGGATGGGGGGAGTATGTGTGTGTTTGCAGGAGTGTATTTGAGCCACAGTACAGCCTAGCAACCCCTTCTCGCCATTTAGTCCTTCGCTGAGTCTTTAACACAGGCCGGGCAGTGAAAATCCCTTGTGGCCAGGGAGAAAAGCTGAGTTAGGTCCAGTAGTCCACACTGGGCTATTTATAGGCTCTAAATCCCCCCAACACGCCCCCGCTCCACACACCCCTCCACCCACTGTACACACAGACTTACAAACACACACACACACTGAAGATACTGCACACATAGACACACTCTTCTTCCTATGCTGTGTCTCACTTAATACGTCTCTTTATCCATTTGTTGGCAGAGAGAAAGACAGATCGCACATACATACACACAGACAGAGGAGGCTAGGGGGTTGGGGGTGGTCTAGCCTTTCAAATCAGTTACTCTGGCCGAGACCCAGCTATAGCCACCCTTGAGGGTCACTGCTATGTGTGCATGACTCTGCACAGTTGTCAAAGAAGGAGAGATAGAGGGATGGGGAGGCGAGATGGAGGGGGAGAGATGGTTAAGTTAAGAAGGAGAGTGAGTCAGGGAGAGAAGGAAAGGGAGGGAAAGTGGGCCAGGGAGCCCTGTCCTTGCTGCACAAAGAGCCTCATTGTGAGACTGACTCTTTCCTCCCTCCCTGCCTCTATCTCTTCCTCTCTCACATACAGTCTCCACACTCCCTCCAGCTCCTCCCCTCCAGCCTTTCTAAATCTGTTTTTCCTCTTCATTCTAAAAAGAGGACATTTCTGGTGTGTGTGTGACGCAGAGTGGAGGAAGCCCCAGCTTGTCCTATTACTGTCCACTGTTCCTTTGGGACAAAGTCCAGTCAGCAGAGGCTACTAAAGGTCACTCTGACTGGCGCCAATGGTAACCATGACCCGAGTCTGTGTGGACACTGTGAGTGGAGTGACGTCACAGTAGCTCAAATCAGAAAATATTCTTTTGATAGAAAATATTTTTTTGTTGAGTTGTCAAGAATCGACAATATTGGTGTGGTTGCAAGATTAATTATGAGCCAATGTCTGGACAGTTATTTCTAGTGGTTTCTTTTGGAAACAATACATATACTAATACACTCAGGTCTGAATTACAAAAAGGAGAGAATTAAACCACAGGACATGAACAATCACTTTTTGTTGTTACAGTAAATGTCTGTACAGACAAAATAAAATTAAATACATGCAAATACAACAAGATGAAGAACTTGTTACAGCAGCATTATCACGATGACAGTAAGACACTATATACTACATATTACTGCCTTTAAAAAAGGAATAAAGTGTGTAAGAAAAAAAAACTCCATCACTGCACAATTTGGCAGTGCGTGCTATGAAGAGGTTATAACTTGCAAATATTTGCCGCAGTAAATAAGACACATGCCTTTGGTGTGGGAGATCTGGCTTCGATTCCCACTGTGACACATCCACCCATTGGTGGATGTGTCACAGTGTCCCTGAGCAAGACAATTTACCCCTAGCTGCTCCAGAGGCGTGTGACCTTTAACATATATAGCAACTGTAAGTCGCTTTGGATAAAAACATCAGCTTAATGAGTAAATGTAATACATAAATTTATAAAGTAAAGGTACTTTATTGTCACATAGTATAGGTATATAAACTTGTAAAGGTGGAAACAACCAGTTTCATGCCAACATCAAGCCCGTCTTGTATGAGTTTCCCAGCGTTTCTTACCGGTTTGTTGGAACATGACCATGGTTTGTGGCGTGGTGTGAACGGGCAGGGAGCGGGTCCTCTGCACTGAGCTGTGTGTCCGGCTGGGCATGCTGTTGCTTCCTCCGGGGTTGGCAAACCACAGACCCTGAGGAGAACATTTTAACATCAAATTAACTTTGTGAACATGCAAACACCTCTGTAGGACTAGTGCCATAGTTAGGGTTAAAAAACAGTGGCAGAAATCGAAACCATCATCTACTCACAAGACACAACATTTCTGCTACAGCTCTCAAAATACAGTAACTAAACTCAATTTAACATGTTAAATGTTCCTTGTGGTAAAAAGAAAGTAAAACGATATAGTTTAGAGTTCAGAGTATATACTGTGTTTAGACATAATCTATTCTTATTCAACTTCTTTATTCTTATTCAGCTAACAACACTAATCCACCAGGATGCCTCAACTGACACCTTAATGACCTGTAGATAACCTGGTTAAGATTAAATACTGACATTTAAAGGGAAAAGTCATGTTATTATAACATAATTTGTTGCATAAATTTCCAGCTCAAACATCCCACTCATCACTGCTTTTCACACATGACCACAACTTTCACTGATCCAAGGGGTTTATGAAATGTGTAAGGTTGAAAGAAGTTAGACCACTGCTTCTTTAACATTTTCAACCCCCACGCTCCTGTCTGGATGTCTGGCCCACACCTAATGACAGTCTCAGACGCTCACCACATGAATTCCTCACTGTAACCTGCCTATTATACCCCCAACAGCATCACCACATGCCCCTCCCCCCCTCCTTCTCGCGGCCCTCCAGTGCCACGGGCCAGGGAAAAACAGGAAATGCCTGTGCACTGTTCTCACTGCCTCTGACTGGTTCTCTCACTCTCATATAAACTTCCCCCTCTCTCTCTCAATGCCCCTCCTCCTCCAACACCACAGCTACCTCTCCCAAACTATGACTCACATATTTCCCTCCTACCCTCCTTCTCTCTCTCTCTACACATCCACACTACAGTCCCACACAAGAAGGTCCAGCATGAGGAGGAGGAATTGAGGTATTTCCTCCCATTGTAAGGGAGAGAGAGAGAGGTTCCCAATGAACTGGGTCAGCCCAGACCACCAAGTGTGCCAGGATGGGCCTGAAACAGCTCCACAGCTCCTCCTGTTTCAGTGTTCGGCACTGACGCAGGGCCTCTGGTATGTGGGGTGACCTGCCTACGAGTTCCATCCACATCACTTCATTCGCCAAACACCACCGCTGCTCCTCTTCCTCACCCCGCATATTTTTGTCATGGAATAAAAAGCCTATTTCAGGAAGAATACGTGCTAAAGAAGGAATCTGCTGCCCAGGTTATTGTAAACATCCTGGAATGTATGATGACACATTTAAAAATGTTCCTCTGTACAGTCACGAACACATCTGCTATTCAGCATTTTAGTAACACCCCACACACGAACAAACGATAATACCCTGAATTTAGCTCTATTTCTTCTGTATTAGGAAACTTTAATTCAAAGGAATTTTTGAAAATAATCTTAACTACTCATCCTTATCTGATGCCAGAATAAGTAATAACACACTAAATATAAAAATGACTGCGCATGTAAAACAAGTTTGTTGAAAATGTCCCCAAGATGACATCTCAGCGCAGAGGTTAACCAAACTATCCATATTTAAACATTTTAGGGCTGACCATTAATTGATTAGTCATTTATTTATCAAACACAAATGCCAAACATTTGCTGGCTGAAATTATTTGTTGGAATTTGATCTGTTGTCTGGCGGAAAATACAATTTTAATATCTCACCTTTAGCTCTGGGAAATTGTCATGGGCTACTGTTTTCTAACAGTTTATAATGTAAACAATGAATCCAGTATATAATCTATGAACGAAGATAATCATTAGTTGTAGCCCTAAAATGCCCTGACATACGCTCTAAATAGTCTCTAGAAATTTAAAGGCTGATCATACCTTCAAACCTAAGCTGACAGCCTTGCTGGTTTATCTCTGATGTCTCTCCTTGTTGTCTACTCTCTAATTGGACTCTCTCTACTCCCTAATGGTTTATGCTCATCTCCCCTTGCTTGTTTAAATGTGGTTTGACTTACCTGTCTCCCCTGTTTGGGACCGGTGGGTGTGCTGCTGGAGCTACGAGGTGTAGGTCCCAGCAGGCCCCCGCTGCCCAGCAGGCCCAGCCTGGCACCCGGTAAGCTCCTGGAGGGCATCTGGAACTGGCGAAGGCTCCTCCTGGCCGACACGCTGCCCCCAACACAGCTAGTGGTGGGGAGAGAGTTGGACTGGCCAAAACGGCTGGAACAGGATGAGAGAAAAAGTAAGATACAGGCAAGCACTGTTTGAGTTCCTGAAGTGTTGGAACTGTGTTAACAAAGGAGCAGCTGGGCATTCCCTAAAGTTTGCAAATAATGAGCTGAACCGTAAAGCTAACAAGGAGCAATATAATTTCAATCAGTTCTCTAATCTGAATGTAAAAAAAGGCATTAAAAGACATTATAATGCAGATGTTTGAACCAAGTTGACATTATAATGATAATTTAAAAATAATTCTACCAGTGGTGATAATTTAATCTCTGCAAAGACACACCACTGCTAATAAATCCTTATCTAACTCACATCTCTGTCAACAATTATGTTTCTTTAACTGTCAAAAAAAAAAAGAAAACAATGAGGAGAATCAGTAAACTTCATGAAAAGTGTCATATTTTCTACATTTAGCATTATCATTTTTTGTGTGTGTATGTAAAATATATCTGTACCAATTCTAATTGTTTACAGAAAGTCTTTTACTACAACCTCAATTTTTCTGGTTATTTTATCAAGCTTAATATTACTTTAATTTAAAAGGTTTTCATAACAGACAATAAACAGATACTGTACGTGTGTGTTTACCTCCTCTGCGGTCGGTACCCTGCTATGTCAAGGAGGGTTTTCCTTGGAATGGACCGGAACAGCCTCTGGACCTGTTGTTTCCATGACAACAGCCTCTTCTTCTGTGTCTCAGTGAAGGACTGACATGGGGGGAAAAGAGAACATATCGGGGATGAAATGAAGCATGACTGCTGACGAGTATGGCTCAGAATATTCAGGTGCATTGTGTCGCATCAAATGACTACTTCACCCAAAACTTTCCTTCACATGGGAGTAAATCTAAAGCATGACACCGCACTTTGCACATTTGTACTAAAATAAATGCAAAATGGTGTGGATGAGAGCATTCTTCTTTAATAATGCTGCAAATGAGTAGTGCATTATTACTTTATGAAGTTTGCCCTGAAAGCTCTTATCCACCCATCCATCAATCATGCGTCAACAGCTTATCCTGTGTACAGGGTCGGAGGGGGATGGAGCCAATCCCAGTTTACATCGGGCGAAAGGCGGGGTACAACCTGGAGAGGTCGCCAGTTCAAAAGCTCTTATATGATTTATATTTTTCATTCAAACTTCTCTGCATTAATTGACCAATGTTCTGGTCATAGTCATTCTTTATATACTGTGTGTAAGTGTATATTAATATACAATTCAGGAAAAAATTAAAAAGGGATGAATTAAGTGCTTTTCAAACTTACAACATTAAAGAACGGTATTTTGATAATATGCTATATATTGGTAGACTTGTTGGTTATTGGAAATTTAAATTCTCAATGACTGATAGTAATGCTAAACATCCTGTTTTGTCTGTTCCTAGTATGTAGTATGTATATGTGGGGGTTTTTTATATTTAATTTTGACATAAAAAAAAGAGTCTGGAATACTTAAGTGTGTTCCAGAGGGAGTGGGTACCTCATGGATAAGGCACTTGTCGATGAGTTGTAGGTAGGAGCTAATGTTGTCCTCATCTGACCTCGACACCAGTAGCTGGGTGCAAACTGAAGAGGCGGCAGAGATGGAAAACAACACATTAAAACAAAAATGTCTCTTGGCCATGAAAACAATCTCAACAAAGCGCTGGTGCATGCACCTCACCTTTGCCCATGACACGCGTAAACTGGCCGGGTAGATCCCCCTCGGCGATGATACTTGTGCCTGACTCAGCCTCCCCACCGCCACTCAGGTGGGAGCCAGGCGCAGCACTCTTGCCCTCAGGGCTCAGCAGGGGGCGCTGCAGGGAGCCATCCTCACCACCATTGAAAGCCTTGATAGGCGTCATGATCATCTGGTGGAGTTCCTGCAGCGGGGCACGCAGATTACTGCCCTCCAACACGTCCTGGTGGTGGTAAGTGATAGAAGGAAAGATATGGAGAGTAAGGTGGGAGCAGATCAGAAAGATTTGAAAGAATGAAAAGGTTTTACTTGACAGAACCTATGACGACATCTTGACATCAATCACAGTGACAGATCTGGTGTAGCATTTACAATTAAGATGTCAAACATAAGAGAGCAGTTAAAGGGTTAATTGTGTGGACCCAAATGTTTAACATAATTACACATAATCATCATCATAAAAATCTGTTACCTTTGACCTACATGCTGAATATTAAGAAGGAGACAGACAAACGGAAGGGGAGGATCCCTAACCACACTGCCACGTGTTAGAGCAGAGAATAAACTAATACCAAAAATACATACATGCAGTTTTCCTTCACTCCTTGTGTCCACGTGCATCATATCAGCCTCCCTCCCACCCTTTACAGAGCAGCGCTGTACATGAGTCTGTATAAACCCAAAATACCAAGCAACAGGTGTCTTGTTTCCCCAGCCCTACCAATGATAGGGCAGCGGGAACACATTTTAAAATGAAGCATTGGTGAAAAGGTTAAGTCTGAATTTAGCTGGCTCAAGATGTCCCTCCTGTGGTGTGCCCTTGAGCGCCATTGTCTTGCTCTGAAGGCTGAATGGAGGGGTGAGGGGTTGGGGAGGCGGATGGGTTTAAATTCGGAGCCCAAAATGCTCCTTCCTAGATTAGGTGTTCCCTTAGCTGCCATCTCAGACACATAACACCGACTGAGAATGGCCACCCTTCTCACTCTCTCATAAACACACAGGAAAAGAGAGGTGGTGTCCTGTGGTGTGCACTAAGGTTACAAGCTAAATCACCAATAACAAAAAGCTAGGACTAAAAGCTTTGTGGGAATGTTTATTTGTGTGAAGATGAAGAGGAGATGGAGATGTGGTATACTGACCTTTTCCAGGCTGCGAAGTAGGTGCTGCCTCTCCTTCAGCTTCAGAATGCTGATAACAATCTTGTGTCTTGCTCCTTTAGTGACCTTCTGTTGGAGGAACAAGTTTTGTGTCAAAGATTGCTTTGCTCATTGGCAAAATACTGGTCTAACAGACTGATAGCTATTCTTTGTGTAACAGCAGGAGACACAGCCAGTGAAGCTAGGAGAGAAACACTTTATCTGCACATCTTTGGTTGGGATGACAGAGACGGTGAAAATTGATTCCAGTAAATGAATTTTAGTTGAGGCTAATACAACTTCTCACATGTCCATTGAAGAACTGAAACAGACAATCCAGATATTTCCAGATCACGCCAATAGCAGTTTATTGAAGCCATTGTCACACAGGACAGGTCTTTGTCCTTTTGTTGAAGTTCAGCATATCTCAGCATAGCTGTGCATTATGTTAGGGTCAGACAGAGAAAAAGTTAGCAGCACCTGGAGGAAGTATACAGCTTCCCGGTGAGCTGTGTTAATTTTAGCTGCATCCTCCATTTCAGAATAGACTCAACATCTTTAAGTACTAGCATAGCAACTTGACTTGACCTGGCCAAAGCCATTTACATATTCAAAGCTAAGATTGATTAAACAAATACGTATCATACTAAAAAAAATATTTTTATTAAATACTAGTACATAATATGTTTCTTATTTAGCTCCTGTCCCTCATGTACTTCAACTGTTGTAATTTGACGCATTAGTGTAGCCTTGCATATAAATGTAAATTTCTGAATTGTTGCATTAGTATAGGGTTTATATGTGTTTGACAATGTTGACCGAATCCGTTTAGTCACTTTTCACAATTTACATCTGTGGATAGAATATGAATTATACTGTTAACTACTTTTTCTATGTAAAGTTGTCATTCTTTTTCCAAATGAAATCTAAACTCTATGCGTGTGTGTACATACCTGTGCCTCCAATTGCTGTTCAGTCAGTGACAACATCTCATCGTAGGTCATTGTGGAGAAGAGAGCGGCATACTTATGGAGACGGAGACTCTTCAGCCACGCAGGAACATCTGTGGGGCACATACCAAGGTTAGATTTCTGTGTAGCTACATTTATCAGTCATAGAATTTAAAAATAATATTAAAAATGTAATTAGTCATCAAAACTTCTTACAATATCACTGCTGCAAATATACACTGCTCAAAAAAATAAAGGGAACACTAAAAACACCACAATGTAACTCCGAGTCAATCAGACTCCTGTGAAATCAAACTGTCCACTTAGGAAGCAACACTGATTGACAATCAATTTCACATGCTGTTGTGCAAATGGAATAGACAACAGGTGGAAATTATAGGCAATTAGCAAGACAGCCCCAATAAAGGAGTGATTCTGCAGGTGGTGACCACAGACCGCTTCTCAGTTCCTATGCTTCCTGGCTGATGTTTTGGTCACTTTTGAATGCTGGCGGTGCTTTCACTCTAGTGGTAGCATGAGACGGAGTCTACAACCCACACAAGAGCATGGAGGCGCTACCAGGAGACGGGCCAGTACATCAGGAGACGTGGAGGAGGCCGTTGGAGGGCTACAACCCAGCAGCAGGACCACTACCTCCGCCTTTGTAGAAGGAGGTGCAGGAGGAGCACTGCCAGAGCCCTGCAAAATGACCTCCAGCAGGCCACAAATGTGCATGTGTCTGCTCAACCGGTCAGAAACAGACTCCATGAGGGTGGTATGAGGGCCCGACGTCCACAGGTGGGGGTTGTGCTTACAGCCCAACACGTGCAGGACGTTTGGCATTTGCCAGAGAACACCAAGATTGGCAAATTCGCCAATGGCGCCCTGTGCTCTTCACAGATGAAAGCAGGTTCACACTGAGCACATGTGACAGAGTCTGGAGACCGGTTTGGCGGTGGGTCAGTAATGGTGTGGGGTGGCATTTCTTTGGGGGGCCGCACAGCCCTCCATGTGCTCGCCAGAGGTAGCCTGACTGCCATTAGGTACCGAGATGAGATCCTCAGACCCCTTGTGAGACCATATGCTGGTGCGGTTGGCCCTGGGTTCCTCCTAATGCGAGACAATGCTAGACCTCATGTGGCTGGAGTGTGTCAGCAGTTCCTGCAAGAGGAAGGCATTGATGCTATGGACCGGCCCGCCCGTTCCCCAGACCTGAATCCAATTGAGCACATCTGGGACATCATGTCTCGCTCCATCCACCAACGCCACGTTGCACCACAGATTGTCCAGGAGTTGGGAGGAGATCCCTCAGGAGACCATCCGCCACCTCATCAGGAGCATGCCCAGGCGTTGTAGGGAGGTCATACAGGCACGTGGAGGCCACACACACTACTGAGCCTCATTTTGACTTGTTTTAAGGACATTACATCAAAGTTGGATCGGCCTGTAGTGTGGTTTTCCACTTTGATTGATAATTTGTGTGATTTTGTTGTCAGCACATTCAACTATGTAAAGAAAGGAGTATTTAATGAGATTATTTCATTCATTCAGAACTAGGATGTGTTATTTTAGTGTTCCCTTTATTTTTTTGAGCAGTATACAACCTGCATCGTTTTCCTTTGTTGTCAATACAAATATATAATACATTGTCATGTCAAATATACAGCACAATGTCACAAATCTGCCTCAGGAGGCTTTAAATCTGTACATCATAGACACTCTCTATCCTTTGATTCAGATAAGGAAAAACTCAGCAAAAACTTTTAAATAAATACAGAGGAGATGGATTAAATTGATGTATACACATATACTGGTCCCTCAATGAATGCTCACACATACTGGTGGACCAAATATATACTACAATATTCAATCACAAATTTTTTAGTATTCAACATAGATGCAGAATTTTTTTTAGTTTTTTCACAAATGAGTGTTACATTCATGTTTACTATTATTCATGTTATAATGTTGGAAAAACTAATTTGTACATCCACTTTGATAAAAATATATTTATCAAAGTAATTTATTTTAAGCATATATGAAAACAATGTCCCATTTTTAGGCAGAGAGATGCACTAATCAAATTCGTACTGATAACATGCTTCGTCAACATCGCTTACTGGAAATGCTTACTAATGCTCAGCTAGTCTGTGCACCACATCCAAACTGCTGAGAGTGTTGGCTAGTTGTTGAGACATCTTTGTTGTAATTTAAAGTTAACAGTGAAACCTGGTGCCGGATTAAGGCTTGTGCAGACTACACAACTTTCAGCGACGGCCGATCACCGTGCTGTCCAGACCACACAACTTGCGGTCTTGTGACGGGAGTCTTGAAGTCGTTGTGACATTCACACTACGCGACTGATAGTAGGCAGCGGGTCGCACACTATCCGATCTGACAGTGGCTGTGTCACCCGACACTGGTCTCCAAACCACATTTTTTCAAGAAAACACGGGAAAAAACGTGAACCTACACATGAAACAGCTGTTGTTTGTTATTATATAGATTAGAGCCCGGCAGATTTATCGTTTTGCAGATATTATCGGCCGATATAAGCTACTTGCAGATACATCTGCATCGACATTTATAACAGCCGATATATGACTATGAAAAAGGGAAACAGAGTCGGATCATGAGCGTTGCATAGTTTGCCCACCAGAGGGCGCTCTGCAGCTCCTCTGTTAACAACACTGCAGCACCACAAAACAAAACATTAGCTGACCACAGTCTACTGGAGCTCAGAGCCGGTGTTCCGACGTTCGTTGGTTTTTCTTGCTTCCTTATCGAAAAATACTCCCTTAATGCAATTTGCTAACGTCTAACCCTACCACTAACCATTAGCCATGCAAAGAACTGCCAAGTAGCAAATCCCGATTGGTAGCATATATCGACAGAACACTGGCTCTCTATCTATCTGAACCCCAAATTGTATTGTCTGAATGTGTGTGAATGGTGAATGCAGATGTACTGTAAAAGCAATTTGAGTGGTCAAAAAGACTAGACAGGCGCTATACAAACACGGAGCATTTACATTTTCTACAGAGAGAAAAAGTAGCTGCCTGCTCTCATTGGCTGGATGTCGAGTCAGCCGACCCCTCCAGATATTCGGCATGCTAGATATCTGGCTGGCGTCTGGGATGTGTCAGGGAGCCGTTTTAATGCATTGTTGAGTAGTTCACACATAATGACTGGCGACCGCCGATCGATCGCTGATTTACGCCTGATCACAGCCTGACGGTCGCAGAGCTCCCCGACCGGCAAATCGGGCTTAAAATCGTGTAGTGTGAACTCGGCTTTAGTTGTTTTTTGCTTACAAGTACAACTGCAATATCAACAAGCAGTCCTCCTCTGTGCAACTCAAAAGAGAACAAACAAACACTATGAATTTGTTTCTCCTTCGTTTGCTGTGTTTACATATGTTTATGGAAGGTTTTCTTTGTTAATTTAATATGCTTATTTTTTGACACTCTTGCAGAAGCTCTAAGCAAACAGAGACTTGTATAATAAGGGCACTGAACGTCTTCTCCCGTCCCAGAACATGTGGAGTGTCATTACAGAAGCAGACCTCGACTGCCCTGCCAACGACTGCAGCTGAGTGTTCGATCATAATTAGACAGTGCTTGATTTAGCTGAATAACATATTTTGTTATAGAGTTTAAAACCAAATCTGTGTTGAACCAAACCAAATTTTTGGCCATGGAATTGCACACACCTGACACCAAGCGCAGCTTCTGTTCTGGTAGTAACAGACAACTGAAATATTTTCCTATAAACTGAAATTGACAAATGACAGCTTGTTCTTTTAGGGCTGTTGATGAGGAATGTCAGCTTTCTTGTTTAACTGGATGACGACATGAAAGATCTTGGTAAGAGAAAAAAAAAAAGACAGACTACATGAGCGGGTTTACTCCAGTGCTGAGAGTGGTAGCCTCAGAGTAAGGTCACTTGGGTCAGCAGTTCAGGCCTCTTTGTCCCCTGACAAACTGCTCTGACTGGACCAACAACTTGTCAAAGCCTCTAGCTGAGTGCCTGTAAATCACACGCAGTCATACAGGCAGTCATATAGGTTTCTGCACTGAGCTAGTCACATCTCTCTCCCTGTTAACACTTAGGTCTAAATAGTAAAGCCTACACCCAGGACAGGTTAGCTAAGTTTTCATTCCTCCTGAATCCTCTCAGAACATCCATCAACACTGTACAACGATGAACAGCATGACACTCCCTTCTATGGTTTACAAGTACAGTGTTTACAGCACAGTGTTTGATACAAACGTTAAAAAATATTGACACAAAAAAAGTGAATACCAAGTCCAATACTCCTGTAACCTGATCCATTCTTCTCTAGACGTGCACTGTCTGCTGCCATCTTAGGGCAGAACAGTTAGCAGTTAAAATAACATTGCATATAATGCATTTTATTACTGCTGTGTAGGTAGTATTTTCAAAAATGCCTTGCACAAAAATGTTATCATTGTTAAATTAATTGTAATAACTTGGTATGATTACCATAATATAAGACAATTAAGTAGACGACTTGTAGCCTCTACTTTATGACTGTTTTGTAGTAAAAAGTAGTGCTTTTCCAAGTGTGTGTGTGTGTGTGTGTGTGCGCGTCAGTAAGTGGGTTCATAGAACCGCAATATCTGAATGTAAACATGTTTTCTCAATACGATCTTAGGAATACACGGTAAAGACACTGGTCTTTCATACTAACCCCTCATGCCACTGCCCTCCTCATGGAAGGAACTGCGATGCAGACCTGAACCTCCTCCTAAACCAGCCTCCTCCAGATGCTCACTGCCTCCACTACCCGAGGAGGCAATGCTGCTCTGGGGTGAGAGAGGTGCGTGGTCTGGAGCTGGGCCTCTAGCGGTTCGTAGGTCTTCCTGGGACAGCCAGACATGGCCAAGAGGCTGGTTGCTGGGGCCGCTCATGGGAGGCGTGAGGGACACGGAGCGCTTCAGGGGACTGTGCTGCTGGCTGCCACCTCCACTCGTCAGGACTGCAAGACAACAGCAACTAGTCAGGTAGGTGCAGGCTGTTAGAGCTGGCTAAGACTGGAGAGATCATACTGGAAACACTGCTGCTCACTCACTCGTGTCAACAAGTCGTGTTGCTGTTACAACAACACTAATGCAAAAACTGAGGATAGCCTGAAACAATATACCAAATAGAACTCATCTTTCCTATACACCACAGAGTGTGTCTGTGTTAATTCAAATATTAGATTAACATTTATAACTCTAATGCCTGACCGGCTGCTAGCAATGATAAACTTTGCCTGACCCTCACATCACATAAAGTACATCTGGTGAACCATAACAGTCAAACATTTTGACTGATAAATATGCTCAATTCAGAGTCAAAGTGTTTTCATCCACTGTATATTTACGTTCCTCGGTGCATTCAGACTTATCTGATATCGTATCCAGCATGAAAGAAATGCAGAGGTGGCCCTGGATATTTCTGCTGGACTAATTTTATCAGATTAATGTGATACAAAAAAAATTTTTGTTTTGTTTTAACATTACATCCACACTCATCTTCTGTCAACCTTTATTTACTTTGAATTACTCCTCCTCCCAACTATGTCTGTCAAAAGTGTTTTTTGTAGAGCAGTACAAGCACACATTCTGCACTTTGCATATAGTAACTGCACAATTTCTCATCTCCGACTGACATTTGATCTCCACAGCTATATTTATAAAACTAGCTCAGATGTGAAATTATAACTCAGAATGTGTTTGTGCGCTAACTAGAGACAGCTGGAGGCAGGAGGATGCATCTGCCAGGCAGGAAAATCACAAAACTCTCCTGATATCTCAGTTGTCTGCGCCATCCAGACTTTAAAAAACTACATCTCTCCAATAGACACCCTTCTTAGATCTATGATTACTGCAAATTAATCTCAGAACTCATCAGCTGTTGTCTGATGACTATCTTAATGCAGATGCATTTTTAAAAAGCTAATCACTGGTTTCCAAGATGGACAAAAACCTAAATTGACTGTTTACGTGCATGCAATCAAAGCCCGCTCAAAACGTGATTGGTTGACATTACTCAGACTACAAATGAACTACAAACAGAAACCAGAATGCTTCCGATACCAAAATATTGTCCCTGCTTACAGATTCTGGATTCATATGCAGACATCTGTTTATAGCAATTAACTGCAAAATGTCTGCTCAACAGTCAGTCAATTTATCGAGTTTAGCTTCAGCAACTAAGCAGAAAAGCAAGCAAAATGATTTTTACTTCAGGAGGTCATTTACGTACGTTAACGCTCCCTTTAATTTCATTTCGTGTAGACCTAAATTCTCACCTCCACTTGCTTGTTGGTTTGGAGACTCAACCTTGACGCTATGCGCCAATAAACACCTCCCAAACGAGGCAGAAATATCACCGATGTCTTAAAAAAAAAGGAAGAATCTGTTCCTATAGCAATGACATAAACCCACCGCCAAGAAATCTGTCTTCTCTTCTTAATTTCTCCATCTTCTTCTCTCACCTAATTTCTCTGTTAATTATTGAAATCTGTGCTCCTCAGGATGTATTCATGATGGAGACCTACTGGGGTCAAACCAAGGTAACTTTTTACTACTGAAATCCCAATATTTTAAACCCAATAAAAGCAGCTCTAACAACACAGATCCTTCCTGCTGAAGGAGGCAAATGGAAAGAAAAGGTGGCAAGCCAAAGAGCTTTTTTTTGTTGCCACTCTGACGGGGTAAGCTGCCACCAATACTGCGGTCTCTCTCCTCCTCCTCCTATATGCGGTCCTCTTACTGTTGGCGCTATGTATAGGACTTCATGGGCGGCGTTTAAAATAGGTGCCCAGCTAACATTACATGTTCCAGTCCCTAAATATTAGCCATTTTCCCTAAATACAGTCTACCACAAAGGCTGCCTTACAAGGGAAAAGATGGGTGGTATGTGCTGCTGTGGCTTGGAGTTAGGCTGGTCAACAGGATGTGGTATCAGTAGCAAACAGGTTGATGTGTTTGGACAATTATACTCCTCATCATGACCAGATGAACACAGTGTAGGGAGGAGGTGGTGACTAATGGAAGTAATGTGTATTAGGAATTAAGTCAATTTTGGATATTTAGTGATCAAAATGATTAGTCTATTTATGGCATAATGGCCCAAAAAGAAATGCTAAGATTTGATTCAAAAAGTATTGACGAAACATATTTTATCATCCAACTCTATCTCTGCATACCACTAAATATCAACACATGAATTCCAGGTTTCTGGTCGTGTATTCACTACTATTCTTCTTACTTTCATTAGTTCACCAGCAGTCCACCAATCCTGTGCTGGTGGCTTGGGTAACTTATTTATCAGTTGTGAGGTCTTTTGCGTGGAACTGAAGCTGCTAGCAGTCAAAAATACAAGTCGATCTTTCTTGGAGCAGCGAGCAGAGCTTTAAATGTGTCTTTATTTATAAACCCTCAGCTGTTTCTTTCATCTCCCAGAAAAAAACAAAACACAGAGCCCTTGCATTCTTGTCTGGAAATATCCTGCTCTGACCATAGTTATGTTCAATTTCAACAGCCCTGCCCTCTCTGTGTGTTGTCTTCCACCTCACACAGCCTCTGTAGTTGCTGTATGGGTTGTTCAGAGTGCAGTTGTTCTGACCAGTGTGTATTTACTGTGTTAAGTCTATTTAGTGTGTTCAAGGTGTATTTAGCATGTTTAAGTTTGAACTTTGTGTCTAAAAAGAGTGTCTTTAATGGAATCATAATGAAAGCAGCATTTAAACGGCTGCGGCTCAGGAGATAGAGCGGGTTGGCCGTTAATCGGAAGGTCAGCGGTTCAATCCCTGGCTCCCCCTGGCTGCATGTCGAAGTGTCCTTGGGCAAGATACTGAACCCTGAATTGTACAAATGTGTGTAAATGTTAGTTTCTGTTTGAGCACTTAGGCTCAGTGTATGAATGTAGTGTAAAAGCGCTTTTGAGTGGTCGAAAAGACTAGAAAGGCGCTATACAAATACGGAGCATTTAAATTACCTTTGTTCTGCTGCCAAATGCTCTACAGATGTTTTGTGAGCTTAGTGTTATTATTATAATCCAATCAAGCACAGCTGATACCAAAATAAATTCCTACGATTTAAACTACAACAGAGAAAAAGCCAAAATGTCCTTTCTGTCTTGTTTGCCACATGCTAGATAAGTTTAGAGACCCTAGTGTGATATTGCCTGGGTGCGGGCAATCAGGTGGCCACCCCAGACAGAGATGCTATC
This sequence comes from Micropterus dolomieu, assembly GCF_021292245.1. NCBI lineage: Eukaryota > Metazoa > Chordata > Actinopteri > Centrarchiformes > Centrarchidae > Micropterus > Micropterus dolomieu. Next base: position 4,473,292 of record NC_060169.1, on the reverse strand, counting down.
ATCAGGTCTGCCCAGAGTAGGTGGCTATAATCACTAAGCTTTTCTCATATGGTATAGTGGTTTTCACCACCTTGACTTTAGAAGTACAAGCCAGGATGAGATGAAATACAGCCCATCTCATATCTGGAAAAAATAAGGTAATCAGTGTATATAAAGTAAAGTAAAAGAATTGCGAAAGTTTTTACACTCTTGAATTTCAGGTTGACAGCGGCAGGTGTGTGTAGCAAAAATCAACAGCCCCATTTTACAGAAAAAATGTTTTCATGTTAAAAGTAATGTAGAAGAGTAGGGCAATCAGAGGAAATAAACTTGCCATTCAATTTTATGCGTCTTGTATGTAACTGATAAAGTGGATCCTCCAATAAAATCTAAACTTCTATTGCCCTCCAGTATTATATATCGATATCTATTATTTATTGATATGTAAGTATTGTAAATCGAAGACAAAATAATAAAATGTTGTTTTTGTTTTTTTTAATTTTAGTTAATAATTTGGCTGGTTTAATTCCAAACACATAATTTCAAATATTTCTGATTTTCAATCCTATCTTCACATTCATAACTTAATGAGGGTATGATATAAAAAAACTTGATTGATTTAAAGGGCATGATACATCATACATGTCAGTCAGATGATCTAATGTTTGCAGTAGGGCTGAACATTTAAACAAAATATTATCGAAATGGCAATATGGCCAAGTATCCAGATCACAAGAGCTGCAATTTTTTGATAAAAAGTAAAATGTGTCACAACATAACATGTCAAATGAAGCATTGTGGTGATACAGAGATGCCCCGACCTACAAATCTAGTTCTCCGGGCAGGGAACATGCTTTTTTGGTACCAGGCCCAGCAAAAATCATATCATGATTGTTTTTAAAGTACAAATGAATTGCCAAATTTACCATTTGCTCTAAAATCTGGACTCATCACAATGGCATACTGTTCAGCCTTAGTTTGCAGCAAACTGGTGAAAACCCTCCATGGACAACTTCAGTGATCCAATCAAGGGTGTAGTCGATCTATCATTTTGCTTTACATTATTGTACGTATTACATTATCAAATGGTACACTGTGTGGGAACTACCAGAGGATACTATGAACACTGACTTTATCGATGTGCAGACCACTGTTAAAGCACCACATGATGAGAAATTTGCTGAACACAGAATAAGGCTGAGGAGACTTCACTTACTAGTGTTACCACCTCCAGTAGTTCCAACCGTGTTGATGGTTGCCGGCACAGAGGATGATGGGTAGAGAAGGAGGTGCCCATTCTCACAGCCCTGCTGCTGCTGATGCCAGCCTCCGCCCAGCCCTGAATCTCTGGAGCTCTGCCACCCATTGAGTCGGTCGTCCGAGCCGTAGCGCTGGTGGTGATGCAAGGAGTAGAGATTGCCTGATGAAGAGGTATTAGTGGAGGAAGAGGATCCTGAAGAGGTGAGGGTGGATGGAGGCGTGGACTGGTGGTGGTGATGGTGGTGGTGGTGCGGCCCAGCAGGAGGAGGCCTTTCCAGTGAATCTCCCCGGGCAGCAGCCCTCTCTTCCAGGTGGTTTAGCCAGAGTGCCAGGGCGGCCCGGTCTTCCAGGGAGGTGGCGGGGTGGATGAGGGCGTAGGACAGGAGCTGGCGAGACTCCTCCAGGTGATGGCCATGCTCGATGGTGTGGGCCAGGATGCGTGGCAGTAAGCGCATATACTCACCCTTGGCTTCCACATTTCCAGGTTTGAGCAGAGGGAGGTGGGTGAGGACAAGCGAGATGACACGCTCCTTAGACTCAACTTGCCACTGGCTGATCACCCCTGTAGAAGGACACAAAGCACAATAAGCTTTGCAAAGAAACATAACCCACCCCTTTATTTCAACAATGCTCAAACTCTCGCAGTGTATGACTTTATGAATTGAAATGTTAGCATCTCATTAAGTTTCCAGCCAGTGTGTGACCCTGACTGGGCCACAGTGATGAACAGAACAATGCATAACAAAGATTTCAGCAAATTAAAGAATGCTGCTGCACGAAATACAAGGTGGTAGCAAAGGAGAATGCAATTGATAGATGGACGGGTAGATTAGAGAACACATGTACGGTTAAAAAAAAAGTTAAAGACACCTACATAATGTCCCCTGCACTGTCATCCTTCTATATTGCTCTAAACATCCAGCTTGGTTGGCTGCTGATGGTGGCTGTACAGCTCTATACATAACCTGCAGGTCATGGAGCTCTATTGTTGCCCGAGTCAGTAGGCCGTTAGGAGCCCATTCCTATCATCTTGGACCAGGGCTATAGATACCAACTGGTCAGGGCAACGGATTTGGACAGCCACACAAATAGAGACAGGAAGCAATGTGAAGCAGGCCGGATTCACTTCCTGCTTGGGAGATGTGTCTGTGTAACTTTGACCACCACGGTCATTCGTAACCGTAAGGGTCTTGTCTCTAAATCCAACAGATGAGGTGAAACTAGAAAATATATCTGCTAGCCCTTCTGTCCAAAGATATCCCAATGTCACAGTCTACCTCGTGGTGAAATACAGCTCTCTCTGCCCTGTTGAGTGGACAGCTGCAGCTCTGACCGGGCAGATGGAAGACCACAAACCCTGAAGCCTTCCAAACAAGGTTCACATTCATTTCATCCCATGAAAGATGAGCAGGGCTGAGGGATTAAATAATTCAGGCTTGAGCCTTCTCACAGCATGAAACTGACAGTTTTACACACACGTTTACGCGTACAATCCTATGCCTTTCTACTCACAGGAAGATCAGAAGCATGTGTGTGTCCTGGTTGGTAAACCACATGTTTTTCAAGTTCAAGAGTGCTTTTATAATAATAAACCACAAAAACCTACAGCCTCTGGCTACCTGCTTGGTTGTTTTCAGATAAAAATCAACTTTCTCTCTCTTAGGACAAAATGGAAAAATTTTACCTGATCGCTGAAATTGTAAAAGACAAAAACAAAATGAAAAGCCATTACCGACCAAAAGTTTTTACCTATGTATTTTAAATTCACAAGCATTTCATGAATTCATTTTTTTCACCCACTGAGGTCGTGTGTCACCAAGATGGGGCTGACTCAGCGGCCCATTTCACAGAGGATGGCTTCCAACAAAACAGGCAGTTTTTTGTGTGAAGAAAAGCCTTTTAGATCCATGTCAGCTAATGTGAATGGGTGACATGAACGGACAAGATGGAGTGAACTAGGCCAGGCTGTCCCAAAGCTCAGCAGAGAGAACTACACTAAGAGCGACAGTGAGCTTAGGGGAGAGGAGGTGGTGAAAACTGAGGTACAGATCAGTTTGAGATGGGGGAGGAGAAAATAAATGGAAGAGGGAGAGAAGGAGCGAGGTGTGTGAGGGAAGCCAGGGAGTTACTCCACTCTGCTCCAGGGATGATGTAATCATTCAGTCCTCTGAATGAGGCAAGCCTTATCCGAGAACAAGAATTGTTCCATGATTAAAAGTAATTTATTTCCAATTGACTGGAAACCATTAAGATATAATACTCTAACAAGTCTTACAGAATCAGATTAACTTAAGACAGTAAAATGTTTTCAACTTTTTGAGAACATAGTTTGTCTTCTACCACAAATTACACAGTCACGATAAAAGGACCTGACTAATCATTACTTGTTGTCACAGACACACTTCAAGTCAAAACAATCTTCATTGTGACTTTACATAATAATAAACATATTCTTACAAGTAGTAAAGTTAACACACTGATCGTAGAGGTTATCTGTGTGAAAGGGGCTTGTGTATGTCTCACCGTCTTTTCTTCTGTCTCAGAGTGAGTGGCAAATACAATACAAAAGTCTAATCATCCCAGAAGTACTCATGGTCTCCCACACAGTTCCACAAATTCAAAGCCACTGGGACACAAAAGGTCAAAGCCTAGCACTCTCCACTGAACTCCTATTCGAGGAATGATGACACTAATGAGAAATTGCCACAAGATGCATAAAGTAAACAACCAGCCCTTTAAACTTGTGGGGTCTAGTATTTTGGTGCCCACAAAGCTGGTCCGTCCCCTCAAGTATAGTAAATCCTCACAAACTTAGTAAAACATACAAACACACACACACACACACACACACACACACACACACACACATTGAAGAGAGTCAGTGAGCTAGTAGCAAGAGCTCATCACTTAAACAAACTCAGAAGTGCAACCACATCGTCAGGTACAAGATGCAAACTTGTTATAGACTTCGAGACTATGTGGGTGAAGTCAGAAATTACGTTGTAAAAAATGGAAGAGCTACGTCTGTTTCTAGTCTAGCTGGTTAAGGAGGAACTTTGCCAACATGAGAATGGCCTCTGTGCTCCAGCAGCATATGGATGGAGGCAGTCCTGCAGAAGAAGAACTCCTCTGGAATTGAATCCACCACAACTCGGCAGCGAAGTGAATGACTTACGTGCATCCGCAGAGAAACCACTTTGGAATAACTTGCCAAAAGAGGAACACTGACAGCCAGGTGAGCAGGAAAGCCATCCTCAGGTGGCTGACAGAACAGAGGCTCTCATTAACTCTGTGCTGCACTTAAACCGGTGATCAGTTTCAATCACACAGCAAAGCGCTGCAAATATGGGATAGAAACCGTTCACTAGGGGTGTGCATCTTCACTGGTCTCACGTGATATGTGATTGTAAAACAAATAGGATACGGATAACATATAGGAGAGATGCATTTTTCTCAATGTGTGACTACTTGGTACTTTTAAAGCAAAGTATTTGTAACAATCCAACTAAGTTGATAGTTGAAATGCAGATATTTAATGTTACTTCACATAAATGTAGCTAACATTGCATAGCATTATTACAGCATTATTACAGACCTCTGCTGCTGCTATTTTCATTTCTGATGCTGCTGTTATTAGTATAGAGTCAGATACGGGTTGAACTACGCACTTTACAATGCTCCAGCCAAACCACGTTCACTCTGCCTAAATACATCTGCCCTTTTTTTTGTCTGGTCTAGTGTAGTTGCATGGTTGTCTTGTCATGTAAGTTGATATTGTAATCTTGTATAACTAGCTACTAACTGTAACTAGCTGCCAAAAAACTTCCTGCTCAGCTTCTAGAGGAGACGCCTTCAGTTTTCCAGCAGTTGAAAAAAAGACAGAGTTTAATTAACAGATACACTGTGACCTACACTGTACATTTACTGCCAGATTGAAACATAGCGCTTGATTATCTCGATAATAGATTATTGACATTAGTGAATCGATTCAGAATTGTCCAAGTCTGCATCGCGACGCATCTAAGAATCAATTATTTTCCCCACCCCTATAGTTCACTTACCAGTTGTAATTTACACTCAGTGTAACGGTTTGTGGCAATACATTGCTCAGAGGCCAAAAATACCCAGAACATGGCAGAAAAAAGTGGCAGAAAAGTGGCACTCAAACCCCTGGATTCAGCATTAGGGATTAGTACAGCTAAAGATTAAAAGTTTGAAAAATGTACTTTTTATGTAAGTCAGGAGCTAGGACCGTCTTCCCTGAATAATAAAGATAATGGCTAGAAAAATGTATTAAAACGTTAACACCACGAAGTCAGGAAACTACTTCAGGCTTACTGACCTCTTATGCTAAGGTCAAGGAGTCAGCCCCCTCACAGCCAACAAACATGCAACATCTCTCACAGAAAGGGTTCACAGGGGTCACACCCAGCATAGGTCAAAGTTCAACTGCTAGGAGAAACACTGAACTATCTATTACGCAAATGCAAGACAGAGAGTGTGAGTAACTGCACAAGTGTGAAACTAACAAACCCTGGGTAAATAAATGTTAAGGATTACAAGTAAATGCAGCACGCAGAAGAATCCAACCGAAGAGGCCATTTACTTAACATTCTTACAAAAACAAGCCAAATTAAATTAAAAGTGGACAGACTGAGAACATTATACCATGCATGTCAGGCTCTTTCCTTCCTCTTCACCCTGAGCCTAGAGAAAGAAGGAGGGGGGGAGGAATGAGAGCAGGAGCGGTAAAACCGAGGTTACTACACTGACAGAGGAGAGAAATATAGGAAGCTCTTTCCTCCTTACACAGCGATACCAACACCCCCTTGTTTCTTTGGAATTTCTGACTCAGAATATCACTATGAACTTCATGGGAATCAAGAGTTGCTCTGTTGAATCTTGTCCACCTCTGCATCCCACCTGACAAGAGAGGAGCAGAGACTTTAGTCAGACAACTGTCGGCTCCATGAATCTCAGTCCGTCATATTTTAAAACAATGTGAAAAAATAAGTCAGTGTGGAGTCAAAATGATCAGCGATCGATAAAAACACTCCATAAGACTGAACAATAAAAGTGAATAATGAATGTGAGGTATTCAATTAGACAAAGGATGTTAAGAAAGAGAGACAGGGGCATGCTGGGAACTGATGAATCACATCAGCATCATCGAGGAGGTACACTGAAAAAGAAAGTCAGACATACGCAAACTAAAACCTCAGACAGAGAGTCATTTGTTTGGGGCCTGACACAGCACTTTGCTGCTTGCACAGTGTCTGCTGGTGAACTTTGTGCCATCCTGCCCTGGCACTGCCCTCTGACACTCACCCTGGCACCAAGACAAGGGTGCTGCTTTCAACACAGCCCTGCCTCTGAGTATAATTCTTCTCTCATCAAAATGCCCACCGTCCCTCCACGGGCACTTTGTCGGCGTTGAAGAAAGTTAGACAGAAACAGAAAGCAGACAGACAGACGGGGAAATCAGTGGCTCAGTGTGCTTTCACACATGAGAAACTCTATATTCTTACTGAGTGTGAACAGGGTAAGAGGCTCTAACATCATCTATACTGTGATCAGCAGCTACTTGTCAAATAATTGTCCAGGTCATCCCTATCGTCATTTAAAGACAAGAACTGGCAAGCTTTGAATGTTTATTAATAAAGTCAAGATAAAGTTTGGACAGGGAATCTCACATGAAATGAAGTCATTTTAAGCTGCTGTTGATTGCAGATGACTACGAGGCTGTGTCAACCAAAACATTTTTCCTGAGGCCAGCATATTTTTTGAATTGTTTGCAACGGGAGCACCGTGTATTTACACAATGCTACAAATGCCAGCAGCATGATGAAGCAGCATACTGCACTGAGCACTGCATGTTTGCTGTTTTTCTGGTCACCAAGTTGAAAAAAAATGATACAAATAAGCACCAGCAGACCAATCTGAACTGACTGAAAACATTTCAGAGGTCTGGAACCAGCATACAAGACTAGGCTCTGCTAAAATGTAAAAGCATCTTGCTCAGCAACATCTATCAATATAACAGTCCACCTACGTGTACAACACTCAGCTGAACGGAACGAGTTCACTCTCATTCTCAGTAGGAAGCACAGATGTAAAAAGTAGAAGTAGACGAGTCAATTCAAGGGAATGTGGCTACTTAAGAGAAGACAGCCCTTCGTCCCAAAATGGGATATTACACTGTAACATTAACATAGTGAACATGGCCACATCCCTGGAAAACACCAGAGTAATGTAACTGGGTCACCCAAATCCACCATTTATGTGGAAAAGCAGAGCTGTCCTTTTATTCAGTCAGACTTGACTTTTGGAGAGACTTAAAAGTATTGATTTTATCTACATTGAACTACTATGTATGGTCAGTGACTAACAAAATTCTATAACCAATGTATTAATATAGGGATGTGCCATTTGATATTGTTAAAAATATATTGCTATAATTTTTTACATGATTTTATAAATTCATATTATGATAATGGCAATATTAAAACTTGTTGATGTAATGACGTCATACACAACAACAACAAGCATGGCTGAAAGTGAAAATAACATACCGGCTACATGATGGAGGAGTTGACTCCAAAAAAGGGAAGCGAGTGTGAAAGTGGTTTGGTTCCAAAAGATCAGATGTAAAACAAACCACAGTAATATGTAAGAAACTTATTTCACCACCTTAAGCAGAAGCACCCGGTTGAAGACGAGGAGAAAGACAAATCCTGCTAAAAGAGCTAAAAGGCTATTGATAGTTCTTAACCAAATATATATTTCCGGTGTTCTGTCACATTGTCAAGAATATCATTATCGCAGAAATACCCTGAAATATTGTGAGATTATTTTAGGGCCATATCGCCACCAATATGCAATGAAATTGATTTAAAAAAAACAAATTAAATTATCAGACAACTGAAAAGAAAAATTCCTTGGAATAAATCACCCAATCATTGGAGAATTACAATCACATTTTTACTGTCAGCAACTTTTTTACGGTCCTTCTATTTATTTTACACAGATATTTATTTATTTCATAGGAAATTAGTTTGATTTCTTATTTAATTATTTTACCATCTACTTATTAATCCAATTTAGATAGATAGATGGTAGATGAAAAATCAATGATATACCAAAAATAACTGAAGTAATCAAAAGTTTCTTTTAACCCAAGATTACAGTCTTATATCAAAAGACTCCTGTGACACTCACTGTAACATAGTAGAAGGGCTGCAACGATGATTTTAGAACTCAAAGTTTCTATAGATTATTTCATCGATTCATCGTTTAAGAAGTACTTTTGCTTGGAGGCGGTGGCGTTGCCCCCCCCACCCAGGTAACAGGATCAGCTGTGTACGTTGATAGATGATAGATATTTATTAGTCCTTTTGCAAAATCATAGTGCGCCATACAGCAAACATCAGACCAACAACATCAACAGACCAACAATCAGACAACTGCTTTACCAACACAAACATTATCCGAGTACTATACAAGTTGCACTAAGTGCAGCTCCCTGACACCCAGTTAACTCAGGACTGTGACGTTACAAACCCACACTCACGGCCCAACCAGGCGGAGAACAACATCAATGAATCATTTCAGCCCTAAAGAGTAGCCTCTTTAAACTGTAAACTTTACGACTGTGGTGGGTTGGCACAGGATTCAAATCACTGACAAACAGGAGTATAACAGCGGCTCAGTGATCTGAGATCTTTGCTGCTCACCTTCCTTGTCTCTCAGGTTTTAATTCAAACACTTGACATAAGTCAAGAACAGCAACAAAAACTACTTAAAATGTCCATAATTAATATAAATCACATTACATCTCCATGTAATATGAGTCCGCTGCAAATATGGATGCCGGAACCTCAGAGCAGCAGATGTTCACTGGGTTTAACTTTGACCCCGAGTTGGATACAGCATGTCCTCTTCACATCTGACTCTGATCACAAGACACAAGTGACAGTGGTGGAAACAATGCGATTGTTTTAGCTCATTTGTTACACATTGGTTATGCGCAAACACAAACACCCCCGAATGGAGACACACACTTGTGAAGACTGTCAGACACATGATTCCTCTCGTTCTAAATATAGATGGGTCAACAGCGCACAAAGCAGCTAGCACAACAGATAAGACCATATTAGTGGTTAGTAAAGGGACACATTAACTCCCAATCACACTGACAATGACACACCAGCTTTGTGTGTGTGAGAGCGAGAAAGAGAGACAAAGAGAGTGAATGCATGTGAGCGAGACGGGTTGTGTGAAAAGGTGTGTACACTTGACCCCAACTCACACCCCAAAAAAATTTCATATCAGCCACTGTGAAGTGTGTGTGTGCGCGTGTGTGTGTGTTTTTAAAGTAAAGATCAGGATTATATTTTGTTTAGGGTCAAGATAAAGCTACAGCTGAGGTGTAACCAACTCACAAGGAATTAATCTAGTCCAAGGAAAATCCTCTCACGTCTGTGTGTGTCCTCTAAACCTCTGTCCTGTGCTTCTCCTGTTAGCAAAACAAACATGAGGCTGGCTCACTTTGTCCCACAACCAGCAACTCGCTATAGCTATTGTTGATTCAACACCACGTCCCACACAGCATGTTCCTTTTACCAACCTGAGGACAGCAAAAGCAATAGAGAGCTCAACAACAATAAACAGAGCAGGGGGTTTAAAAAGAGTGTACCTGACAAGGAGGCTAATGCAAGTTAGCTGAAAAACAGAGAGAGATGAAAGGTGAATTAAATGTCTGGACGATTTAAACTGTAGACACATCACAACAGAGTTACAAAGCTTAAACTTACATACAGTACATAAATCAAGACTTCATGGTTTAGACAAAGGCCCAGACTGCATGGGGAAGGAATTTGGAAAACATAGTTTAGACAACTTAGAAGACGTTGTGGAAGGAGTAAAAGGAGATAGGGTGAGGGGAACAAAGTAGTAAATGGTGGGAGTGAGGGGTGGGAGGGGGTAGAAAGGAAAAGTTCCCGCTCCGGCTTTCCGAGTGGATTCTCCAGCTCAGCAGTGGGGAATGTGCTGGCATACCACAGAGCCTGGTGCCGAGGAATGCAGTGATTCCTAACGGATCCGCAGCCGAGCTCAGACACACAAACACACTGATAGACCAAGCCCCAGTCCCATCCCTACTCTGTACTACAGTTCTATTTAATACAAAGTCTGACGGTTCTTTTTCACACCACATGTAATGACACAATATCACAATGTCCGGTCATTTACACTAAACACTGGCATGGGATGCTGCTCAGGCAATATGTCATCACACCTGTGACACTTTTCCACAGGCATATTTGGAGTCTCTCTAAACTGAAACAGGAGATTACAAACATGGGAGTAAGCATAGTAGCTCTGACTAACAATAAATTAAGTTTCATCCAGGAATGCTATGTGATAGGAATAAACTCAGGTGCCATTCACGGTACCAATTACATGTACAGGACTCAGGTGAGTTTCAAACCTATAATGTGGCAGGCACTAAAATGCAAAAAGGAAAATAAAACAAATCTGTCATGACACTTGATATTTGATATTTATGGAGTAAGGGCACAAGAAAGCTGTTTGCTTTTGGAAGTAAGAGAGTGAAAAAGAGAGAGCAAATATAAAAGGTTGAATAAGAAAGAAAAAGAAAAAAGTGTTTAAGAGAAAGATTAAGAAAACATAAAGCAAAAGGTAAGCCAAAGTCACAAAAACAAACCAAAAATACTAATGACTAAATTAAGTGGAAGAAATCAGGAAAACTGAATTAAATAAAAGAGAAATACACCACAATTCAAAACCAAAGAAAGCATCACAGTAAAAAATATCAAGGACAAGTCAGAATGAAAGATTGAGAAAGAGTAGCCTAAATAAGAAAACTCAGAAACAGATGACTAAAATAATGTGTGGAAAAAAACAAATGTTAGTTTACAAAACACAGAAAGAAGAAGGAAACAAAAAGAGTACAAGTAAGAAAAGAGAAAGTGTAGAGCTGGTAGGATAGTGTATATATTACAGTGAAAGAGGTGTGGTACACAAATATATGATCTAATGCTATATGCTGCATCGCCCCACCCAGAGAGAGAGAGTCCATGTCCTGACAAGAAGTGCAGGCAGGCTTCCACAGGCCCTAACACAAGCTTTGGTGCCCTACAGACGTGTGTGTGGGAGTGGGGGGGAGGTAGGGGGGAGGGGGTACCAGAGACTGGAAAGTTCACTGGTGTCAGCAGGTTTCAAATGGAGGGGGAGAAAAGAGAGAGGGGGAATATTGTAAAATAAACAGCTAACAAGAAGGGAAAATCAGACGTGCAATAAACAAGATGGGAGAAAAAGAGAAAGGAGATTAAAGAGAAACAGAACAGAGAGAAAGGACAGACTGAAGGTCAGAGGGAGTCAGCGTTGTGGGATCAGCCTGACCTTGGCCTCAGCCTGACCTACTGACACATAACTGACTGAGGACGAGGCGTGCCGTTTACTCCTGTCTCCTAAAAACCCCTCAGAGTAGCCATTTCCCAGAATGTTCAATTCAAAACAATTCAAATGGAAGTGACATTATGAGACATTCACAATACAGACCAACCACAAATACAAGAAGGAAAAATGCTTTGTCTCCCAGCTGTTGAAACCAGTAAGTGATTTTAATGGGTATGATACCAGTGGTGTTTATGAATAAAGCTGCAGCCGACAGAACACGTCCTGATGCCATGTCTTTGATTCCTGCTGTAATAGTCCCTAATCTTTTTTTCTGCTGTGAAATTAGACAAAGTATTAGTACCGCAATCAAATAAAATATCTGTATCAGAGGACAATTTGATTAAAAGTTACAAGAAATCTACTACTACTAATTTGGTGCAGCCCTAATGGAGAAACTTTCAATCTCAATCATTAAAACTGTATTACAGATTTCTACCTGGCATCACTGAAAAAGGTGAAGGTAAATCATAATCGGTAGGTTAAGTGTCAGTCATCATGTGACTGGAGAGGAGTGAGAGGAAACAGGCAGTCAAGCTGTCAAGAAAGCAGTCAGCAGGTGATTTATACCTCCGTTACTGGCTGATTAACTTTTCCACACTCGCTGCTCTGATCTGGATGTTTGGACAAAAGACTGTTTTAAACAAACATGACTGACACACATCCATTTCAGAATGACATGCAGTGTATGCACTTACTGACAGCAGCAAGCTGGTTTCTTAAACCTCAGCTAAATGAAAAACCTGTCTGATCTGTGAGTGAGATGTTATAGATTGTTGGCCTCTTACCATTGCCAAAAATAATGACATAAGTTTGACTTGGTTCACAAGTAATTTTCCGACTTTGCTGGCTTTCAGCACTGGAGCAGTGAGCAGAAAGGAGGGACAGACGGGACACACCAATGCTCTGCATTACTCTGACCCTGTTTCCACCAACCTTATACCATTAGGTATACAGTTTGGGGATTGTGAGACAAGACTGTTAAAGGTTTGAATTGGGGGCGCTGAGACTGATGAGTCACATTTAGGGGGAGCATTAATGTTTAAACTGGTCATCATCCAAACCCAACTGGTCAGTCCAAGCTTTCCTGCCACATCCCTCCTCTCTCATAATGGAAACCAGGAGACATTAAGGAAAATACAGCTACAAAACACCCCTTCATGGAAACCAGAGGACCCTATAGGAAATATTGTCAAAAAGAGATTTCCAATGTTTTTTATGATAGATAATGTCTTTGATGCTCTAATTAAAAGAAGTAAGGAACGCTATCTCATTTCCACAGGAAATACTGTAGTAAAGAGGAGCATGGCCTCTGCGGTGTTCAGATCACAGGAGAAACTTTTGCTGAATGAAATCAGGGAAAGATCAATCAGCGTCTCCAGGGCGCTTCAACAAACAGACAGAGAGAGAGATTCCTGTGACCCACAATAGAACAGGAAGAGGAACACATTTTCATAGCAGTCTTCACAGCCAGGACACCTGGTCAATTTATAGACCAGCACAGCTCTCATCTGGGTTTCACATTGTGTCTGAGTGTGTGTATGCAGCAGTGCTGATGTATGTAGGTGTAAAGTAGGTCTTTTCCTCTAGGGTGATTATTTATTTATGCTGTGTAATGTTTTAAACAGTGGCCAAGATGAGTGTACGTGTACGTGTGTGTGTGTACGTGTGTGCGTGTGCGTGCGTGCGTGTGAGAACATGTGCTTGTGCTTCTTAAGTGGGAAGCACCTGCCTGACGATGACTTGAATGTGTTTGCCAGTGTGCGGGTGTCTCCCTTCCACAGGAAAAGGAAAAGCATCATCCCGGCTACTGTACACGGCAGCATCCAGCTTGATTGGCTTCATTAGAGTAGAGTAAAATGTGCTACTGCATCAACACAACCCTCCATTACAGGGCTTCTCCTCTGAATACATTCTTCATGTTTTAGTCAAAAGATGTGAAGCATATCGCATAATTTGATCAGATTTTATTAATCTATTCTTAAATCATATATGTTCCAAATCATTGAGTGATTTAAACATCAGACATTTTTAAAGGTCTATGCAAGCCCAGCACACCTCACTATTTCACCTTGACATCACCCAACAGACTGCTGTCATGCAGCGCCAACAGCATAAAGTTTAAACAAGTAAAAACTCCTCATCTCATCACAAACTATGACAGGGTACCTCCAGGTTTCTCAGAGTTAAATTTAAGACAATAATAATAATACATTTTATTTGTAATGCACTTTACATTTGAAGCAAATCTCAAAGTGCTACAGTTAAGATCATAAAAAGACTAACACATTTTTTAATACCACCTAGGATGAAATTTAATACCAACTTCACTGCCATATAATAGAAAACCAGTATGAATTTTAAGCCCTCAAAAATAATTGTTTACTAAGTTACATGAATAAAAAAAAAATAATTATACACAATAGCTTTTTGAGGTGTGTTTGTACTAACATGAAATGAATAAAATACTTGTCAAATTAACAACTCTTATGTTATAAAAATGCAAACTGAATAGAATAATGAAAAATTAAACTACTGCACTGAGTTGTAACAATTACTTACATCTTGGCTAGATGAGATATGTATAGTGATTTAATATAATATGCCAAAGTAAATGCCATTTGCTTCAGTGATTATTCATCCTGTTTTGCTTTTACATCTAAAGGCTGCTTAAAAGCAGGGGGGAAAAGGAGTTGGGCGCCCGTTAGTTTTTTCCTTGTCAGTAACAAGTGTTATGCAGAGTTCTGCATGCCCGCAGTGGGGTTTATCAATGGTGATAAATGATTTCAATTATTAAGTAAATATTTTATGAATTTATGTTTAGAGTAATCAATATTTCATGACACTTAGTAGAAGGAGCATTCGTTGAGATTCAGCAAAAATATGTGGCGATAACTGCATTTGATCTATGGACACAGCAAAGTGTCTGGAAAGGACCTTAATTCGGCAGATGTTGTAGGCTACCTGCAAAGATTTGCATCCACTTTTTTCTCAACATATATCTAGCGTTATCTCCTGCTAGGTGCACGCAACTCTCAGCAGGCATGCAGAACACTGGCACATCTGGGTGATGGTAAGTTAATTGAATGTGCGTTAGCATTTTGGATGTTTCCATCCACATAACTAATGTTACAACAGTGGAGCAATGTCGACACACAGACACTGTCCTTGTCTTACACACACAACTCTCTTTCCGCTGTTGTAACGGTAACTGCTCCGCTGTTTGTTCAGTGCTGACTCGCCCGCGGATTCCCTTGTTGTGATAACCTCAGCACCACTGCCCAACTTGTCCACATCTCTTAACTTCTGAGGCAACGAGCTAACATTAGCTTGTTAGTAGCGCGGTGCGAGACGTTTTGTTTTCTTTCCTAACAACTTACTGACTCACGGCAGAGCTTGTGCCTTTCTTCACAGATAGAATTCCTCTCTGGTCTAAAAAGATGAATACCAGGGACTATTTTCTACAATGTCAAAATATACAAAGGTCAAAATCCATAACTCAAGTTTGGATTTATTTTCAGCATGACTAAAACTATATTCTCTTTCTGTCCTGCGGGACTACTTGTTGATGGCTAATAGACAAATCCTTAACTTGTGTGTTTTGGGGTGAGTGTTGGGATAAGATGTCCTTTATATTGTCTCATCTTTTTCCCAGCAGTGGGGGAGGTTTCCTAGTAGAAGGACACGGCTGCTGTATGAATGGAGAACAATTCTTTGCCATCCTTCGCTCCAACCCCCCTCCCTTCCCACTTCCTTTTGATTCTTTCATCAACATCCCTTCCTCCCCCCTGCTGCAGTAGTAAGTGCTGGTTGGAGGTCTTGAGGAAGCAGAGTAGAGGCTGAAAACAGGGCAAATGATTTGCAGTCTACCTGTGGAAGCCTACGTAGTGCTCCAGTATGGGAAGTGGGAAGGCTCTGAATGTGGCAATCGCAGTTATGCTGGGAATGTGAGCCTCCACTCTGCCAGGGCTGGACCGGAGAAGCCCACAACTCTATTTAAGGAAATGGCAGTCAGGGGCCCATCAGCCGCGCTCTCTCTGCCTCTCCATTTCTCTGTCTCTCGCTTTGCTAACAGCCCCCCTTTCCTTCCTTGTACAAGAATGATAATTATTTTCCTTTGTGGAATGAAGGTTTATTTCCGTACCTGCTGGGAAGGAGAACACGCACACAAAGAGGAAAGTGTGCCCACAAACACAAGCAGTGTATTGGTGGCGTGGTTTGGGTAATTGTTTCCGGTACATTTGTGAGCTTGAAAGGGTTGTGTCTTTGTAAACTGCTGCAGTCGGCCAAACAGCAACACAAAACATCAAGCCAGTCAACAAAAGACGTTTCAGTACTTGAAGATGCGATACAGGAGCTATACCGGTCTCTTTAACTGATAACTGGTTGAGTTCAATGGTTAAAGTATGAATGTATGCAGGCCTTCATACCAAATAACACAAAAAATGCAAACACACCATGTTTAGTAATCAGACATTCACTAAATATATGCTATCTGATATCAACATTGTCCACTTCATATAATTAATGTTCCTCCGTATCTGAACAGTTATTTGATTCATTTATTGATGGCACTGAATCGTGGGTCACCGTGTGTTTAAAGAGCTGTGAACCCTAAAGACATATTTTATTAGACACGTTCGTGGTTTTCTGCGCAACATGACCTAAATTGAGGACAGAACCAAATATTTGGAGCTTAAACATTTTGCTCAACATTATGCTGAATACTGGTTTAAACCATTTTAATTCATGGACAGATTTGATTCTTGTGAGCAGAACTGCAGTGTGTGGTCAACACATTAACACATATAGCACTTAACTTACTGGTTTGACAACACCAGTATGTCTACTATCTACATCCCAGTCAGAGTCCTTCCGGCGACACTGGCCACTCCTGTAGTGCCATACAAGTGCGTGTTTGTCTGTAGAGGCCATTGATGCAATAGAGTCTGTACGTTTCGCTGCAGCTTGTGATGTACATTCGAGTGTCATGTGGAATGTGGGTCTGTGAGTGAGACAGACGGGTTTACCCAGCATCCGGCTGAAACACCATGTGAGTAGACACAGCACAAACACACACAGGCAACCATTCAGAAAATAGTGACAGCCCGAGGCGATGAGAGCTCTAAACTATGTTCACTTAAGGTGTTAAAGATTGCAGCTGGCTGATTGTACATCACATAACGTCACTTTCTTAATTAACTATATGATCAAGTTTGTGACCAATAACATAACATTTTAACTGAAATGAAATTTGTAGTTCCTTCGTGCTACACACTCAACATATACTTAGGTATTATTATTATTATGATTTAGTATTACTTTACTTTAGGAGCTTTGCGCCAGTCAATGCAATGGGGTGAAAAGTTGGTTTGATAGAAAACAATGCTAACTGGCTCACAATCAGCAAAGAAAAAGTTTGACAACAAGTAAAGACCCATTCTGTTTATAGCCAAGACATTCAAAATGTCATTGTGGCTGGGCACATTTTACCAGAACTTGGACGGTTGGGATATTCAATTTAGGTGGCATGTCGTCTATGTGTGCTGCGCCTCCCTATACTTCACATCGATTGGTTTGTCAACAGTTACGTGGGTAGCTTTGACAAAAATGAATGCGTCATCGTTTTCAAAGTCCTCCATTTTCGCCTGTCCACAATAAAAGGAGTTTTAAAAGAGAAATAGGGTCAGCAGCGTTTTCAAACTTTTTAGGTCTCTGGATTCGCTGTTTTACTCTGGACTGCAGGTGCAAACATAGCAAAAGGTCTGTGTTTTAAAATGAAAACGTAGTAGTGTGGAAGTAGCTTTAGCTTTCTGAGTTTACAGTTTAGTAATAATACATTTTTTGTATGAAAAGTGATTGATAAGTCCTACACCGACACATGGGCCGAAAGTGAGCACCTTGGAGAGTCTTGAGGTGGAGAGTGAACACAGTTTCCTGGGGGAGTCTGGTTTGGATGAGGTCATTTCCACCCACCAGGGATCCAAAGACTGCTGTTGTATGGCTGTCATTGCAACCGCTGCCATTGGGCTCTCTCATCGGCTGGTTCTGCTGATGTCACAACATCTGTCGTGGCCAACAGCGTGTCAACCAATGAGAAGTAAAGGAGTGTGGACAGCGGCGCCTTGCTCTGTCTCCACTGTCGCGGTCCATTCATATTCATATGAGGACAGAGAGGACAGTCAGAGACACAGCTGGAACTAAAGCCGAGTCCCACATTAAGGGTTTGGCTCAGCTGCCGTGGGCTGGCAAACTAAATACGTCCCTGCCTACTTTTTGTAACAGCAACCCTTTTCATATTAAGATGTCCTTAGGCTTTTCCAACACATTTTTTATGAGTAAAAGAAGCTATTGTGTTCAAAGACTTAAATAACGCAGAGTTTTTAAGCTTACTTTGTAGATACATCTGGAGGGCGATATCACCTGCGCAATTGGCTTTTCACAGATGTATCAGTATCTTAATGTAGTATTTATTCTTATATTCACTGTTACATCATCGTTACACCCAGCTGTCACTTTATTAGGTAAACCTGTAAAATCTAATGCAATCCAATAAACTGCTCAGCCATACATTCTAACCTTTACAAAGATAATAATGTCCAGTTTTGATTGACATAATTAACTATATGTTTACTACTGAGGTTAAAGATTAGCAGCTTTTTTTCTAAAATGTCAGCTGCAGGTGTACACTTTGATCACTGAGCACAGCTCGTGGTTATTAGATAAATTTTCACAGGGTCACAGTGTACAGTCTTAGGGCCAGCATCGTCCTTGTTCTAAGTCAATCATATGTTATTTTGTGTGCTGCATTGCCTGCACAGATGAGTTTGTGCAGTTTGGACAGGATGGCTCTCGAGCTTAAACAACCTCATTACACAAAAAGTGTACTGTACAGCACAGCCAGCTGCCTGAGAGTAGGGTGGGGATGGGGAAGGGCTGGGCTGAGGGGCTGGTGGAGGGGGAGTAATATGGTGAAACATTATACGCATGTAAGTCTGGTCAGGACGAGACTCACTGGTCATCTATGAGACAGACTGGTATACCTCACCTGTTCTCAGCCACTCCCGTTCTCTCTTGCACGCTCTCATGCTCTCCCTCTTTCTCTCTACACACACACACACACACACACACACACACACACACACACACACACACACACACACTTCATGTGAGTTCCACCTGTAAAGCTTTGAAGTTGTGTGAAACTACATCCACACTATTACGTTTTCGTTTTAAAACGCAGACCTCTTGCACCTGCCATCCAGACTAAAACGGCGAATCCAAACAACTAAAACGGAGAAGTTTGAAAATGCTGCTGACCCTGTTTTCATTTTAAAACTCCAGGGCAGTGATTTAGTGCAGACAGAGGACTGACGCAAACGATGACGCAGACACGATGACGCAGACACTTACATTTTGCTTCCTGATTGGGTCTTATCAGTGCATCATGCAAAACATGAATACTGACAGTGTTTTAAAGTTTAAATACAACATTACCTATTCTTTGCAGAGTTAAGCAGAGAAATAGCAGAGGGTATGAAGTAGGGGTCAACCAATAATCGGTCTGGACGATTATCTGCACCAACATTTAGCATTTTTCCAATAATCTGCATCGGTCATTTTAAAAACAGATGGTAGATATAATTAATTAATTTTAAAAAATGTGCTCCTTTGGCTCTGATGCAGCTGCCTCTCTGTCTGCTCGAGGGCTCTAGCCCACAGAGTGGTGAGTATAATATCCTGCCCACGGTACTAACTTTGGTTTGGTTACAAGTCACGAGTAATAGCCTATCAACACTGACTATTGTTCGGAAGTAGCCAATAGAACGAGCGAGCCACCACACTGCAGCCTCTCCCCTCCTCTCTCAGCAGAGCTCCGCTACACAAACACGCTGAGCGAAGTGAGCGGAAATCAGTGTAGCTTACACAAGTTGACCATAACTACGGCCGTTACTGTAAGTAAGTGCAGCAAAACCAGCAGTACTAGTAAAAGGCTGCTACTGCATCAGTACTACAAGCAGGAACGTGCACAAAGTGATATTTTAACCTGCTCTGTCTCATCCATCGCAGCTATGTTTTGGTTTTACACAAGCACACGTGCTAGCTCGGCTCATAGCTAGTTTGTTATAAACAAGCTAAACCTCTCTGTCTGTAGCCTGTTTAGCTGAGATACAACGTACCTTGAAAGAAACCAGCTCCTCTCTTTCAGCAGCTGCAGAGGGAGGAGGAGGACTGCCATGGGCTGCGGTCTTCAATCTAAATTTTACTCAGTATTTTGATGTCAGGAATATAGTTTATTTTTTCCAGTGAGAAACTGATTTTATATAGTGACTTTGCTGCTGTAAACTTTACTTTTGTTGCTTCTCTGAAAACAGCTGGTTATAATAAAATATAAAATTTGATTACTGTTCTGAATGAATTATTTTCTTTTTTAAAAGGCAATTATTTAGTAATGAAAAACCAATAGGAGTATAGATAAAGAACAGAACAAATAAATAGTATCAATAAATTATAACAATATAAAATAGAGACGCGGCTGACTTACTCAGCATGTCTAGTTTAGTTCAAAGGTTATTATCAATGATGATTCCCGAATACCTATACGACTCAACAATTTTGACCCTTTTCCATTTATAACTGTTTTATTTATTTATTTTATTTTTATTCATTGTTTTAAATAGTATTATGATTTCCCTGTAAACTATAGCAACACTGGACAGTGTTGAATGAGTACTGGATCTAAAGCTTTGTGTCCAAGTCAGAGCAATACCCACATTTAACTTTTGCTTTCCACTTAAGTACTAGGTGATCATTTGCAAATGCTGGAGTAACTTGGCAAGAAGCGTGACCCACGAACGACTGTCTCGTTTGTCAGCTTTCAAAATAAACAAGATATTATTGCCCCCCCCCTACCAAAAACATACAACACCTCTGTCAGACACAAGACAAAAAATGTACTCAATGTGTATTCTGTTTGAAACACATCCCTTAAAGCTAGTGGACTGGTTACTCAATCATTACTGATGATAGTGTGTCCTAAACATACACACATGGCGCAGTAATCCACCTTGCTGGGGAAATCAAAGCTGGGATCAAAGTTATAAAGAAGAACAGAAGAGTTCAGCGAGAAACTAAACCTCAAGGATTTATGAAGTGCTTGATTGCATAATCCTCACCATCAGTGACACCTCGTCTGCCTCTCTTAGAGATAATATCAACAGCCTGACATGTCTGAGACTTAGAGTTGCTTCCATCAGCGTGGAGTCCTTTTGGCTGTTAGTCCTAGTTTCTGTCCATCCTCATTTTCGCACACAGAAAAAATTAATTAACACACACACACACACACACACACACACACACACACACACACACACACACCTGGAAACAAGAACTGAAAAGAAAAAGCCTTTGCTGTAAAGGCGAGGGGGAAAAGACAAGCTTCATTTTATTTTCCCCTCTGGTCGTTTTGGCAGGTTGTCTGTCCCCATTCCTGAGGTTCAGTACGAGTTCACAGAACACGCCGTCAACTTCCAGAAATAAACTGTTTGCTCATGCGTGGGTGCGATGAAATAGTTTGGCCAAGACAGAGTTTGGACAGAGACAAGGGTTTTCTCTCTGTCTCTCTCCTTCTCTTTGACAGAATGGTTAATGAGACGCTTAAAGCGGCACGAAGGATGTTGACGAAAGGAGCTTGTATGAATGTATGAAAAATCAGATCAGCTCACTTCCACTTTAAACTTTCATCTCTATGGGGGGCCAATATTTATAGATACTCCGTTAAGTGTTATATAAGTTCTGGTCATGTTACACCTGACACATCACAAGATGAAATGAGAGTATACTCAAGGAAAAAACAAAATCAAAAACATCTTTCAAACCTAACCTTCTTTTAACAGGTGTTGGCCAGGACAGCTATTAATTTAAAGCTAGGTTTGACACAGTCTTTCAAAAACAAGTAAATATTTTTTAAAAAGCGTACAAAAAAAAAAACACGGGGAAAGTTAGACTAGACAGAGAAAGTGGTAAATGAGTTTCAACTGTAAATGGCACCATTATTCTATGAGTCTTCATCTTTTCCCTTCTTCGCCACACCCATCACTCCTCCTCCTCCTCTCACCCTCCCCTCTTCCATACCGCGGTGTACTCTGGAGACCTTAACTCCACTGAAGGTGGAATCAGTTTTCCTTTTCCACTGTGTCTTTTTCCCCCCACGCTGGAAAAGCCCCCGTCCAATTCTCGCTGAGTGCCTGATTCAAGTGTGCTCCGACGTGCCCACATTCCTAGACAGTATCCCCAACACCGGAACCGTTTACCGCCTCAGCCGGGAATGCTGATTTCCAGCCCAGGTTTTCATCAGACCTAGTTTAGGCAAAGAGCGCAACAAGAATTCACTGAGTAATACTAGCCATTATACAATGCAGACTTTCCCTCCATGTCAGTCATCTTACACACAGACAAATGCTGATGTATACTCTCACTCTCTCTCTCTCTCTCTACAATATTAGACACAAAGCCAGTGCCGGCAGCTCCTTTGAGAAGTAATTATTTTGCTGGAAGTCCTATTCTGACCTAGATTCAAACAGCTTTTCAAATTCAAATTCTCCACAGAAGTTAACCCCCCCAACTCCCCTTCCTTGTATAATCCTGGCATTTCTGAAGATCTGGTTCTTCCAGGTGTAAGAGGTGTTTCTTCCATTTACGTGCTTTGGCAAATCCTTTCTTGACACCAAAAAATGACTGCGCATTCAGGTTCTGCTGTAAGTAATTCATACCTCTCGCCAAATTAACAAACTGTACATATCTACATTTGACATTTGATGTGCAGACAATGACAATATATTTAATCTCTACTGGCAACTATTCTGAAAAGCTTTTTACAAGCAATAATACCAACATATACAACAGGTTACAAGTACTAGCAAGGCCTTTTAATTGCATGGATTAAAAACAAGGGAAGGACAAAATTCAAAATACATATTCGACTGATAAATGAAGTATTACCCATTTAAAATTATAGATGGCAGGTTGTCTGTTTTGCTTTTTATCGAATTACTGAAAGACATCTTTCCAGACATATTAAAATACTCTGCTTGGAATAAAAATCTTAATAATGCATAATTTCCCAGCAAAAAAGTTAACCTTCACTGAAAAATCCAGAATCTATGAAGTTGCAAATGTAGCTCATTTCAAACGTTAACTTCTAGACACAAAACGTTTCCTACTTCACTGAAAGTCCACGGTCAGTGTATGTACACTTGTTTAAATTACATATTGGACCAATGTTTGGCTTTAAAAGTAGCTGCAATGTCACAAAATCATCTCGAACTTGCAAGTTTTGAACTGAGGTGGTGATCACAGAGAAACTTCCCCCCTTCAGCAGATGAACGTGAAAACAGCCTTCTAGTGTCAAACTCGCGTACACACAGTACATCATTCTGCAGAGTGAAACATCCAAGTGGAAAAACAATAACCAGAGAATTTAACACAACAGTTTATGAAAACATTTAAATTTGATCTCCTTGATATCTGGCAGAACTTTCTTAGAAAAGCAGATATATTTCTCTGGCACAACATAAATAAAACACTAAGATAGCCTTTCACATGTCGTGAGTGTAGTTGTTGCAAACTTAATTGTGCTGTACATTGATTTTCTGGTTTACACACTCTTTAAATCACTTGTGATTTACCAAAAGCCTTGACGCAACAAAAATGGAGACCAAAACGAAGGAATTTCGGGATTAACACGCTGAAATGGATGAATTCTCAATGAAACACTGTGACTGTCCCTCATCCCAAATACAGACGTCTACTTCTGTCACCTTCACTTGTTCAACACAGCTGCTTGAACATATCAAATCCCTGCCTGCCTCCTTCCAGCTCAAACAGCCATGCAGGCCAGGTCAGCAGGACACCACACCACATGAAAATGAAGTTAGTCATTCAGAACACCAGGCCCACTGTCCCGTCCTAACCCCACCCATTACACTAACCCTAAACCCTGTGTGTGTGTCGTCCTTCAGACAGCTCTCTGCTCGCTGTTCATGTCCTCTCAACATGATCTGATATTGTCCCTCTTGGGATTGTCTTAAAAGAAGTTTTGTTCTCCTTCAGGGGGGAGGAAAAACAGGAAGTTACATTCCTTAATAACCACAACTGAAATGCTGCAGACTACGGATTACTACCGTCAAAAATCACAGAAGAAAACCAGGATTTAAACTTTCAATCTGTGGTTTCTCCATCAAAAACAGACAAACTTGGTAGGAATGAGCATGCATGGCATCTCCCTTGTTGACTTAGAGTAGATCTGAACTGAAAACTCAGTAAATGCTGCGTTTACACATCTGGACTGGCGAGTACAGACAGAATTGCTTATAAATGCACATTAGTTTCAAAATTACACACAAGAGTGAAGGAAATCATGGCAATCTAAAAATAACATGAAAAACTACAATAAAAATAAATCCTGTGTGATGCAATGCTGCCCGTCTCTCAGTGTGATAGTGACCCCATTGACTACAATTGCATTGCTCCAGTCGCAAATAAAGTCGCATCAGTCGCCGAGTCCCAAAACAAGGCAGCCTCTCAGTGCTCAGAGAAGTAGGTCACTGAGGATTCCATTCATTTGTACACCGCTTTCCAAATAGTTGCGCTTTTCCACTCAGGCCAAGACTTCCAGCTGCATGTTAACCCTTGAACAGCCTGCAGGTCTCATTTCTGCACCAGCACCAAAGCATACTGCACTTCACTCCACTAATCAGTTAGTAGACTAATCATTTTGCATAAAAGGGCATGATTTTGTGGTTTTGTTCTTAAACTGACTGAGCATACGGTCATGATACTAAGGAGATTGGGATTTTTAAATAGTTACATTGCATAGCTGTGGTAAGAAATAAATTAACTGGCAAATACTCCATAATCAATACAAGATCGCCTTACTGTTGCCCACAAGCACTCAAACAAGTTACCACAACATACCAGAGGGATCGCGTAACGAGACAACCTTTTCAGCAGCATGTGTCCTGATGTTAAGGCTACAGCGCCGAAACAGGTCTGCAGATTCCACCTTACTGAGCTGAATCAGCGCACGGGAAGCGACCACAAGCTGACACAGGTGGAAGAAAACTCAAGGGCGTGGCCCAAAATTTAATCTAGAGGTAAAGAAGGTAGAAGCTAATTAAAACCTCCTTTAGTATAATTCCCCTGGGAGAGAGCTTGTTGCACAGAATATTTGAAATTACACAGCTGTGATTGTTGAAAATAGGGAAACGTGCACACACATATTCCTCAGAGCTCTGCATTTGTTTCCAGTTCTGAAAGCACTTGTCTAAAAAGCAGGACAGAAAAGGTTTTGCCATCACCATTACAGTATTGCCAGTTGACTAGGGGTGGGAGAAAAAAATTGATTCTTAGATGCATCGCGATGCGGGCGTGGAAGATTCTGACTCGATCAACAAATGTCAAAAATATCGATTATTTAAATGTTAATTGATTACGGAATGTTGACAGAACGCAAAAGGCTGAACTCGCGTATTCGGCACACCACCGCTGCAGAATGAATAACCACTCTACATAAATGTCACACAATCATTAATATCAATGCGCAACTAATGATTTTAACTCGCACACTTTGCGAGCATGGTGACACTCGACGCTTGGCAGCTCACTGTAAATCCTGAGAGTGAAGCCGAGCGACAGAGAGAGCGAGCGGCAGAACATGACGGTGAAAGTTGGCGGAGAAAACTATTAGTTTCAGTCTGGTAGTAAACGTGCAGTGTAGGTCACAGTGTGTCCGTTAATAAAAGTCTGTTGTTTCCCCAACTTCTGGAAAAGTTAAGGCGGTTAGCGCTAGCTGACATCTCCCCTGTACAGCACGTGTTTGGGCTGTTATGTAACGTTAGCTAAATTAGTAACGAGGTAATATTAATTAGCTCAGCTGTATGTCATTACTAACTTACCTGACCAAGGGTTGAGAACATCAGGTACAAGCATAAACTAAACTGGTGTACAGCTCTGTCCTGTTTACATACTGTACATCCTGATAATTGTTTTCTGAGTCTGACAACTAGTTGTTAAAGAAATGAGGGACCATGGAGCTGAGTTTAGTGAAGTAAATTAGTCATGCAAACTAGTCCTTTTAAGCCAATTAGGAGATGTTTCTTTTGGACTTTAATCCTCAAATGCAATGCTTAGTAATTATCCAGAGATATAGCAAAGAAACAAATTATGTATCAAGATGCATCGATAATCGTTTTATAATCGCTTCGCAGCTCTGAATCATAATCAAATCGAATCATGCCCAGAGATTCCCACCCCTACAGTTGATGTGTGCATTTTACTTTAATACTTTAAGCAACAGGGCTCATTACCAGACAGATGTGACCATGTCTGAATGATGAGCAGCATGATGAAAAGGTAAAACAGTTGCATTTTATGACACCCATCCATCCATCGTCAACCGCTTATCCTGCGTACAGGATCGCGGGGGAATTTTATGACACCATTATCTCAATTATTAGAAGCTCTTTGTTAATTAACAAAGCAATTTCGTGAATAAGCTGGTTTTCCACATGCCACTGCACTATATTGTGTAGTTTGGAAGTGCATCATTACCTTTGGCATCTGCACTTAGGAGAATAAGTTCGACAAATGGAAAGATTGAAAGGAAATCCAGGTGTGTTAACATGTATGCTCTTGCTGTGATTATGACTTTAAATGAATTGATCAGATTAAAGCATTAACAAGAAAAGTTAGGACTTAAAATACTAATTTAATACTAAATATATAAATGTAGGGTTAGGGGTAGGGTATTCTGAGTTGTTTGTTTGGGGAAATTCTGGCTACAGCAAACATGATTTATAGTAAGTAAAGTTAGGTAAAAACGTAGGTAAAAACTTAAGTGCTAAGTGTACAGCAAAATGAAAAAGAAGCACTAGCATAATTCAGGCCTAATAACATAATTTGCTGCATAAATGTTTGCTAATGTGTTCATATTTCTTTGAGCTGTCTCCAATACATTGAATTTTCCGAAAGCCACGATGCTAGTGTTAAATAAAGTACTTAAATGTAAATTAAAACAAATGTGCCCCTCATTCTACACTATTTGACTTATGTCATGAAAGCATGGCTTCATATTTACAGCCACCCAAACTGTTAAGTGTAAATGTATATTGTGTTATTCACCAAATACCAAACACAGCTACAAGTTACATTATTCTTTAACTTACATATTTAACACAAAAAGCCAGAACTAACCCATTCTACCCACAGGCGGATTTCTTTCATGTTTCATTTCCACGTGGACAGTGAACAGAGTCTTGCTAGCTGGGAAATCCCGATTCCCATAGAACAGTGTGAAATACGACTGTGACTCAAATGTCACGACAAAGATCACAAGACAGTGTGTCTTTCACAAACACATGATGCAATGTATTCTAAAACAATGTCACAGACAATTTGCAATATTCCCTTTATTTTGTGTAGAGATGCATCCGTAGCTTTGCGACGTAGTTGTGTTCTATTAAGAGCCTGCCTTAAATGGCTATTTAATGATGATGTGTGTGCATACTTCAACAGCGTACGAGTGAAGAGAGAGAGAGAACTTTAAAATAAATAAAGCAAAGGGATTCGGAGGAGTGAAAGAAAAGAAAGGACAAAAGTAAGGGTGCACCGATCGTAATTGGCCGATAATGGCTTTAACTAGTTTGATCGGTGGTCGCTAAAAAGGCCGATAAGAAAAGCCGATCAAATGATGCAATACTCGCCAGACAAATTTTCAACGGCAGCTAAAATAGTTTCATTACGCGTCCAAGCAGTTTTCAAAGCTAGCAAGCACCAAAGTCCTTTTCAGTCAGGAAGCGATTGATGCGCCCAGTTAATAATTTACAATGAGAGCTGAGCAGCAATCAGACAAGCGGAGCAACAAGCAGGAGCGATCATGTGAAACTGTCGCGGTCATGCTCATCTCACACACACACGCCGCCCGCAATCGGAGTTTCCTGATGCAAAGAGAGGCGCCATGCACTTAATCAGCAGACTGCCCCCCTCTCTCTCCGTTTTCGTTATAAAACGGAGAGCTTTTGCTACGTTTCGACCTCCCAGATTAAAGAGGTGGTATTATGGTTGTTGGCTTTTTCCCCTCTCCTTTATTGAGTTTATATCTTTTTTGTGCATGTACTAGGTTTGCAAAGTGAAAAATCCCAAAGTCCAGCCCAAAGGGAGTTCCTATCTCCCACAGAAAACTCTGCTCTGAACTGCGTGAAAACAGCTCGTTTGTAAGTCCAGCTTTTACTTCCCTTTCTTGTGACGTCACAATGCAAATACGTGTCATAATGCTCGCTGAGAGGCTAGTCCTCAAAAACACCGGTGGAAACTCTGCAGCACACAGCTCTCCTCTCCCTTCCAAACACTAGCTACCCTCCAGGCAGTCATTGGACATAAAGTTGTTCCTGTGATGTAGAGACAGAGCTCAGTTAAAACTTTATGGATGAAAGACACTTTTGTTACAGATTAATAACTCACCACTCTGAAACTCTTGCTCCAGTCCATGTTGCCAAGTCGGCAACATGTAGCCTACAGCTGAATCGAAGCTGTTTACCGTCTTTTCGCTGACCCGCCATTCTCTGCTTCTGATTGGCTAGTAGTCCTTAACTAGGAACTGAGCATGTGCAACTCCCAACAAAGATCATTTAGAGACAAGATGTATCACTCCATAGCTAAAACGAAGCCTTCAACACAGGGTGAAAAGAGGAGCTGCAGCAATGTGCAGTATGACAAAAAATATGGTGTTTTTGAAAATGCAACCATGTAAACCTGTTCTGGTACAACCCATAAATAGGATTTTGACCTGAAAATGAGCATAATACCACCTCTTTAAAAACAGCGAACCAGAAGATGTTTTCTTTGAAAACGCTGCAGACCCGGTGGGCAAAAACAGAGAACTTTATAAAACAATGACACAGACACTTACATTTGGCTTTCTGATTCGGTCTTGCAAGTCAGTCATGCAAAGCAAAACACTGCTACTGACAGAGTTTTGTTTTTTCGGTATTTTTATTAAAATATACATACTTTGTAAATAACTCTTAGCAGTTAGCCTACTGTGCATGTCGCTGTATTTACTTTGCGACGACTCCCACTCTGTTTTCCGCCGCCACTGTATCTTTGTACTCCCATGTGAAGTAACAGTTCCACTTCCTTGTCAGTCGTAGTGGTTATTCATCTATTTTACTTTCTTCTTTTGCCAAATGTTCTCCCGTATTTTTCCCATTCTCACCCGGTATCCTCCCATTTAAATGTTTCCCTGTAAGTCTCCCGTATCATTAAACCTTCATAAAATCAAATACTCTCTCCTCTGGTAAAGCCGGTGGCAGTAGGCCTATGTATAAGATGTAGACTGTGCTACTTGCACAAGGATTAAATAAATAAAAACAACCCACTGAAATGATACAAGGCCTATAGCCTGTAAACCATATGAAATTATAATGAATATAGTAACTATAGGTAATATTAACAGTATAATATGGAATTATCATTGTACTTTTATTTATTAGTTATGACTCCTCTCTCTACCCCCTAAAGCCCCCAAAAAGCGGCTACTTCAGAGTTTATCATCGACTCAGGACGCCTATGCTCCTTCATCTCCTAAATATTTTGGCTACAGCATTTTTTGTTGCAGATTTTATAGTTGAAGTAAATTTATAAAGATGCTGTTTGTTTTATTTTTGTAGTTTATTCCACAAGAAAGCTATATTTGTTAAGCTATAAGATGTTCACAGTAACCAGGCAAAGGCTGCTCTGATTTAAGTCAGAGCGGAATTTGTTGCCCATGTTTCCTTGCAAAAAAATATTATATATATATATATATATATATTTATCATCTGTTAATTTTAATACATTGTTTTAGGGCTAATTAAGTAAATATACAGTATATTGTATAATGCTACATGACAAATAAAAGGCTTCAAATAGACCCAGCGATCAGTGATCGATATCGGCCGATACTGCTTTCAGCAATCGGCCAAAAAAAAAAAAACTGATTGGAGCACCTCTAGACAAAAGTAAGAAGATGTGTGGCTCAGGGAGACAACAAAACAACAGAGATCAAAGCGGGAAACCTATCAGAAACAGGCCCCATCAGCTTGTGTTTATACATATATTTAAGAAAATTTAAATTAATATTGTTATTGCAATATATTATTCAATATCCCAATATCACAGTTTGGCAATATAGTGCAATCCTACAAAAAACTCTGTTGTTGAGTTGTAAGAAGACTTAACCCCCCACCCCCACCGCCTCCCCATGTCATCGATCTGCTTTGATCTCTGACAGCATTAACCAGCCTGACTTTGGGAGCGGTCGACAGAGGAAACTTCATATAGTGTGCTTTGATGTCTGCAGCCTCATATTAAACAATAACACAGACAAGGCTTTATTAACTGCAGCCACTGCCCATTGTAAACTCTGATGGAAACTCTATGTAATGTGTGTGTCACTGCAGGGCAGGGCCATTATGTCAACCCTAGCGTAAGCCGTCAGATGCGTTACTGCATGCAGATTTTGCCATAGGTACACACAGACTGCTCCCTGTCGCAGCAGCGGCGGCAGCAGCAGGAGAACGTCTCTCTATTTTTCCATGAGCCAAGTTGGTTGCCAGGGTTTTTGTTTCCATGGCCACGCTGCAGTCTGATGCAACAAAAACCCACCCAGAACCCCCCTTGGGTGCTTTGGCGCGATACCAACCCTGAGAGAGCTACAGCCCTATAGGCTGGCACCCTCACTGACTGACTGACATCTCCAGTCAGCCACGGTGCCAGCCGAGCTAACACTATACATGACCCCAACCTCCTTCAACAATCACTTACTGACTGGCAACGGTTTGTCTCGTAACATCAATGATTCAGCTATTTATTAGTCTTGATGCATCTGCAGAAAAGTTTTGGACAGGAAATTACTTCTAATGCTTGTGTGGTGCCTGTATGTGTTTTCCTGTTAGTTTTTCCAGGGTCAGGGACTACAGCGCCTTTGGGAAAACATGAATATACTTAGAATTTTTAAATGAGTGGACAATAATAATGAGTAAGATTTGTGAATTGGACCACTGTGTGTCTCTTTGCAGCCTGAAGCAGAAATCACATGACACTAGCTACGGTATTAAATATCATAAAACCTTCAAGTGTTGAAGACGTATTATTGACAAGAGAGGGGAAAAACAACTCTGTCCTCTTTTGTAACAACTGCTGCAAATTCCCAGCAGACTGAAATATGTTAAAATGCACTAAATTAAGTGCTTGTTTTATCTGAGGTGTAACTGTAACAAGAGCAGAATGAGGTTGTAGGAGAAAATGAACTCTGAGAAACAAATGAACCACTGCCTGAAATGCATCACCATCATGTCTCAGTGGACGACGTAGCAGGTGACAGTGTCTGAGCAGCAGGTTGTCCTACCTGGGTTGTTGGCCTCTCCCTCCAGGACCTGCAGTTCGGTGCACTCGGCGAGGGAGTGCTCCAGACAGAGCTGCAGGAAGCGGGCCTGGGTCCGGCTCACCCTCTTCAGCAAGGACAGCAGAGCCACCGTCTGCTCACACTCGTTCCACCCCTTGAACCAGCTGGCAAGCACGCCCACCTGATCGCGAAACATCATGGTCTGCGAGACGGGGTGGAGGGCGACTGGTTGTGGTGGTGCCGGGCTGGGCTGAGAGGTACGGGGACCAACTCACAGAGAGCGACCTCTCCCAGACTTTAAACTGTTGGTTTGGGTAAAACTGATGGAGGATGGCGGTGGTCTTTTCAGCTGACTGGTGATGTTTCTGTGAGCAGGGAGGTCAGTCAGTTGGGGAGGATCAGCTGAAGCACTGTGATGCCATTCTTAGTGTTGTCGCCAGCTGGGACAGCAGTCTCTGTTAGGCTTTCTGGTGCTAAAATTTGTTTCGCCTGCAGCCGGTGCTGAATATATTCCTGCTGGAGGGGTTTCTGCACCGTCTTCTCCTGTCTGATAATCTCTGTTAGAGTATGTGTGGAGGGGGGGGGGGGGGGGGGGGGGGGGGGGGGGGGGGTGAGGTGCTCTTCTAGCTAGGCATTAGGTGATATGAGCTGCTCTGTGCTGCTTAGTCGCTCCCAGAGGGATTGATATTTGATGAGTCAGCTTTCTTCCAGTACACTCTGTGTCACATCAGCTTCAGCCTCACTGGCATTTTTTCTTCAGGGAATCCCTCTTAAGCCTGCAAGAGGATGTTAGAAGTTAGGAGGGGGGAGAAGGAGAAGGAAAAAAATAAAAAAAATACACATTTAACAGACAATGCTCTCTGTGCTCGCTTTGTACACGTCTCTCCCTCCCTTTCATAAATATGCAATGACTTTTACAGTGCACTAGAGAAGAATGCGACAGTCTCCCTGTTGCTTCAGCTCTGCAGACTTTGTGCTGCTGCAATACGAACAAAAAAAAAAAAAAAAAAAAAAAAAAAACAGCCTTCAAAAACTCATACATGCATTTATTGGTCGCCTCCTCCCCGTCGCCTATGTGCATAGGCTTGTGGCATTCACCGCCGAGACAAGAATAAATAATTTTCGTTTCTTGGTATCCACCCATTCCTAAAAATACAGCTGTCGGTAGTTCTGGCGCTGCATCCCAGAATTTTCCAAAGGAAGGACGCCGGGTTGCCGACGGCGGCCGCTGGCAGGGCTATGTGCTGCAGAGACGTTAGCAGCGACTTCCCTCCGTTTATTTAATGACAGGTTAGGCTTATAAACCTGTATTTTAAGCAGAGGATAGGTTGTAGTGGCGAGTTTTTGCCGAATGAACACCGAAGAGTAAGCTAGGAGCAGACTCCGGCTGAGCGTTAGCCGCTGTCTAAAACTGTCACTTTGCTTCATCAGCACACAGGGAATGTCCGTTGGCGGATATCTGTGTGCGTGAGCAGTTTGTACAAAGAAAAACGAGTAAATATAGCCGTATATCTAAACTTATATGCCTTTATCCCTTTTTCCTTATCTATCCAGAACTTCCCCGTGAAAGAGTTGTGTAACAGATGTGACTTTCACTTAAGTTAGCTAACGTTAGTAAAGTTGGCGATAACGACTAACGTTGACTAACGTTAACTAACATTAACGGCGATGGATTCCCAGCGATGTAACGTTAACCGTTGCCATTAACGCAAATTTCAATGTGAAGGCAGGTTAAGGTTAACTTAGGCTGTGATTCTTTCTAGGATAAGTTAACACATTTAAGCCGAAAGGGACAAAAAAAAACAAAAAAAAAAACAACGAGAGCAAACAATCAAACTAACTAACTAACAAAAAAAGATAGAAACTTCTGTTTGCATATTTGAATTGTCAAACGTTTAGTTAACGTGAAAGTGTTACCGAGCTTAACGGTTCTCACCTCCTGGCGCAGTTTGCATCGTTGGGTTTGTCTCAGGACGGGCGACAGGCTCTGGTTTTTCTGGGGGAGCGGTGCCCCTTCACTCCGGGTCTGCGGGATTTGCCATCTTGACTAACTTTTCCTCTGACTCTCCCCAGCAGACGGGCTGCTCGGCGGCTCTGGTCTAACAGCAGCACGGTCAAGCTAGACGGAATGTAGTGCGTGACTTCCGGTTTAAGCTTTCAAAATAAAGAACTGCAGTGCGGCGGAGCCCGATCATTTCCCACAGAGAATTGTAGAGCTAAGTTATTACTAGATTATTGCTTTTTTTTGCTGAGCAACTCCCACAACAATGCAATTTTAAAAAAGCATGACATATATCATCACATAGCTTGTAATATATATTATTGTAAAATACTGCTTATAGCCATTCCATGTCAACCATACCAGCAATCGTTATTACTATTACTTTCAAATTTACTACTACTATTTATCATAACATTTCTGTTAATAAGTAAAATACTGTACATATCCACACCTTAGTATATGATCCACACTGATTTATAATTATATTTTATAGTTCTATCCATTCCATGTCAACCCTACAAGTACTATTTTACTATTACTTTCTAATTCACTACTACTATTTATAGTTAGATTTCTGGTAATACTTTAAAATACTGTATATATCCACACTGATTTATATTAATATTTCTATCTATTCTATGTCAACCCTACCAGTAATCATTATTACTATTATTTTCTAAATCACTACTACTATTTATCAAGACATTTCTGTTAATACTGTAAAATACTGTACATATCCACACCGCTTTATATTTATATTTTAGATTTAGATTTTTAGTTTAGTATGTTTGTTACATTTTCTTCTTGACTACTTTCTGTTATTATTTGTATTCCGTATACCTTGATATGCAAATGAGCAATTTGGTAACAAAGAATTTGTGAAACTGTGCCTCTACCTTTTTTCTGTACAGTTTAACGCTTTAATCAATACATATTTTTTTTGCATTTTTAACTATTGTTAAAAGCATGAAATGGTATTAAATTTGGTGAAGAGCACATTATGACTTGTTTAGGACTCGAAACTCAAAGTTTAGGACTTGGGACTTGACTTGGAACGTGTCGATGTTGACTTGAGACTTGACTCGGACCTGCTTGTCTCAACTTTGGACTTGACTTGGGAGTTGAGTGCTAAGTCTTGAGACTTATTTGTGACTTGGTCCCACCTCTGCCAAAAACTGTATGAAGAAAATTCTTTAAATTTGTTTTTTTAAAATTACAATGTCAGACATAAAATTTCTAAGTTATCAGAGATTGGACTTTAGATAAAATAAAGACAATGATGGTCAAACAGACAGGCTATACATCTCCTTATCATGTTTTTATTTTATTTTATTTTTTTTACAGTGCACTATATATATTTTTAAAACAAAACAAAATACACCCACTTACTCTCACTATTTTGGTGTTTA
Source organism: Micropterus dolomieu (assembly GCF_021292245.1). NCBI lineage: Eukaryota > Metazoa > Chordata > Actinopteri > Centrarchiformes > Centrarchidae > Micropterus > Micropterus dolomieu. Next base: position 4,438,725 of record NC_060169.1, on the reverse strand, counting down.
TTGCGGTGTTCCAATCTCCAAACAAAACTTATTTTGAAGGCAGGATCATTTAACTTCCGGCAGCGTTACGGCCGCCTTGGCCCAGAGAGGCTCGCGCTGCTCTTTTCCACATGCTAATCATTAACAGCGGAGCATTACGTCAGGGGCTTGGCAGCGCGAGGAAGCACCAAAATAGAGAGAGAGAGAGCGAGTCGCGGCCAGCCGACAGAGAGGGGGGGAGAGACCAGCGATGTAATTGCAAGAAAATTCAAGAAAAGAAGCGTTTCCACAGTAAATAAAGTCCACATCCTAACAGGGATGGAGCAGAATGTTTAAACAGTACACTGTGTTAAGCAGAGCTGCTCCTTAGTATAACTTGTAAAGCACTAGGGGGGTGTTTGTGTTTGTAAAACAGCTGTCTGGTTGTTGGTTTGTTGATGTTGTTGGTCTGATGTTTGCTGTATGACACACTATGAATTTCAGAAAAGGACTAATAAATATCTATCATCTATCAGATGATAGATATTACACTTTACAGCTTTATGCTTCCAATACATTTCAGAGAGAAACATTACAATATACGTTTCACTCCACTAAAGCTACTCACTGGTGAAATGTAACTAGGCCTAGTACATTTACTCAAGTAGCTCAACTGTACCTGAGTAGGCCTACAAATTCAAGGTACTTGTACTTTACTTTCACTTCATATTAGAGGCAACTGTTTTACTCTTTTCTATTTGTCTGATAGTTACTTTACAGATTAAAAATGTCCATACCCTTCCTGTCCAGTTAAAACAATTCATCTCCAAATTTGATGATGTTGAATTTAAATGTTTCTGATAAACTGAAGGATAAAGTGTTTCTTTATGGGCGGATAAACTTCTCCCATTCTTAAGATAAATAAACAATTTAAAAAATGAAAAATACACTGAAGCTGAAAAGAGGGCTGTTTTTCTGTTTTTCTCATGAAAAGTTGACTTTTTAGATCATGAATCAGATAAAACTCCAGAAACAACTCCAACAACATTAAAACTAGAATCTGGATCAGTTTTACTGGCCATGTATGCATTCACATGAAAGGAATTTGAGTTCAGTTTTACGTTGCTCTCAATGTACATACACAGAAATATGCATACATGCAGCTAACAAAAAACAAGCTTGACAAGGTAAAGTGTTTACAAGGTAAACATTAAACTATCTGTAGTAACAGATTACTAAATATATATATGCTGAAATAATAAGGTAACTGGTTGCTTTATTCTACAGGTGAATATGAGAGTATACTGGATGCACAGTTTAGGTAGATTTGTGTTAGAGCGATGACAGTATAGTATTGAAATTATTATTGAAACTATGCAAATAATTCTAATTTCTTTTATTTTAGTCCTCTATATACTCTCTCCAATACACAGCAGATATAATACTATATGTTGTGTAGATAATGGATATTTTGTACCTGCATTTCTGTACATTTACTGTGTAATATAGGTAATGTTTGAAATTATTTCTTAAAATCTTTCACATTCACATCCGTTCAGTTTTTATGTACCATATATCTGGAACAAACTCCAAAAATCCAATAATACAATTTTGCTGTAACTGTAAGTTCTTTTAAATCAAGGCTGAAGACTTGCTGCTGCCTTTTATTTAATCAAATCTAAGGTTTTTGATTAATAAACTGCACTGTGACTTTAACTCTGCTGTTTAATCTTGTTTTTTATGTAATTCTTTTAAAAAATTGAATTTAAATGCATTGTTATATTTCCCTGTTGCGTTTATGTTTTATGTAAAGCACTTTGAATTGCTTTGTTGTTGAAATATGCTAAAGAAAATAAACTCGCCTTGCCTTAAATGCTCAGTCAAAAGGAATGCCCTGCAACTTTAAGCCCATGCAAGTATATAAAAACGAAGCCAAACAATGCACATAAACAAAATGATGAAAACTAAAAACGTTTTATGTATTATAAAAAACACTAACACTTTTTATTTGTTAGATTAGATTTAGTCACACCACTGTATTCATGTTTTTATTTGATTTTTTGTATTTTAATAAACTCTTGACTGATCACACAGTTATATTATCTGGCAGATTACACATAATATTACAGTTTTACTCACTTACTCGTGTGAAATGGGCGGGCTGTCCCTTTACATTTTTAATTAGTATCGTTTTGCTCCACCGTGTGTCTGACTTTTGGAATTACATTATATAGATTTTAAACTGAGCTGCCCACAAGCACATGAACATTTAAATTAACTGTACAGCTGTACGGTTATCAGCACGTTTACAGCATAGACTGTATATAAAAAGGTTTACAGATTTAAAAAAAAACATTTAATGAAAATAGGCCTACTGACATTATCCTGTAGTAAAATAATTTGATATATCAGTGTGGAAAACGTTTGCTTGTACAAAATATCCACAGCCTAATATTAAATTCTAAATATATTTGTGGGTATTTTTTTCTTTGTAGGTATTTATGTTATATTGAAGTCCAATGACGTTTACTGCTGCAGTCTAGTAGGATTTATTTTGGACATGCTGGAGGTTTCAGTCGGATTGTTTTGTGAGCGAACAGGAAGAAAATACACTTCAGTTTAAAAGCCTAATTAAGCTACAGACTTCTGGGATTCGCCTGTTTAAATGTGAACACACACCAGGAGGATCGACGTGATTACGGTCTCACGATTAAAGCTGCTGATCAATTTGTCACGTATCGCACGTAGCAGGCTGGAAATGACAGGAAGTAAATATCAGGAAGCAAAACTTCGCATCAGAACTGCCTCCACCCAGCGTGTCCTGTTAATAAGGAGGTGAAGCTCTGCTCTTACATACAAACATACAAACATACATACAGAGTGTGGTGTATTTTGTAGAGGTCGCTATGAAGCTGGTGGTCTTCCTGCTGCTCCTCCTCCAGGTGTCCGGATCTGCAGACAGCAGCTGTTTCTGTCAGGTGAGCGACTCACAGTACGTGACATAAATACTATATAATAATGATAATAATAACAAACCCTAATCTTTAGTTTTATTCAGCAAAATTCAATATCCTGCCTGCCAATCTTCAATAGGCAACACCTGTGTGCTGTGACATCCAGCTGCTGGAGCACCATGTGTTAAATGTCAAATTAATTATAAGGAACACGCATATATGTCATACGTGCTTTTTATTTCTATGTAGTAGTTGTAGTGTCAGGATTTATGTCAAAATTGGAGGATTCCTACTTTTACAATAGGTGTCTGGTCTGTCAGATAAGAAACCAGCTAGAGCAGAGTGATGATGAACACTCATGTAATGCAGACAAATCATCAAACATCATAGGTGAACATGAGAGGTGAAAATGAACATGTAACACGCCAAATCTGTTGGTATAGAGAGTTATTTTGTTAACACACAAGGTCTTTAATGTCCTTTAATACAGAATCAGAATCAGCTTTACTGGATTCCTTTATAAGAAATGTACTTTGGTGTTGTTGTGCTTAATATTCACCATAGTAGGTAGAAAAATATAAGAAAGCTAAAGATAGAGACAGTACTGCAGGTCAAGTAATGATTAATATAAAAGTGACAATAAGATATCAAAAGATAAAAGAATAATAAAGAAGATGTACAATGAGGTTGTTGTTTAAAGTACAGTTAGGGCAATACATTGTACAAAAAAGTATGAGAGTCAGTGTCAGTGGGGGTCCCGGGCCACAAACCTTACATTATCATGTTGACAGGTAGTGTTTTAATGCAAAATCTTAATTTTAAAAAGTAACCAGTAATTAAAGCTGTCAGCAGTAAAAAAAAAAAAAAAAAGTACAATATTTCCCACTGAAATGTAGTGGAGTACAAGTACCTAAAAGTTGTACCTAAAATTTAACTTGAGTAAAAGTTACTTTTAACCACTTCCAATAATTCAGTACACTCCTAACAAAGAGGGAGTTAATTTATCTTATTTTCCACAAATCAGGTGATAATCATTTACATTTATTCATTTAGCTGACGCTTTTATCCAAAGCGACTTACAATTGCTATACGTGTCAGAGGTCGCACGCCTCTGGAGCAACTAGGGGTTAAGAGTCTTGCTCAGGGACACATTGGTCTCTCACACCAAAGGCATGTGTCTTATCCACTGCGCCACCACCCCAGACCCAGTTGTTAATCTGTTGTTTGTGTTTTTTCCCCCCTCCCCGTCTCATTCAGGTCACAGGTGACCTCGATGACTGTACTTGTGATGTGGAAACCATCGATAGCTTTAACAATGAGCATCTTTTCCCCAAACTTCAAACTCTTCTGGAGTCTGACTATTTCAGGTTCTACAAGGTAAGGTGAACTGATGAACACGCGAGGCTTTAAACTTGTGGGCTCCCCGTTTTAATATAGTAAAACAAGCCCACACACACACACACACACACAGATTAACTGGACTTGTGTTGGGACTTGATCCTCTGCAGGTGAACCTGAATAAGCCGTGTCCGTTCTGGGAGGCCAGCAGTCACTGCGGTCTGAAGGACTGTGCTGTGAAGCCCTGCTCTCCTGTGAGTTCCCCCTCTCTTCTACCTGCTGTAAACAAATCCGTCACCTTTGTCATTCACACCAGACTGACTAAAACTCTTGTCTGTACACAGAACGAGGTGCCGGAGGGGATCCGATCGCCCTCGCACAACAAGGTGAGTCAGTCAGGATCGGCTTAAGCGAACTGGCAGTCTGGGGTCCATCAGTCAGACAGGTCCTTGAATGAACTGCCCGTGTTTACTCTCTCTGAGATCTGGTTTCATTTAAAATAACTGTGTTGTGTGTGTTTGTACAACTTTTTTTTTTTTATCGTACCCATTAGCAGCTAAATCTCCAGATGTTTAAACCATGAGCTGGGGGAACTGTTGATTTGGGGATGCGGTAATGAAAATAAAAAGTAATTTAAGTAACACCCATACAAACATACTTTATTATTCTTATATATCTTATTGTCAGTTTTATAATTTATATTTACGATTCTTGATCTGCAGTACTTGCTTTAACTTTCTTATATTTTCTACCCACTATATTTATTTTTATGCACCAAAATACCAAAACATATTCTTTGTATGTGTAAACCTGCTCAGCAATAACACATATTGAGACTGTAACAGCAAATGTTGGGTTGCTATGCAAACTTTATGGATTTACAGGAGAAGGAAATATAACAAAGAATTGGGATTGTAAAAAAAAAAAACCAACAACAACACACATAAAACATTTTGGGCTAATTAACAAATACATTTATTAATAGGATTAAAGGGCTTAATGAAAAAAGTGAAGGGATTACAAACATTTATAGGAAACACCTTTTATAAAATTACATTTGAGCAAGTAACAAATTGCATAATTTAGAGGCACTCTAGCAAAGGTTAGGTGTTACAACAAATGATAATTTGGGAGATGCTATATTAATTGCTATATATACGGGATTTGCGGTGCTTTTAACTCATTTTTGGGATTCTGAAAAAGTTTAACTTTGGGGATTGTAACAAGAAACAATTCCTAAGAATTGTATTTCTCTTGATTTTGGGCTGTAATAGTGTTTTGGGATTGAAGAATTGCAAATTTTAGGATTGTAAAAAGTACTTGGTATCATTGAAATGATTCTTCAAAGGTGTTCAACAGTCCTTTGAATACATCACATCAGGAGTTTAGTTTATTATACCATAGTGCGTAAAGAACAATGAATCAGGCTCTTGAACTCTTTCTTCTTTCACTCGGTGCAGCTTTCAGAGTCATTATTTTGCTCAAATTACAGTTAAGAGTAAATAATGATTTTATTTGTGTGTGTGTGTGTGTGTGTGTGTTCAGTATTCAGCAGAAGCAAACAAACAGCTAGGTGACTGTGAGCAGGCGGAGCATCTCGGCGCTGTAGATGTCTCTTTAAGGTGAGTGCTGTCAATCAAGAGAACAGAAGATCACTGAGCAAACATTACAGACAATACACGCGTTGATAAGTTCGTGTGTAACATAATATGTAGAGGTTGACAGACTCTCTCTGTTTTCATTTTACAGTGACGAGACCAGAGAGGCTCTGCTCAACTGGAGCAAACACGATGACGAGGCAGAGCGCTTCTGTGTGGTTGACGGTACAATTTAATCAATTAGTTGATCACATGACCGACTGAACAAACCGCAAAAGCAAACATTCATGTATTTTGATTACTAACGCTGTAGTACACTTTACCATATCCCGGATATAAAAGTATAGATACAAACAAATGTTTTGACACAGACCTGCTGATTGACACATTTATCTATTCTTTTCTAAGTTTTTTATTCTAGGGACATAATAATGGCAAACATATTTAGAGAACATAATGTAAGGAATATTTTTAAGGAACATGATGACAAGTATATGAAATTACTAGGGGACATAATTGAAAGAATATGGATTTTATGATGATAAAATACACATTTCTGTGAATATAAATGGAAATAATACATACATTTTAGAGAATGTGAAGATAAAATGCAGTATTTATCATTTTTAGGAAAACATAAGTGAGAGTGTAAAAAATGTTTAGTGACTACTTTAGGGAACGGGATTAAAGGAATGAATATATCATTTTTAGGTAATATAATGAAACACAAATTCCTTTTGTACTGGATTTCTTAACAAGTTTATTGCTATTCAACCTTATGTATTATTATAACGCTACACAGGTGTCTGCTAGTGTGTAAATCTCATATTCTGAACAAAGCAGACTCCCTACATGCTTCACATATTCCTCCACCTTTTTACTTTTTGTTTTCCCTGGTTTGGATTGCACTTACTGCTGACAACAAGATGTTAGACTTACAGCTGACTAAAATGTTGCTGTGTCTCAGACGAGCAGTCACCAGACTCCCAGTATGTCGACCTGCTGCTGAACCCAGAGCGCTTCACGGGCTACAAAGGACCAGAGGCCTGGCAGATCTGGAACAGCATCTATGAGGAGAACTGCTTCAAGTAAACACAATTGCAGCTCAGATTAGTGGAGAACACTCTCTTTAGATTTTGTATTTTACATAAAGAACTCCATCCCAAAACACAATTAAAATCTTAACGTCAGCACGCTAACATGCTCAAATGTGACCTGACAGTGAGGCTAGATGATATATCAGAGGATTACCAAAGTTATTACAATTCATCCTGAGGGGAACATGAATGTCCATCCAATAGTTGAGATATTCACTTTGAAACACAAATGTCAACCTGCTGGTGATGCTAGTGAGTTCGGGGATCACCAAAGTCATTAGGATTCTTAGGAAACTGATAAATGAAGCAGAGGTGGAAGATGTATTCAGATCCTTTATTTAAGTGAAAGTACTCATGCCACACCTTACTTTAGTAAAAGTGTGTAAGATTATCAGTAAATGAAGTTAAGGTAATAGAAATAAAAGTACCTAGTGCAGTAGGAATCTGATGTTTCTGGATTAATATTACTGCTGCTTTAACGTTTATGTTCCATTTTACTGATGTAAATGTTGGAGGTTGAGCTCATTTTAACTACTTTATATACATTGATGGGTAGTTTAATCTACATCAACGCATCGTATTCTATAAGATCATCAAATGTTGGAGTGTCGCTTCTTTAAAAGTGAACTTTCCAGCCCCGTTTTCAGCTTTGTGACGAAGAATTTTCCAGCTAGTCCAATAGTCCATAGTTTATTTGGCTGAAGAAGGAGGAAGATTATCACTAACACTCAAATTCTAACACTGGACATTCACTGGGTATGAAAAGTTGTAATCTGAAAAAGAACTAGTAACTGAAGTACCGGTGGTCAGACTGTAGTGCAGTTAAAAGTAAAATATTTGCCTCTGAGATGTAGTGGAGTAGAAGTATAAAGTTGCATACGATGGAAAAACTCAAGGAAAGTAAAAGTAACTCAAAATTGTACAGTACTTGAGTAAGTTTTACTCTTTCTCTTTCCTTCCCCCTCACAGACCATATACTATCAAGCGACCAATAATTCCCGACGCGTTCCACATCGGCTCAGGAAGTGAAGGTAAGCGGCCTCTGCTGTCACATCACACCACGATTCACCTCATTAGGAATGAGAATTCTTACCGGGTCTCTGAAAACAACAATGTTGGGTTTATTTTATTTATTTGTTTTTACAGCAAAGACGTTCTACAGCTGGCTGGAAGGTAAGCTGGCGTTTCACCTGAAGATGTTTGGCGCAGGGAAATGCTGCGTTGTTTTTTTTTTTGTCCACTTCTTGGTCTACTCCCGCTGCTCGTGTCTCTGTGTCTCTCAGGCCAGTGTGTAGAGAAGAGAGCTTTCTACCGGCTCATCTCCGGCCTCCATTCCAGCATCAACATACACCTGAGCGCCAGATACCTCTTGGATGGTGAGACACTCCAACACTTGCACAAACCCTCACGGTCATTTGTTCTCCATCCCCTTTTTGTTAAAGTCAGCAGCAAGACAGAAACAGGACTGAATGTATGTAATTTATACTGTCAATACTTAAAAAAATAACAGACTAATCTCAAATAATAGCTGGGAAAATAATGAAGAATAAAATGACCTGTACTATATTGGCTCGACTGAAATACTCCTCTTACTGACTGATAGTCTGAGTCATGATTGCGTCTACTTTGCGGCTCTTTCACAATGTTTAAAGCACCGTTAATGGCATTCAATACTTACACAATAACATTTAAAAATTCCAGTGAAGAGAAAGGATTACGCCACGCTGAACAAGTGGGAGGCTTTTAATATAAAATAGTTGCAGCAAACCGTAGTCACAGGAGAACAGATCAGAAAACAGGGAGTTGCCTTGTTTAAACATTAGATACTCTAATAAAGACCTGTCTCTACTATCAAAGGCCTAAATAAAGTTTATTTTTATTAAATGTCTCCAGTTTAGGTCAATTAACATTCTGCCTATCATTCTGGCGGTACCTTCATAGTTAGCGTACAAATATCAAACTGGTATGAATCCTCTCATCTAACTCTCATAAAAAATATCTTTTCCTTTAATGAACTGTCCTGTCTTTATCCAGTACAAACAGAGTCTATGTTGTTATTTACTCCTAACCTTCCCTCTCTGTTTACCCCTTTAGACAGCCTGTTTCAGAGCAAGTGGGGTCACAACGTGTCGGAGTTCAGACAGCGTTTTGACTCGGAGCTGACGGCCGGAGAGGGCCCCAAGAGGCTCCGCAACCTCTACTTCCTGTACCTGATAGAGCTGCGAGCGCTGGCCAAAGCTCTGCCGTTCTTCCAGCAGCCTTCTTTCCATCTGTACACCGGCCGACCTGAGGAGGACCAGAAACACAAAGAGCTGCTGCTGCACATCCTGCAGCTGGCCAGGTCAGTCTGAGGCCCGATACTGAGCCTAGAACAGAGCTGTTATCAGGTTCCCAGTAGCTCTGGATTTAATATAGTCCCTTTTTTTCTCAGTTTATTTTAGTCTAGAGTTCTACATCGGTATTCATTCTGCTCTATAATGTTCTTTTGTGTGCAATTTCAAATTAAAAAGGAAAAACCTAAATAAAAGAGTGTAGAAACAGAATCAAATGCAGATGCCTCTGTGCACCATGGCTCACTGAACAGTTTGCTGGATTTTAAAATTATGTGAATAAAATGCTACGGCTTTAAAGTCACCAGAGCCCAGCCCAGTTTCACAACTATGGAAGATTGTGGATCAATGAGTAAGACAATGCTTTCAACTAACATCCCCATGACACCTAATGATATTATGTAAACTGCTGTATGTTCTTTTGTTATGTCTGGCTGTGTTTGTGTTTCTTTCTATCTGCTGTACTCAGGTCTCTCTTGCAAAATAAATCTTTAACTCAAAATTGATTAAATTAAGGTGGAATATATAAATGAGGGAATATCTTGTGGAGGAACAGGATTCATCCCCCTAATACACCGTTCCACAGGGACGCATTGAAGCTGTTCATTTTATAAAGGTGCTAGTGGTGGGAGCAACATATAGATTGCACCCAGTGACATTAACATTTATTAACTTCTCATCAGTGCTGCTGTCATATTTATTGCATAACCTGGCAGTTTGTGGTGACTTTCCTGCACACTCTTCCAGATCTTTCCCTCTGCACTTTGATGAGACGTCACTGTTTGCTGGGGATGAAATCGAAGCGGCCAAACTGAAGGTCAGCAACCATTTATAACCCTTTTGAACCCGGAAGCCGTAGATTGAAAGTCGTGAACAGACTGATGACTTCGTATTCAAAGAGAATACTACTGAATTTATCAAGCAAGGGCTGTTTAAGCTCATATACCATACAACTTCAATTAATAGCCCTGGCTTTTATTTCCTTTAATCACTGACCCAGCCTGTTTGGGACAGGCGTCCGTATGGGACAGGACTTTAATTCCTTTTCCACAAAACTCTTGCTCAGCAAAGAGAGGAAATAGTCTACTATCAAATTGTTCATTTAAATACCAGTATGAATATTACTTCATAAAAACTAGGCTATCTAATGACATATAAATTATGAATCATCCAATTGCTCCAGCTCAGAGAGAGAGCGAATCGACCTCATGCACAGAGGGAGAGAAATCCGTATCAAAATACTGGCAGCCTACCTTAGAAAGGATGAAAGGTGAAGATTACCTTAATTATTTCAACTTGGATTCATTTTTATTTTGATCAGTGGACCCTTACGGACTAAAGTAATATAAATAATCAAGGAATGGACACATATTCAGACTTTATGACTGTGATGTGTAGCATGTCCATATTGACATAAGTTTAAACTTTTATATTTGTGCGTGCAATCTAAGCAGCTTAGAAATAGCACAAGCTAGTGACCCGGTGGGCTTTTAGGAGTTTTTTTAACATCTATGGAACTACTATATACTAAAAAAACAGACCAGGCGTCTAATTGAGTCCTGCGTTTAATTGTCAAAACGTGTGGCTACACCAGGCCAGTAAGAGGGACAGGAGTCTAATTGGGACAAAGCTTTTAATTAAAGTTTTACGTTAATTGAAAACTAGACTCTCTTCTTTTGTTTCAAGAGAAAGTTAATTAAGTAAAGAAGAGTTCAGCCTCTAATTAAATATATCTAATCACCCTAGTTTTATACAGTCCGTGATTTACATTTATTCATTTAGCTGACGCTTTTATCCAAAACGACTTACAATTGCTGTTTAGGCCGCACGCCGTTGAAGGACACAGCAGGGAGTTGAACCCGGGTCTCTCACACCAAAGGCATCCATCTTGTCCACTGCGCCATCACCACTCATCTGAAGTCGGTCCTGAAACTAAAAACAACGTGACTTCTCAACCTCCTCCCAAATACTGACATTGCTCTCAGAAATATTCTGTCCAGTTTCCGAATTTATATCAATGAAGTGTTTTTGAACCAATAATTCCAAAAGTGCGATTTAAGAGTCTTTATTGCCTGGATATTTATTACCAGGAAGCATTTAGAGGGAGTTTACAGGTTTTGTGGAAACCTTTTATTTAAATATTAAATGAGGTTGCAGTGAATCGATAAAATATTAAAACTGATTAAGAAAGGGATAAAGTGACTCTGGTGTTCTTTGTTATAGTTTTAACACATTTCTTTGGCCACCAAAATGACATGTTTCCTTCTGCTGTGTTAACGCCAGGAGGACATCCGACTGGCCTTCCTCAACATCTCCAGGATCATGGACTGTGTCGGCTGCTTTAAATGCCGCCTGTGGGGGAAACTGCAGGCGAGTCAGGAGGGCTTGAGAACATTTTGTTATATTAATGATGTTCAGTGTGGGAAATGGTATAAACTGTGGGTAAATGTTATGCAGTCAAACCAGTATGTGTTTTGCTTTCCTTGTTTTGATCTCTGTGTCTCTCTCTCCTTATCAGACTCAGGGATTAGGAACGTCATTAAAGATTTTGTTTTCAGAGCGACAGATTGAAGCTCTTCCCACGTCCAGCCACCAGCGACCCGGTTTCCAGCTCAGCCGACAGGAGGTCGTCTCTCTGCTCAATGCCTTTGGAAGGTGAGAGACTCATCATATGATAATTTGCACCATCTGTGAAATAACGTTTATGTTATTTTAAAAGAAACTCAGAGCAGCTGCTCACAGATAAACAAAAATACAAAGGGTTGTATTTGTTGCACATGCATTTTTTTTTCAGCACTTGGTAACTGAAAATGATTTGTACATGTTCCTCAGGTGATTGTGTTCTTAAAACGTAACTCATTAACTAAGTAATTGTTTATGGCAATATCATGTTATGTCATTTTCTGAAATGGTGCGGGCAGAAACCCTTCATGTGTTTGCCCTCCAGGACATTTTTCTTCTTACAGGAAATTCAGACTCATTTCCATTAACAGTAGCTCACCTTGTAGAGCGCTACTCTACTGTCACTGTCAAATAAAGCAGGAAAAAACTATTTTTGAAACGACTAAAGTTTGTTAATCGATGCAAACAACGAAATGTGTGGATTGCGTCGACTCGAGCAAGACGATGACCTGGTCTTTAACTAACCTGAACCAAAATAATTTGAAACTTCTTGTATGACACCACGTTACACCCTGATCTCATCTCTGATCCCTTGGCTATGGAGTAGATCCCCCGATCGATCCCTGTTGATCTGTAATTGTGAGTTTAATGGTTTATAGCATGACCTGCTTGTAGCCGCTCATTATGAGTTCTTTAGCTTTGTCAAGTCTCTTTTTATCCTTAAGTTCTCAGATTTCTTCATTTCCATAAAGATGGTCTTCAAACTGACCGTTTCACCCTCCTCCTTGTTTCAGTGGTTCCTTATAGCCGGGTTAGCAGTGAAGCATTGTGGCTAACGTTAAGAGTTTCTTTTGGATGTATTTTAGAATTTGAAAATTTTTTTTTTCCATTACAGAACAAGCATCTATGGAGTTGTATTAATTTATTTTTTTTAGTTTTAATTCTTCTTTTAGTTCAGTTGCAGGGATCTTTTCCTACCATACGCTGCCTCACTTGTTCTTACCAGATATCCATGCAAAACTCTATAGATTGTTGAAACTTGAAACTCAATCATGGTGGATTTTACACCAACTCTCAGTGAAACCCTCATTTAATCTGGACATTAACCAAAGAACCGAGCCTTGGGGAAAAACTGGAGTTAGAGTATATTTGAGTCAAAACTAGAATTCAGTTACTGTGTACACTCCCCCTCTCTCCCCCGGGGATAACTGTCTCTTTGTGAAATGTCCCACAGAATTTCCACAAGCATCAGAGAGCTGAAGAACTTCAGATCGCTGCTTGCAGAGGAGCAGTGACGATGTCCAGACAAGTCCGGCTTCACCCGTCGCCTCTTCTGCCTTAGTCCTGCTGAAATATCAAGTCAGGGATTACCATCAAAGTTTAACATGAAGAAAGATCAGGGCCCTGGTCTTCAAATGTGGCTTAACCAATTCAGGCTAACATTCTGTTATGGGGCTGAAATAATCCTGTTTTTTATGCTCATCCAGCTAATGTGGTTCCTGGATGAAGTTATCTTGAATAACAGTGCACTTTATATTTTGAAATAAAGGTAAAATAGTTGAAACTGTGATCAGCATTCATATTATTGGCTTAGTTCTGATCACGTGATAGCAGTTACATGAGGTGGGAAACCCTCCCAGCATGCACTGGGGCAATAGATTAATGGACGCAAGTCTTTTTACGTGTATTTGCATTTTATGTGTTTTTGCATAATTTATTTCCTAAATTGTGCTCCAAAATGTTTCCACTCTGTAAAACATTAGATGTTATCAGTGAATTTGGTCAGAAATTAGTTAATTTTTATCTTTTTGCTCAAAGTGCCTCAAAGTCTTTGGTTTGTTTTTGTTGTTTTTTAAACTTATTTATTTTAAATTAGTTTTTTTCATGTATAAGTAGACTTTAGGTAACTCTTCATTATGAAAATTAAATTGTGGTAATTGCATCAAAAGATCACAGTGGTTTCCCAATAGCCTGCATGTTCTCATTTAAAATCAACACTCTTTCATTATAAATCTAAGAAAGCAACCATTTTGTTTTTGGAAATGACTTAATGTTGTTTGGGGTTATGACAATGGTTCGAGTTTATTTGTAGACACGCTTCGAAGAACAACATCAACAAAAAAAATCCAGACTCGTGTCAAATCGTCAACTTTCTAATCGTATGAAGAACGAGGCCCTGCTTTCAGTAGCTGAGTGGAGACTCCTGAGTTCATTTTTCTGTAAAGAATCGAGTCCTTTTTCTTGCATTAAAATGAAATTTGAAGTTTTGACAAGTCCCACTTTTGGTAATATTTCAACCTTCTTCCAGGTGCCTGACATTGCTATTGTGTTTAAAGAACTGTGAGTGAGTGAAACTGTAATAATGTAATATTAGGAGAGACTGAAGAGTGTAAATTGCTCTAATGGTAATATTTTTAAAATTGAAATGACTATTCTGCTTCTTTATATGAAAATGTGCTTTGACTAATTAAATAATTGCAGATAATGTTCATGCATGAACTGAACAAATTACAGCACAGTGGCCGATTTCACTGTGTTGTTGTGATTACACTGGTGTCCTGAGGGCGGCGCTGCTTGTAAAATAATGTTCACTGATAAACGAAAAATATAATTTGCTTTGGAAAGTCTTCATTGAATGCAAAGAACATGTGCAATGTGATACGTTGAAGAACTGTATGGGAATTAAATGAATATATTTTTATTTGATGATTTTCTTTATAAATATCATATGTTTTCATAAGGCCATGTTCCTTAATCTGTGTGTGTGTGTGTGTGTGTGTGTTTTATTAACCCAGTTCTATTGTGGGTCTGGTTAATGGTGCCTTCAGGTACACCTCGAGAATTCAAATCTCCATGTTACAGCTTGTTCGTTGACGTTTATTTAAGATTTTAAAAATGTTTTTAATCAACACTGAAACGTGTTTGCATGCTGGTGGTAAATTTTAATAATCTGTCAAGACAGATCACAAAACATTTGTAGATTACATGAATAAAATTTGATGCACATAGAATTTCTTATTTGCTGATAACTGGCTGATAACTGAAACTGTTTGCTTTGGAGGAAAAGGAACATTATGATAGTTTGTTTTTTGTTTTTTTTTACAATTTACAAGCCAACTCATCTTAGCATGAGGTGAATTTGCTTATTCATCCACTAATATTGATACTTTTTGTTTGCAGGATTATGTAGTTATTTCTTTAACTTACATGACCATGGATCCTACAAGCATGCAATAAATTGATATGTTAAATATATGTGTTTTTAAATATCAACTACTAATGATAATGTCCAGTATACTATTTTTGTTTTGGAGGTAAAGAAACAATATGAAGTTACAAGCTAATTTACAGGCATAAGATAAATTGTCTTGTTAAATAAACTTAATTTTAAAATATACATTATTAATAACCATTTAAATTTTTCTATGTTTGGAGGCAAAGGGAGTTTATATCATTTTTGATAAATTATTTTTACAATTTACAAGCCAATTTATGAGCACGATATGAATTAGCTTATGTTTGGAGGGAAGGGGAAAGGTAGACTATATAGTTTTAATTTGTCTTCCTCATTTGAAAGCCTATTTATCTTACATGCATGTAATAAATTTGCTAAATAAATGTATATATCAACTACTGATGATTATCTCAACTATACTATTGATGCTTTGGACATAAAGGAGCGTTATTAAGTTTTTGTAGTTGCTTTTACAATTTTCAAGCTGATTTAGCTTACAGGGACAAGATGAAATGGCCTTTTTAAAACAAAATTATGTTTTAATATCCACTATTATAACGAATTTAAACTATTCTATGTTTGGCAATAAAGTTAGATTAAAAAGGGGGGGGGGGGGTTGTACTTTTTTATAATCATACATGCACAAGATAAATTGGCTTGTAGAATATATCTAGAAGTACAGTAAAGGGAGATTAAAAAATATATTCTATAGATCTAATTGATTTTATCTTATTTTGTTATTTATGTGTTCACTTGGCTCATGTGAGGGGGGATGTTTTTCCTGCAGTGGCGGTTTTTCCGACGGTCCTGTGAGGCAGCACAGAGCCCTGCTGCAGACAGTGAAGGGTTAAACTCTGTAAGAGGATGAATGGATATTGTGGCGAGCAGCATCTAATTACACAGAGACGCCACTAGTCATCGGAGGGGGGAAGAAACGTATTATGTGACAGCCGAAACTGCCTTTCATACCCGTGCGGAGAACACAAACCTTACTTTATATTTTGTCCATCTCTCTCAGGAAATACAACTTTACTTTTTAACCGAGCATATATCAGGAGAAACCCCGAGGCTACGGGTTAACTTACCTCCTGCAAAGACTTCACTTCGGATCTTCTCATCGTATAAATGGCTGAGGGGGAGCAGAGGGTGACTGCGGAGTAAACTTGCAAGATGTCGCAGTTTGCGGAGGCTTAAAAATAAGACTAGCCGCTGTATTTTTTTTAAATTCCACATCCGAGTGTTAATCTGTAAAGTCTGAGAGGTTAAGACACAAGGAGGGCGTGCTGCAGAAGCTTCAGGAGGATTCTGGTTTTGGTTTGTTCCTCCAGGTCGGGAACGAAACAGGTAAGAGACCTCACCTGTCTGCAGCCCGCACTTGTTGACACTTGTGGTCTTTTAAAAAAAAATAATAGTTGGCATCTAATTGAATGAATGGCATTAATTTGTGCTTGATATTAACATGCTGATAACAACTTTTTTTAATTTTTTATTTTTTTTGTCTAATATTGCTACTTCACTGGCTAGAAAGGTGTAGCCCTCATTATAGCAACATCCAGAATACAAGTTAGTGATTAGTTCATGTCCATGCAGATATGGTAAGGTTAGCGAGCTGAACTGATATAAGTTAGCCGTTCTCGCTTATATTTTAAAGCTGCACTAAGTAATTTTTTACCAGTAGGGGGCAGAAAAACTTAAAAACCGAGCAGAAGCAAAGCCCTGAGATATTGTTAGCTTATCAAGTTGTTAAGTTTAAGGAATAAATTGACAGTTTGGGTGTCCAGATGAGAACAGGTTGAAATTCGTGACAAGGGACAGTAAAACCGTAACACGTGAAAATCAAAACTCAAAGCTAATATTAATTGTTTTTGTTCATGAAGTCAGTCACCTGTCTGCCACTAGGATAAAACACAATGACTGTGAGTATGTAACTGTGTAAATCATGATCTATTACATGCAATTTATTTAATTCATTTCATCAGTCTGGAGCCTGTTACATCTGTTAGATATCTGCTGCAGCTACACTTCCCCTGTCCGTGTTTAGTCTAATTTCCTGGACAGGAATCTGGACAACTGCTCGTAATTTGGGACTGTCCCGACTCCTAATACGTTTTTTTTAAATGTCGCTGGTTAAATTTACAGAACAGTGGATACGAGTTGCCTCAAGCCTGATTGACAGGTCGTAATGGTAGCAACTTGTCAATCACAAGGTAGTCCCGCCCTAAAGCATCCCCTGCTCTATCGTATATTTTCCTCTAAATGGGACCATAAGTTACTAAATTAGCGTTAGGCTGTATTGAAGAAGACTTGAAACTAACTAATGAAATCACACACTCATTAGGAAAGTGTTTCTTTAGGTAATCAAGTTGAAAGTAGGGTAATTTTTCCATTATTTGTAATGGAATCAGACTATTATTTTTTTATTTCAAACCCGGAAGTTCCCACTTGATTCATACTCACGTATACAAAATGTAAAGGTTTAGTCTTTCTCCTTTTCCAGATGGTGTTGGATTCACCGAACAGTTTTTAACTTGTGTGTTTTTAAATCCTGGTTTAAGTGATTATTGACATACTTTTAGCTAACGTTTAGCGTAGTTGTTTTGACTGATATGTGTGTGTGTCCATCTGACGAATAGCTCTGTTTTGGTCTCCACCAACTCCTAAAACAAATATCCCTCTGTTTAGCTGCAATATGTTTTCTTCGCCAGCTAGTCACTTACTTTGTGTGAACCGTTGTGGAAGCAGTGTACAGTTGACTTGTCTTTTTTGTTTATTTGCATCGATGCAAATTTGTATGAAAATGTAAAAAAACCCAAAAAAGTCAGAGCAAAATTATAACAGGTTACAACGAATTAAAGAAGTCTTACAGCTGTGCGTGGTGACAGATCCAAGAGGCTTGTCGTGCTTAAAATCTCTGGAGTAAAGTATGTGCAAACAAATGCAATCAGCTGTGGAAGTTTTTGAAAATGTAGGTGAAAGCTCATGACTGTTCCTGTTTTGGTGGGTGTTAATGACGCTGAAGTATGCTTAAACAATAATTAAAGATCGAGGGCACTGTGGTTTTTAAATAGCTGCAGATCGGGGGGATAGTTTGTTGTGGTTAGACCCTACGAGTTACCTTTCTCTTTAATGTAATGAATGTTTACCACATTTCCTTTTATAAAAGTAATGGGAATTGTCACTGAATGTTCCCTCATAGATCCTAGTCATGTGTTCCCATTGACTATTGTCATATTTTTTGGTTTTGCATAATTACGGTTTAATTTTCATGATGGGTAATTGTGATAACATTTGTACGTTTTGAAGCAGTGACATTTCTCATGACTTTTACTTTGGCAAAGCAGACAGTTTATAAGCCTCAAACCTTTTAGACATTAGTTAAAAATGCTGTGTGAATCTGACACCTCATGACGGCAAAGGAGAATCATTTTTCATGCTTTGTGTAAGTGTTGAGTGGGCGCACTCTCCCGTAACCACTAAAGGTTTCATTAGAGAAGGTGAGGTGGTTTGTTGGCTTATAAAAAGTTTGGGAGTCCCTGACAAGCAGCAGTATTATAGTAGGATCCATGGAGGGGCGGGGCAGGCAGGTACAAACTTTACGCCAGCTTCAGGCTTCAAGTCCTGCCAAGCAAGCGGAATTTCATGGAAACATGAAATATGTGAGCGCTGACTGTTAACTCCCGCCCAGTCTCTGAGCTCTCCTCTGTTTGGCTCTTTTATCTGCTTGTGCTTTTTTAAAATTAAAACTTAAGAAAGTAAAAAGTAAAAAAAATCGAAGCGTGCAGGAAGGATTATTCTGTGACGTGACTTTTTGTGTGGCCACATGGCAAACACCTCGCTACAGTTTTATTGTTTTGTTTTTTTTATATCGCATACTCAAAGAGTTTTTAAAACTCAGCTTAGTGGAGTAGAAGCAGTTTTGTTCCCATTCAGAATTTTCTACTTTTTATGATAATCTGTTCTAATCAAACCTTTTATTTATAATTTCATCAGGTGTGTAAGAATGGTTATGGACTTTGTGACATGTTACGGTTAAATTAACCTAACAGAGTACCTAAAATGACCTGAAAGATGCAACAACAAAGACATTTCTATACTACTCACCTAAATACTACTTTTTACAAAAGTAGATAAACACATGTCTGGAGGATAAATATAATTAAAGTTATTTTAAAATTAAACAAAGCATAAACTAGAATAAAAAAATTAAGAAATTGCGCCTGGAAATAAATTGACTTTAAATTTATATTCAGAGATAAGGTATAAAGGGATTCCTTCAATCTGGATGTAGTCTATTTATTTTTTATTTTAAGTAGGGCTGTGACCGAAGATTACTTTCATTATCGATTAACCCGTGAAATATGTCCACCACAGTCTTCAAAAAGCTTTTTCTGTCTGACCAACGCTCCAAAACATAGTCCGTGTACTATAACGCAACAGAAAAGCAATAAATTGCTAAATAAAGCAACCATTACTAGTGGTCGACTAATCAATTATTTGACTAATCGTTTCAGCTCTATCTTTTAAAAAAACCCTGCAATTGGGAACTTTTATGTTGAAGTTGTATTTTGTTAAATACAAATAAAAGTCCTGGGCTTTCTGCGAGGCTTGACAGCGAGGCTTCATGCAGTCATACTGGATTCAAATTCGAACAGAAGGCGAAGCAGGTTCTGGGTTAATCTTTGGCATCATTGCCTGCAACGTGCAACAGCCAAGTCAGCCCCAGCCAGCGTCCCACTTGCAGGCTGCAGAGCTTGCTGCAGAGCTAGGGAAGCTGGCTCGGAGGCGGTTCTTGCCAAATGTGGGCTCACTGATGTGGTTAGAGATGAGCTGGGAAGAACAGCTGTGTGTGTGTGGGAACAAGGCTGAGTTGTCCTTTTCTTTCAGTCTCTGGTCTGCTGTGCTCCGCCTCTCTATGATCTGCTTTCGTTTTGTTTTCTGTCCTCGCCTCGCCTCTACCAGAGTAACATCACATGGTCTGTTGTCAGTTAGACGCAGGGGCCTCGGGCTGTCGGAGATCACAGGAGTGAGATCACAACCGAGTGGGAGTGTGAAATGTTGATTTTAATTGCTGAAGACCTGCAATTACATTTGATTCACAACTTGGCGATCCTGACAACATCAAATGTCGCTCTGTTGTTCAATGTGAGAATGTAATGTAACCGTATAATGAATCGCCATCATTTAAAAACAAGTCATCGCTCTGTTGAATGAAGCGAGTTGATGTTCTGCTTTCAGGTTTCCTCGGGACAGGCCTGTCTTTATATCTTGCTTCATCTGCTAACCAGTTGTTTCTGAGTGAGGAGGGTGGGGTTCTGGGCTCTGGCTCGTGAAACATTTCAAGAGTGAAACTAGTGACAAATTAGAACGGTTATCCAATCATCAGGTAATAAAGAAAACCGGGCAATTATAAATCTGTATTGTGTTAACTGATGTGAAAAAACTGCAGCTGGCCGTTAGCTTTTAGGTGAAGTGGATCTTAACTCCAATATCTGAAAAAAGCCTTTAAAGCAGTAGTTGTGAATATAAATCTAAATGATATGTTTCTAATAATGTGAAGCCCAACACTGCTAAAACAAGAGCTTCTCCATGCAAAATTTTTATTTTTACAATAAGGTGGCATTGTTTTATATTATTCACAACATGATGTATCATAATTGTGCGCACAGTTATCATGACTGTTAAATTTCAGAAACAAAGACATCACAAATGTCACAACAACTAAGTATACAAAGGCAGAAATGCGAGACTGTAGAACCCTGTTGATAGATAACACCTCTGTTTTTGCATGTTTTTAGTCCCATTTACTACAAATACCACAGACAGTGGTACAAATTTTCTTCTAAGCAGGTTTTCCCTCACCTAAAAGTGTGTTGTTGGAAATTGTTTATTCAACATAGTAAGTGTTAATTTTACCTTATGATTGCATTGCAGTGTAGTTGTACGTGAGGATTGAGTTGAAAACATTTCCCCCACTCCTATGGCAGATTTAAATGCCTAGATAAAAACAAATCAAAGACAAAAGTGAAATGTGATTCATCACATGTATTTCCTTTTTAATGTATACATTTACGGTCATAAGTAAATGAAAAACATGTTAACTATTACTGAGCTTTCATTCTTGAAACAACGGAAGATTTCATCTTATTTGGTTTTATTCTAAGCTGATAAAGCAGTTGTGAGGTTTACTGTGTTAGATCTTAAACATGTTTTTTGAGTCGCTACAAGGTGGGTAAGCATCTGAAGCACCATAATATGTCTTTTAACATGGTCAGAAATCATTTAAAGTGATTTGTAGTAAATCTGGTAAACACAAAATCACTTGTGTGGTCTTTTTTTTTTTTTTTTTAAAACCTGACACTCCCTTCCCAAGTCATTGCCAAGGCAGGTAATTTTAGAGGTGTGAGCTAACTGCTCTGACCTCCTCTAATAGGGGCCGCTGGTCTCTGACTGTTTTATTAGCCTTCCACTACAGGCGCCATGTGTGGCATTTCACCACGACTCCCAGAATGTGCCACCTTCCAGCCATCACAGAGGCATATAACGGGCCGCCCGTCCAGCCCTGTCTGAACGCTGTCAGTCTGCAGAGGGATCTAACCGCACGCTTCTCCGCTGTCTAACAAACCTCTCTGTGTTTTCCCTTTGCTGTCGCATCTGCTCCTGCGGGATCTTCCTCTCTCCGTCCGGCCCTTTCTGTCTCTCAGGCCCACGGAGACAAAAAGCTGTCTTCTGTTTGGACATCTGTCCAACTCTGTCTTCGTCTCTGATAAGGTAAGTTCTGCTGTCACGCTGGGCTCTGCTCTTCAACAGTGCCTGCTAGTGTTGTAGTCTCGAGACCGGTCTTAGTCTCGAGACCGGACTTAAGACCACTTTTTGATGGTCTTGGTCTCGTCTCGGTCTCGGGCATCGAGGACTTGGGATTTTATTTCAAGACCGGTCAAGACCATAACTTTGGGAATATCAAAAAATTGCATTTGCATTGTCTGATTTATTTATTAACATCCTAACTTTTATTGGATGTAAAACGTATTGCTTCAAATGCAACCAAAAACCCTATTTAAAAATCCCTGCGATGCTTTACTTTGATTTCAGCTCTTGTGTGTGTTTGTACGTGGGTGTTTCCATGGGAATGTGGATCTTTCAGATCAATTTGAGAAGTACCCATGATCTCGTTCCACATTTTATTGTGTGTCATGTAATGTGGGGAACTGGTCTTGGTCTTGGTCTCGACTGGTCTCAGCCCCAGAAAGTCTTGGTCTTGTCTCGGTTTGGGTGGTCTCGACTACAACACTAGTGCCTGCATGGTTTTGGTCTTATGCAACATGTGGTTTGTGTACCATTTCTGTTATTTCATGCTCATATTCATGCTTATTGGTATCCCGTCCTTTTAATAACAGTACTTTATAATTTACATGCAGTATTTGTGATTCATGTAGTTGCTTGCTGTGTTTTGCACCCAATATTTTGGTTTAAATCGACATCCACACAGGTGTTTATGCACTTGCTACCAGCTGCATATAATCCTCTCAGTATCTCGATTTGTTTAAGTAGTTGATGGTATCTTTAAGTAGCCAGATGATATCTCTTCTAAGTCCTTAAAATGTGATGCCTCTCCAGATGCGTATCACATCAATCCATAAAGTAAGAGGATTTTCTAGCTAATTACAAGGATCATTACCTATCAAAACATCTAGACAACAGTTTAATCTCAATGTTAAATATACAAAAGACACTAGCTAGTTTCGTACCTCGCATTTATGCAGAAACTAATGTTTGTGTTTAGGAAATTAGAACAGCTGCAGTGTATTTTTCCAGTTTGGAAATCAGAAGCAAAAGCATGAGGTGGGTTTCCATCCACCTGTGTTAATGCACATTTTCAGTTTTAGTGCTGTGTATTTTACGGTTGGAGACTTGATTCTTGTCTACTCCATGACTCACCAGTTGGTCTATATGCCAAGATGCCGCCATTCAACCAACCGAAACCGAGAGTATCGGGGATGTAATGATACCATCTGGGTTATGACATAGGGTTCATGTGATAATTTTGGAATGAAAACAAAATCTGGCTTTGCAAAATTAGCTATTTATTCCTCCTTAGTTGCAAAATGTGCAACCCACTGTTGCCTCAAAGTTATTTCTTACGGGATTTAAACTGAAGAATGCAAAAAAAAAGTCTGTGTAATAATATTAAAAGGATTAACTTCTGCACAAATCCCAATTTAAAGGAATAGTTTGACATTTTTTTGTTTAGCATAGCTTAGCACCGAGTGGAAACAGAAGGAGACAGTTCAGCACACGACTCCCATAACACCAAAACATGTTTTTACACTTACGAATTACCGAGATGTTAATCAGTGAGCTTCAGAGGTGCTGGGAGGCTGATTTTGTTACCATTGGTACCTTCTCATCTAACTCAAGAAAGCAAACAAAATGTCCAACGATTCTTTTAAACATATTCACGCAAACAAGATTTCTGCTGGACATTTTTTCACATTGAAAGCTTGTTAGCACTTACAGTTCTTCAGCTCCATGTTGCAGATTGTCACATATTTATATCACTTAATAGTGCTGCACCCTAAGTGAGTAGTATGCTGTTGTTTGGTTGCATTGCTGTATTCAACAGCAGTCGTGACAACATTTAAATAGTTTAATTTTAGCCTTTTGCTGGCATAAGGTTTGAATCTGAAGGCTGTGACGATTGGGAAGGACTATTTCCTTCTTTCATAGTCTTCACTCAGCATGTGTGTGCTAACCTGGCAGTTGTGACAACGCCGGAGGCAGGAGGAGCAGTGAGGATCAAGTCCGTCTGTTAGCATTTTAGTGAAGCTGCAGCTAAGCCACACACTGTGGTGGCTTGTTACATGGAAACAAGGCTAATAAAACAGCTTGTGGGCAAGCTTATGCAAAAAGTGATTCATTTTAAAACTCTTTAGTTTTAGTTTGCAGAACAAAGCATGATGGCGGCTTTCAAAGTAACCAATGATGTGGTTTATTTTTGCCAACAGCGATCATTGTTTCAGCATGTTGCATGGTTATCATTTTCTTTCTTTAAACACTCATTGAGGCCAGCTGTTGGCAGAGTAACAGCAACTGGAGCACAAAGGTATCTTCTTCTCGCTTCTGTTTATGAAAGTTTGAAGCCTCCAGGCCCTGATGTGTACTAACACACTCTCTCAACCTCTGCTGGAATGCAGACACACTGTAGCAGAGGAGCTTACAGGCTAATACTTGTGTAGGCCTCCACATGCCTGATATGTTGAAGCATATAGACAGAGCCTGGCTGCAGGGAAACTGTTGGTGTACATTAATCAGATTAATGACCGTGAGTTTTCCAGTGGAGCTTATGAGGTCTGGACCTGCCTCTCTATACGTCACTCCCTCCTCCTCATCCCTCCCTCAGCTGTTCTCTCCCCTCCTCCTCCTGCTCTTCACTGGCCTGACCCATTTCTTTCTAAACCAACAACCAGAATCTCTTCTATCTGTCTCTCTCCTACATCACCCACCTCTTCAGCAGGCCTGTATTACTGTAGATGCAGATATTATCAGTATTGTGTGATGGTTGGAAGAATTTTATCCATCTGATCCTCTTTGTGCTTCTAAACTGAGATGTCTGGGTAGTGTTGTTTAAAAATGACTAAACTAAGATAAATATAATGAAGTAAATCTTACTGTGCATTGAATGTGAAATGACACATAGTTTTGTCCGTGTGTGTATTGTCATTTAATGGACAGAAGGACCCAAGCGAATTGTATTGGGAAGAGAAATGGAGGTGTTTGCTGTGGTAGTTTGGACTACAGATCTGAAGGTCTTTTTAAAGATACTGCAGAATACAGTTTGCAGCTTAGTATCACAGCAGTAAACACGAACGTGGAGACCCAAAGCCACAGCAAAAAATAGCAACAAGGCTTCAGTCAAAACTTCTCACACTTCTCCTGCAGCATAATCCACGTCTCCGATGTTGAACTGTATATTAAGTATATTCCAAACAATCCTTACTTCACAAATTTACTGCTAAATATGCTACGTCCGGTGGCGCTACTTATATTGGCAGCTTTATTGCCAGGTATGTGTGAATTTGACTCAGGATTGTACATTGCTCACCATGTGCTTACTCATACAATATCACAATAATAAAAATAAAATCAGACACAGGCTACAGTGAGACAAGAAAAATATACACTATGAACAAAACACAACATAGACACATTGACAAATAGTGCAAAGGATGCGGGAGTAAAATTATTATCATTATTATGTACATGACGGAGGTAGATATGATATACAGGTACATGCACACAGTGTGATGGAGCATAGTGCAAAGTATGTGCCCCTACCAGAGGGGAGAAGCTGGAACAGGTTGTGTCCGATGGTGAGATCTGCGGTCGTGTTTCCTGCCCGTTTCCTGACTCTGGAAATGTTCTGAATGGAGGGCAGGTTGGCACCAATGATCTTTTCTGCAGTCCTGACTGTCCGTTGTAGTCTGCTCCTGTCCTTTTTGGTGGCAGATCCAAACCAGACAGTGATGGAGGTGCAGAGGACGGACTGGATGATGGCTGCGTAGAACTGGATCAGCAGCTCCTTGGGCAGGTTGAGCTCGCGCTTTAGGTCCTGGGATATAGTGGATCCCAGAAACTATTAAGTACTTACTAAACATTCTGTATGAAGGAACAGTGGAGAAACAGTTTGAGATGTTTCTATGGGTGTTTTTACCCTTTGTAATGTCCTGTAACTGCTTTGAGTTCAAATTGACAAAGTACAAACGTTTCCTTGCCACTGTGAGTGTTTGGTAGCCAGATAATCTCACTGAATTGCCAATTTCGAGTCTGACATGTTTGCCATTTCTGTTTCGAAGGGGGCTTATTTTAGCCCCAACCAATCAGTAGCGACCCAGTCTCCGACATAATGTGTTGCCATACCAGCTGCATGGCTCTATGCACGGCGATGTCAGCCTGTCGATCCACAACGTTGGTCCAGGCTGAACTGAATCTCAACAACGCTTTGATTTCCAGGAAATTTGATACAGATATCATGGTCCCCAGAGGATGAATCCGAATGTCTCCTAAAGATCCCCTGACTTTTCAACTCAAAAGAGTCGAGGTTTTTGTTAAAATACAAGCATGCAAGATAAAATGATGATGATTGTTGATGTTGTAAATCTTTGTGTTCAGACAGCTACACCTCAGTAAACAAAGAAGTAGAGGTAGACTTCTGTTGTTAATGTAATTTGATATTTAATTTATTCATTTGGCTGGTGTACAGTATCTGCATCTGTCGTTTGTGCACACATGCGCTTCTCCTGCATTTATGAGCTTGACAAACCAGTTCCACATGCCCTTTAGGTTGTTTTGTTGCTGTGTTACTGAAACCACATCAGACGATGTTTGTGTGTTGTTGTGATATCAGACCTCCTCCTCCCCTTTCTCACCGCCCTGCTGTGTCTCTTTAGCTCGTAAACATCTGTCTCGATTTCACATTTATTTTCCACATATAGGAGCCCCACTTTGCTCCTCCCGAAACGAGCACGTGTTCTACTGCACTTCAGTCGTCACGTCGCTTACCCGTCACAAGCTTTGCTCTCTCATTCCCCTCGTCTTTCATGGCCTCATTCAGACCATCACTTTCCCCTCTTTCAACGGTCCTCCTGTTCTCCGTCGGTCAGGCCTGTCCGTCTGCCGCCCAGTTTTGGATCAAGGGCCAACCTGTAGCTTTTGGATGCTTTCAGATGGTTAATGGACTAAATGAAAATGAAACCAGGGTCTATATTGACACAAACATTCTTGAGACAACAACAGAACTGAGTGATGAGTATTGTCCCATTATAAGTACTAACATGGAAAATCAGCCGCTTAGCTTACAACTAGAAAGGGGAAATAGCTAGCCAGGTTCTGTCCAAAAGTATTAATATTTGCATCCCGAAACATCTAAAACTCACTAATGAACATGCAGGGAGGGACAATGAATACATAAAAATGACTCTACCTTTTCCAAGGTACCATGCAATTATTTGGCAAACCTTCTGTGTATCTGGCTGTTTGATCGATCCCTTCCCCAGAACACTGACTCAGTTGTAGCTTTTCTCTGTTTAATGAGTCAGGCGATAAATCTGACACATACTACCTGTTAACAGATCAAATATTCACATATCCCAGAAATAACCCAGATAAAGTTTAACAAACCGTTCGCTAATGACTCATAATTGTGTCCTAATTTAGTTAGTTGGTGTTTCGTAATGAAGGGCCTACTGTGATCGACAACAAAGTTCTTACACATCTTGTGGCATTATAAAGTCAACACTTTATTATTTCCTTTGTGCACAACTGATAAAGCCTTAAAAGGCTGAAAGTTGCAAGCTAATGTTTGCTGTGAGGGCTGCTTCTCAGGTCAAATATTTTAAGAACTTTATTGACCCTTCGCTAAGCCCCGCCCCCCTTAGTTACTGTTGCTAAGTCCGACAAACTGTCGGCGCTGCCACTGTCTATCCCTGCACCTGGAGAAATATTGTCAAATTAGTTTGAAAAAGCGATCTCAGAAAGAAGCAGACAGTTTTGCAGTTGCATTGTACACACCTTCTGCATTCTTCTTAAACAAACACCAAAATTTACTTTTAATATTTGTAGCAATTTATGCTAAAAATAGATGGAAAGCTGGCAACCCACAATTTTCTCACCTTGACCTCCTTCAGGTCTGGATACATTTTCTGTTCTGATCTCAACAGATCAAATTACTGAGTGGGCACCGATCAGAGGCAGCATTTTTATGATGTCATCAGGTAGACTTTTCACAAAGTATTTTTTACTGTATTTTTAAAATACAAAACACTGAAGTATTTTGATACAAAATATGAAACTATTTTCATCAACCTACCAAATACAAGCTATAAAATCTTTTTTAGAATTTGAAATATGTATTTACTGATGTATTAACATGTTACATCGCCTTTGGTCAATCCCTGCCGCAACAGAAGCGTTTAAATGGTATGTAGACGTTTCTTAAACAGAACATCATTTTCCAGAGGCATGATCATTTACGACCTTGTTAGATAGATCACATTGGCTCTTGTGTCCCTTGCATACTCTACCCAGTACGCCCCAATAAAAACCCTCACCGCCCTCTGACCGTGCTGTCTACAGCTCCAGCAGGTCCGTGACCTCCAAGATGGTCCGAGGTCCTGGGTGGTGTGTGTTTGTGTTAAGAGTGTGTGTGGTTGAACTGAGGGGATTGAACCCAAGTTCATGATCAGTGTTTGAGGAATGTAAACATTCTTGAACACACACACATACACACACCTACAGAGCTGTGGGAGGGATGGTGGGTGTCTCATGGACTGTGCCCCCACTATGTAATAGTGTTTTTAATTCTGTATTTCAACAAGATACTAACATTTACAGACTTACTTTACTCTAATTGTAAATATATTTACTATCCTGGCAATTTTCTTCAGAAGTCAAGGAGTCAAATCAAGTAGAACACACAGATATCACAATATCAAACAAAGGAGAAGTAAAAACACAGAATACGCAAGTACTCTATGTTGTATCACTAAGATAGACAATATTTACAGTGTGGTTGGGGGGTCTAGCCAAGGGTGTCACTTTGTAGATATTAGAATAAATATTCTCTAGGTTGTATATAATTTGGACGGTCTTCCCCCAGAAGATTTTGAGCTTTAAACACTTAATTTCCTGCATTCTGGAGACATTTTCCAGACCAATTGATGGTTGAAATGTCTATGAAGGGAAAATTCAGGTGTAAGGTGACCGTACAAAATATAAAAATATAATGTAGTATCAGCAACTTGTTTTCTTTAGCTTAAGTTACTTTTTTTTAACGATATTTACATTGCATGTTTCTTACTGTGCAAATAAACCTTTCTCAAAGCATTTTCATTTGTTATTTAACATTTCTTGTTGCAAGCAATTTATCAGAACATATTTAACAAATACTACTAATATTACCAGTTTACTGTTGGACTTTAGCAGTGAAATAGCTGAGGGTATGAGGAGTGTTTATATCTGTTGGTATTTTGCTAGTAGGGTCATAACTTCCAGGGCCAATTATTTAATTTTGTTATTAATTTATTCAACAACTTTTGGGTGGATTGCTATTTAATTTTGTGTTTCGCCCATCTAGTGTGGAATAACCAGACTAACGTCCCACTTCATTTTTATAGTTCCAGGGGGCGATTGGATGCAATTGGACAGACCTGCAACCAATCAGAGCCATGAAACATGTGATGCAGCAGAGTACGCTAAAATGTGTTTCCGAAAACATTTGCAATGCAGTAACAGAATGTTCATTCATATTTAATTCGCATTGTCTAGTTTGACATTTTCATCCGAGTTTTGTGAGCCTGATACGTTTGTTTGATAGACCTGCAGACAACCAATCAGAGCAGTGAAATGTGACTTTTTCTCTAGCGCCATCATCAGGTCAAATTTGTAATTTGGCCTTTATTTTGTTTAAGACTAAATACTTGCAAAACTAATTTCATGGTTTCACATTAATTTTTTGTTTGAACGTGGTAGACCAAGACAGTGGTTTATTGGGAAATTGGGGTTGAGTGGCTGTTTCTCAACGAGGGAACATGTTTGCACTTTGTGGTTTGTGGTCAGCGTCTGCACACCTCCACAGGTAAAGAGATAATACAACTGGAGGCAGTCGAACCTACTTGCTTTCAATGGGCCGCACCCAGATCCCCACACACACACACACACACACACACACACACACAAAATAACAGAAAGCTGTCCTGTAGGAAATAATTAGCGATCCATGGTGAAGTCTGTTCTCTCATACTCACTCATGTTCCAGCATGCTGGTGGCAGATACCTTCCCTTCTAGCATACTTGCCATTGACCTGTGACACACACACACACACACACTCACACCTGTAGTGCTGTTAAATGTCAGCGTTTGGCTAATCGAGAACGTCACTTGTCTCGTCAGACAAATACTTATTAAACCTTATCCTTTTATTCAGCCTTGGGTAAGCATGTAGCACAAGTACCTACACGCTCCTTAAGTCTGTCATTGCAGCCTTATAGTCTGGGTAACTGTAGAGTTTATTTGGACTCCCACATTGTTCCCTGCAGATCTCACCAAGGCTACAGCTGTTCACTACATCTAATTTAGAACCAGCCCGCTCCCAGTGGGCAGAGCTACTGCTGTTATTTTGGAAGTCAACTACTAGTTATTTGCAGTGAGACAGGACATTGTGGAACAGAGAGAGGCAGGGAAAATAACCAGGAACTTCTCATAGTCTTGTCAAGTCAGGCCTTGTTGTAGAGCACAAGCTCACTCAGAAGTAATTCAAATTGCTTTACCGAGTGTCAAAACTGTAAAATAATTAAGTCATGACAGGTCTACGCTTTTTTGATAACTGTTAACTAAACACTTCTTGGCCCACTTTTGACTACCGTATATAACTTACAGGTATATTCAGAGAGTATAAAGTTTAGATGTTTGGAGAGATTTTGACTTATAGATTAAAATAATGGTTTTAATTGAAAATACTGAATACAGCACTTTTATCAAATGTTTACAAACCTTACCTGTGTAAACCAATATAACAACTTTTATTCTGCAGAAGGGTTTAAATGCAGGTGATGTGAAGTTTTGGCTCCCGTTAAAGATAAATTAAGAAATAAGTGTCAAATATATAAAAATCTGGACTTTAGTTTACTTCAGCTTACAGGAGAACCAGGCCTTTATTTTGAAACAAGCTCTTATTAGAGACGGGTCTTTATTTCCAAACCCTTCTCTTTTATCATATTTTAGTAAGAAGTCTCTCAGTTTCCTGACCTGCTCATTTACTGTGTTAATGCCAACAGTTCCTCCACCATCTGTTTCACATTAAAAGCCTCCCAGCATTTTAGGGGAAAGGAAGTTCTTAGTTTCACAAACATCCATTTTGCCACCAACACAGTCAATTAGTGACTTAAAAACTGTGTTTGTGCTAAAAAGAGAAACTCCTAGCAACAGAGTAGAGACATTATTTGATTGTGCTGGTGGAGAACTGTACATGCATGCTTGAAAGATCACTTAACTAATTTATCACTCCCATAACATTGATAATGGACAGCTTCAAAAGGATTAATTGATGTAAAACAACCAAAAATATAATTTTTCTTTATTCCACGCATATATCCCCCCCCCCCCCCCCCCCC
>NC_060169.1:4376047-4407409 GCF_021292245.1 Micropterus dolomieu | reverse complement strand
CCCAGGATTATTTAAGTACTGCCTTTTTTATTTGACAATTCTCAGTATCTGTGAGAAGACAGTGAGAATCGGTTTTATTTTATTTATTTGTTGAGTTGCATTATCTTCCACGGCCTTGGCTTTTTTCAAAGTGACTTTGACATAGGACAAAACTTCAGCAGGACTGGAGTAGAGCCCCCCCAACCCAAGCTTATTGTGTCTGCCACAGGAAGTTGTCTGGCCTTGAAACAGGGTTTTGTCCAATGGGAGGACATCACAGAGGAAGTTGATGTAGTATAGAGAAATCAGGCCACAGTGAACTGTTGTTGACACGGATCATCAGCAGATTGCACCGCTGATGAAGTCCCCTCAGGTAGTGCAACTGAATTTAAATTGCTTATTTATTCTGCTGCATTATACAGGTCTGCATGTTCCCATTAGGGGAAGGGATGCATTTGTATATATTTATATATGTCTTAATTTAACGACTGCAGCCTCTTTCATGTTGGTTATCGTCTATTCCGTATTTATAAGTGGTGCATAAATATCTAAAAAAAAATACTCTATAACACACTATATGTTTTTTTTAGGGGGGAGGGGGGCAGCAGATCAAGTGAAAGAATCCCTTTCACGAGAAACGAGCAAAAATATGAGTCTTGGCGGTGTGAGTCTTAGTTGTGGTGAGCATGAAGAGGCATTACAGGGTTAAAAATGGTTTGTTTCGGTGAGTTATTATCAGAAATGATTCTTTGTAAATGTTTGCGG
Source organism: Micropterus dolomieu (assembly GCF_021292245.1). Classification (NCBI taxonomy): domain Eukaryota; kingdom Metazoa; phylum Chordata; class Actinopteri; order Centrarchiformes; family Centrarchidae; genus Micropterus; species Micropterus dolomieu. The sequence goes on along the minus strand of NC_060169.1, from coordinate 4,406,665 downwards.
ATCCTCTCTCTGATGAATGAGATCCATTGTGGATGAAAAGGACTGGCTGACACAGATTCCTGCCTCAGTAACGGAGCGGATGTGTGTGACAGGGCATCAGTGTTTGTCAGACACACACAGTCCAGTTGTGTGTAGAAGGAAAATTGGGCAGCGACGTGGAGAAAACAGCCCTGTGGGCAGCGAGCGATGGAGACTGTAGCTTTCTGTGTTGACTGACGTGGACCTGCAGTTTGCCAGATGATTCTTGATAACTAACTTTTAAGCACAGCTTTGAGCCAAGAATTTTTTCACTCTTAAGTCAGTTCTTAGCAGTTTGTAGTAATGGTTAGTACTTAGAAACAGTTATATGTCCTCTGTGGCTCTGGAGGGGCTTTGTCAACTCTGAGAAAATAACCCTGAGTCTCACCTCAAGGTCCATTTATTAGCTGCTCTGGATCAGATCACATGATCTTCATCAGCATATGGATTTTGCCAGTTGACAACTCGATCCTGATTCTGTGTTACAAACTGTGTGTGCTGTTGAAAGATGTGAGGGGAGGGTCAAATCAGTAGAGTGCATTAAAAGTCTGTGTTCTTTTTCTTAAACTGGACCCTCACAAGATACTTTGGGGACCTTTTTAGGTTAAGTACTAAGTCACATGGGTTTTCTGTCGAGCTTTGTGTGCATTCAGTTTTAGTCTTTCTTATTTATGTTCTTATTTTTAGGTGAATCGGTTCGCATTCGAGCCCGTTGAACTGCACCTAACTTTGTAAAAGGTGCTTAAGTATGTGACTGGATTTAGTACAAAATCGTTTGGTTGTCAATCGGTAACGGTGCTGATTTTACTAGCTTGTATAGAGCTGATGTGTTGAAGGTTTTCACCTGAAAGCAGCTGTATTTAATAAATGTTACCCCCTCTCTTTCTCTGCAGTCTTTTCTCTAGCCGCCATCATTCCGTGCTGTAAGGCCGACCCCAAAATGTCTTCCAATGGGGACCTTAGCGACCTCGGCAGCTCTGACAGCTTCTGGGAGGTACAGTAGTACACATACGCTTGTTTCTCTGTTTCATTGGCATAATGCATTCCCTAGCACCTTAACCTAACCTTAACTTAACCATTACGCCTAACCTTAACCCAATTGTAGCCTGAACCCTAAAACCACGACTTATCCCCCCAAAAAACAGTCTCTCTACTCGTCAGGACCTCAATTTTCCCTTACAGTGACTAGAGTCATGTATAATTCCATTGCAGAGTATAATCTAATATACATGGTTATATTGGCCAATAACGTGTTGTTTTTAGATGGATTTTTTTTATTAATTACTATGACTGGTGTTTTAAGGGAGTGTGGGGTACAGTTTGTCAGAGGTGACGTCATTCAACTGCATTATTCTATAACAAAATACATTTAACGTCAGCCAGTAATGGTTTTAGATTAGATTTGCTGTCATTTAGGATGGAAGAAACGTGTAAACATTTAGAAAAGACGATGGTGACTGAGATCAGAGCTAAACTTTCAGATCCAGCTTTTTGTCAATCATCTCAAAATGCCAGATATTGGCCCAGTTAATCGGTCTATCACTGCACACACTCACACACCAATGGCAGTGGGTCACCATGGTGCTAACCTGCTAACATGCCGGTCTGACAATTGGGAGCAATTTTGGTATCTTGCCAAGGGACACATTGACATGAACAGAACCACCAACTCTGTGATAAGTGGACACATCTGCCCCAGCATTTAACAAACATCATATAGCGAACAGTATGGTCTCTGTACTTGCGTTACTATTTCCTATGTGGTTAAAAATGTCAACAAAACCCTAGATATATTTATCATAGGCTATCAGAGCAGCTGAGAGGAGCAGCAGGAGTTTGAAGCGGTCTGAGAAGGCAGCTTGTCAGGCTGTGGTGTTTACATAGAGACACAGACACATAATGAGCCCCTGCTGACAGCCAGCTTCACAGCTATCCATCTGGAAAAACTACATACCTAACTCCTCTCGCTCTCTGCTCTGCCTCTCCTCTTTCACTCTTATCTAAATGCCTTCTGTACATTATCAGCAAACATCCTGCAGGGTAACATGCTACACTAATATTAGTATGTTGGTAACATGACTGAGTAGAAAAGCATTTGAATGCCCTACAGCTGTTCAGTCTTATTTCTGTTTCCTCAGTCATTGTTTGTGTGTGTTCTTCTGCAGCCAGGGAACTACAAAAGGACAGTGAAGCGGATAGACGAAGGCCACCGGCTGTGTAATGAGCTGGTCAGCTGCTTCCAGGAGAGGGCAAAGATAGAAAAGAGTTACGCTCTGCAGCTGAGCGACTGGGCCAAGAGGTGGAGGGGCGTTGTGGAGAAAGGTGAGTTGAAAACACTGATCTCGTGGGGTTCAGGCTGCAGCAGAGCATCAGTTAAATCTAACTTCCTGATAAGAAAATGACACCAAAAACTATGTTTCATATATTGCCGTTTATTTGTTTTGAGGAGTTTTGATCTCTACTCTGCCGGCGTCTGAAAATAAGCCATGTAATATACCTGCAAGACCTCAGGTTTTGCTGCAACTAAGGCTTTGTTCAGACTGTGGGCAAATCAGATTCGTCCAGACTTTCAGTCTGATGTCTACCATCAGAATCTATCAGTCTACATGCGATGGTAAGAGTGTTTCTCCTCTCCCCTCCCTCAGGTCCTCAGTATGGTACGCTGGAGAAAGCATGGCACGCCTTTATGCAGGCGGCCGATCGGCTCAGCGAGCTGCATCTGGACCTGCGGGAGAGGCTGGCAGGGGAGGACAGCGAGAAGATGCGCAACTGGCAGAAGGATGCCTTCCACAAGCAGATGATTGGAGGCTTCAGGGAGACCAAGGATGCAGACGACGGCTTCCGCAAAGCACAGAAACCCTGGGTCCGCAAACTGAAAGAGGTGAGGGCTGCCTGAGTTGGCTGTGATGTCAGCCAGTAGGATGTCAGTTAAGATGGATTAATGCAGGTTTTCATTTATATTTCAGTGTTAGATTTCATCCATTGATATCACCTCCGCAGCAGCAGCTAATGTGTTGCACACGGCCCGGCCATATGTGCTTTATATTCCCAACGGTTACTGTGTTTACAATCAGAGCTACACACATTTTATTTATAGGACTAAATCCAGGTAACTTTTAACATTATTTTTCTGTATCTCATTACTGAATAGGCAAGGCAATTTTATTTATATAGCGCAATTCAAAGTGCTTTACATAATACATAATAAATCAGAATCAGAAGGAGCTTTATTGTCAAGTAGAGTTTAACACATATGAGGAATTTGTTTGGTGATAAGGTGCTACACGTAGACAAACATACACTTGACATAAATAAATGTAGAAATTTATAAATATGGAATAAACAATGCTAGACAAAAAAGTTATATAAGAATATTAAAGAGAATAGAGAAAATAGAGAAAAATAATACAACTAAAAGCAATAAAGGGGAATTGAAAAAAACTAAAATTAAAATGTAATTTTTAAAAAGGTGAAAAGGGATACTATGCGATTCTGCAGAGAGTTTGTTGATAAACAAACTCATGAACGCGCAGTGCCATGGTAACCAGTCCTATTCTGCAGAAATATAGCAGAATGCAAAGCAAGTTAGCCTCAATATGAGGCCATGTATTAACAGTAGTCTACTGTAGAAGGTGTGACAACAAGCCTGACCATATTTAAATATGTATTGAAGCAAAATACTTTTCTAAGCCTAAATCTAAGATACGGAGTCTAGTTTATTTATCAGTAGGATTATTGAGAGGAACTTCAATAGTTTACAATTAATGAACAAACATCATCAAACAAACGACATGTGTAAGCACACAAACGCAGCATCCAAAACACAACAGAGTAAAAATTATTAGTAGTTATTTGAAATAGTTTTTACTAAAATACAGTGACTGATAAGAGTTGGGAAGCACAGGAGCGACTGTTTATCTCCAGGGCCAAAGTCGGTGCTAACTTTGGGGCTAACCTCCTTCACTCTTTATTAACAGTTGACAGCAACACACTGCAGCTCCTCTTTAGAGAAGCTGCAGTCTTTATTCACCTCCTCTGTAACTTCTACTGTACATTTACTGCAGAACAAGGTGCTGACCTGTTTCTCTCTATTCACCGGGGCTCCATTCACACACACGCTCCATCCATTTCTCCTTTCTACCGCATACACACTGACCGCTGGGGCAAAGCTAACAAAGCTAACCAGCTGGGATCATCACAAACATGACAACAGACAGACAAGACAGTAACACGGAACCTGTCGTTTATGTGGAACAGCAAAGCTAACGTTACTCACCTGTCCACCCCTCACAGATGTTAACACAGGTCTTCCCCTCGCCTGGTCATATAACCTCTTTCACAGTTCCTGAGACCTTTCCCTCTGTGGCTGTCTCTCAGTCATCTTCACAGTTAAAGTCCCGTAATGAGTCCAGCATGTTCAAACATACCGCTGTTTGTTTACATTCTCTCTCCAACTGCTTTGAGCGCGCCGCCGGCACCTGTTGCTCGCTCCGAGCAGCTTTGTTTGTGCTCAACTTACAGACCCAGGGCTGTGCAGGAAACCCGGATTGTTTTTCAGAGCACACGAAAAACAGAGCTACCAACCCATGAGGAAATATTGGCCGAATTGAACAAAAAGTGTATTGGATAAGAATCACAAAGTATCCCTTTAAGTCTTGATTTAAAAGAACTGACCGTTTCAGCAGAACTGCAGTTTTCCGGAAGTTCGTTACAGATATACGGGGCAAAATAACTGATGACTTCTCCATGTTTAGTTTTGACTCTGGAGACAGAAAGCAGACCTGCCCCAAACGACCTGAGAGGTCTGGATGGTTCATAACGAAGCAGAAGATCAGAAATGTATTTTGGCCCTAAACCATTTAGTGCTTTATAAACCAACAGGATTTTGAAATCCGTTATTTGACATACAGGAAGCCAATGTAAAGACCTCAGAACTGGACGTGATATGATCCACCTTTTTGGTCTTAGTGAGCACTCGAGCAGCAGCGTTCTGAATCCGCTGCAACTGAAGATAAATGCATGGACAAGTTTTCCAGGTCTTGTTGAGACATAAGTCCGTTAATCCTTGATATATTCTTCAGGCGATAGTAGGCTGACTTTGTAATTGTCTTAATGTGGCTCCTTAAATTCAGATCTGAGTCCATGACTACACTAAGATTTCTGGCTTGGTTTGTGGCTGGGCACTGACTTTCAATTATTCTTCCTTGACTCCAAACACAATAACTTCAGTTTTGTCTTTGTTTAATTGAAGAAAATTCTGGCACTTCCAATTTCTGACCTGTTCAATATAGTCACTCAGCGCTTGTATGGGATCATAGTCCCCTGGTGAAATGGTTATGTGTCATCTGCATAATTATGGTAACATATTTTGTTGTTTTCCATAATCTGAGTCAGTGGAAGCATGTAAATGTTAAACAAAAGAGGTCCCAGAATGGAGCCTTGGGGAACTCCACATGTCATTTTTGTCAGCTGAGATGTGTGATTACCTATAGACACAAAGTGGTCCCTGTCCTTTAAGTAGGATTCAAACCAGTTTATTACTGTGCCAGAAAGTCCAACCCAGTTTTCAAGTATGTCTAGTAATATGTTGTGGTCGACCGTGTCGAATGCAGCACTGAGATCCAATAATACTGAGACTGAAATTCTTCCACTGTCAGTGTTTAAATGGATGTCATTGAAGACCTTAACAAGAGCCGTCTCAGTCCTGTGGTGTGGTCGAAAACCTGACTGGAAGACATTAAAACAGTTATTTCGTGCCAAGAAAGAACTCAATGATTTTCAGTGATTTTACTTAAAAATGGGAGATTTGATATGGGCCTATAATTGCTCATGAGTGACCTGTGTAGATTGCTCTTTTTTTAAGAGTAGCTTAATGACGGCAGTTTTCAGGGCCTGTGGGGAAAAAACCTGAGAGGAGAGACATGTTGACAATTTGTAGAAGATCGGAGGCCATGCATTTAGAAACATTTTTGGAAAAAAAACTGTTTGCAGAATATCAAGGCAGCATGAGGAGTTTCTATGGTTAATATAATCACATTGTCTCATGCTATATGAATTGTTTGGGGGCGGAAACAAGGGCAACATATATTCTGTTACTGACATGGAGGCACTGATTGCTTGTCTAATTGTTTGAATTTTTGAAGGAGGCAAATTCATTGCAGGCCCTGGTGGATAGAAGTTCAGAGGCTACAGACACAGGAGGGCTGGTTAGCCTGTCGACAGTAGCAAACAAGGCACGTGCATTATTAGTGTTTTTGTTGATGATGTCGGAGAAGAAGGACCGCCTTGCATTTCTCAATTCTAAATTCTAAATGCGAAGTCTCTCTTTATAGACGTCATAATGAACCTGGAGATTTGTTTCCCGCCACCTGCGTTCAGCTTTTTGACACTTTTTTGAGTTCTAACCAACGTGGCATTTCTCCATGGAGATCTCCTCTTACCAGAGACCACCTTCACCTTGGCTGGTGCAATGGCATCAATAACATTTGTAATTTTAGGATTGAAGTTATCTACAAGCTCATTGACTGAGACCCATGAGAGGGCGGGTGTCAAAGAGAAAGCCTCAATAAATTTTTCAGACCCTTGGAGATGACTTAGTCCAAAGTGTGCCCCTTACTGTGTGTGGGCTCTGTCACATGTTGAGTCAGTCCATAATTATCACGAACACAACCCATTTCTTTAGTCCCTCTGTCCTGGGGGTTGTCAACATGGATGTTAAAATCACCCACAATAACTACATAGTCAGAGTCAATACAGATCATCGACAGCAGTTCACCAAAGTCATCAAATAAGTTTGCACAGTATTTAGGGGGCCTGTAGATATTTAGAAAAATAGCTCCAAGTGGAATTCAGAAGCAAAATTTCCATAAGCCTTCTTTTTGCAGTGGAAGGAGTCATTAAACAAAATGGCAGCTCCACCTCCTCTCTTATGCACTCTAGCTTCACTCATAAAACTGAAGTTGGGAGGGGTAGACTCAATAAGGACAGCTGCACTCTTATCTTGGTCCAACCAAGTTTCAGTTAAAAACATGAAATGAATATTGTGATTAATGTAAAATCATTGATTCAATTTTTTTTCCTGCCAAAGACGTAACGTTTAACGAAGCTAATTTTAGTGTGTTAAAAACATTTTTTCGACAGGCTATGGCTGATGAGGAATTAATACTAAATTTGCAGGATATGTTGAGTGCTACCTGTTTCTTAACACATTCACCATTCTTTTTCTGTTACCTATCAAGACAGGAATTGAGAAGGCTACCAGCACACTGGGCCCTGGCTTGTCCTGAAAAGAGTCATGAGTGCTATTTTCCTTGTAGCCCAGCACGTATCAATCAGAGCTTGCTAGGTTTTTTGCCATTGCGGAGCGGGTTGGACGCCATATATGTGACACATGTGTCAAACCTGGCTGAGGACTTAGAGCCAGTGGTGGAGGTGGACGGTGAGGGTTAGGCTTGTGTTATGTCTTCTTCTTGTTTTGAATTCTCTTGTCTCTTGTCCTTGGCAGAGGGAACATATGTGACACAGAAGTAAAACAGGTTGGAGCTGAACAATCTAACTCCTGACTAAATGCGAAGTCCATCTGCCTTAAAAAGATGTCTGTGGTCCCAGAAAAAGTTTAAATTTTCAATGAAATGCAATGAATGGACAGTACATGCCATTGAGAGCCACGTGTTCAATGCCGTCAATCTGCTGAATCTCTCAGCTCCTCTTCGGATTGGCGGTATAGGGCCACTGATAAAACCTCAGCATTCAAAGAGCTGACTGTGTTCAACAGATTATTAATGTCCTCTTTCATCACTTAAGACTGTTGCTTTACAACATCATTGGCCCTGATGTGCAGTATGTTTTTCACGGCTGTGTCCTACTAAGAACAGGGGTTGGAGAGGCGCTCTGCCTGGATCATAATGCAGGCCAGACAGTCGCATCACAAATCTCAGGGCGCTGGATTCTGCCTGTTGCTCGTCCTCCCATTTCCCAAGGAAATGATTTACTCTTAGGCTTTCCACCAAGAGCTCCAGGGAGGACTCCCACTTTTAGATTTATTACCCAGTTCACAGGCCTCCTGCTTCTTGGTAGTCTTGTTGGTGCTAAATAGCCGTGTGCTAGCATGCTCTTGTCCACTGTTTTGGGTCCACGGTAAGGTGGTGTCATTCCCACATAGTCCATTCATTTCTAACCTGTGGATCTTGGTTTCCAGCGCTGCAATTTTCTGTAGTAAGTTTTTGTTTTTGTAAGTTTTTGGAAGTCGTCCATGGAGGAGGGTGGCATCTTGTTACTAATTGGCATTAGCTATAACTCCAGTCACTGCAGTACAGGCTAGTACTATTGATAGGCCACACTCACGTAGCACTTAGATCATAACAGTGTTTAAAGTATGGCAATAGCCTACTTTATCTGAATAGATGACCGTCCCAGTGATTTAAAAGTATCCAAGAGCCGCTGCTCATAATTTCTTGCTGTCTCAGCAAAAGAATGCAAGCAGAGGCAAGAGCAAGCAGCAAAGCGTCTGCACTGTAAGAAAGCTAGGAGAGTTTCCGCTGTGTAAACGCTGTTTACGTTCATTAGAAGGTCTGCAGCATAATTGCTTTGATACTGAAAAGGAGGGGGGGGGGGGCAAAGCAGAGGCAAACTGAATCAAGCAGCATAAAATTACTTACGTTTAATCTGGGTCAGGATAGAAATGGAAGAAAGCACTAAAATTAATAAAAGGCTGTTTTGTAAAAAGTGTGTTTTAAGAAGTGAGAAGTGAAAAGCTGTTACTGATCCTGCGAGCCTCAGGTTCTCAGGCGAGTGTTCATGAGAGGCTCTAATTGCAAAATCCCGGTCAATTTTTGTTTTTAGTAATCCATCTATTGATAATCTAATATGTTGTCTTATTTGTACAAATGACATTGAACAAAAGTGTTTTACCTAACTTTCATTTTCTCTTTCTTTTTTGTGCCCTGCCCATTATGAGACTTTGCCACTTTGCCAAAGTTTATTATATTTAGAAAAACACTGTGACAAGTTTTTGAGAGTGAGTCATGTTTCTAATATTAGGCTATTCCAGCAAATGTGTCTATAAGGAAATGAGAAATGAGCATTTTAAGAAAGATAATGAGGTGTAGTGTATGTAATAGGAGCTGTATTGTTAACAACAATGAATCAAAGTGTATTTTGTGTGTGTGTGTTGAGGTGGAGGCCAGTAAGAAGAGCTACCACCAGGCCAGGAAGGAGGAGTGGACAGCGATTAACAGGGAAACGCACGCCAAGGCCGACACGACCAAGTCACAGGAGGAAGTCCGCAAATACACGACCCGGGTGGAGCGCTGCAACCAGGAGGCCGAGAAGGTACAAAGCTGACACACACACACACAGACAGACAGACAGTCCCGTGGGTAGCTCCACTTGTATCAGTCTGGGTGTGTCGGTGAGTCCAGATAAACATACCTGTGTGTTTTGACTTTTAAAGCATGACAGGGCTTGTCTCCTCTGTTTTCTGCTCTGCTAAAACCCAACGGCACAGAAAAAAAACTCTGAGTTTGTCAGGACACACACAAACCAGTCTGTGTTTCAGCCATCACCAACCTGTCAATCTCTATTATGGGTGTATTATCGAGGCTTTATTGGTGGAGCAGCTATCAGAAATGTGTGTTTGTTGCTGGCTCAGCACAGACTGTTGTTGGCTAAAACTTTGTGTAAATAATTAGATTTTTTAGATTTTTTTTAAATTTAATTAATTGTAAATATTGTAGGGAGGAATAGTTCAAGAAGAAGCAGACATTCTGAAAAGGTTGTATGAAAAGCTGCAGATGCCAGTTTCTGCCAGAAAATCTGATTTTGTTTGCTTGCATGGTACGATGTCCCAATCCTGAAAAAGACTAATACAACCTGTTGCCTCTTAAAGGTTCGGTGTGTAATATTTAGGAGGATAATATCCATTACTATGTTTCAGTAATGTATAAAAGGCCTTACAGAATGAACCGTTATGTTTTTATTACCTTAGAATGAGCCATTTCTATCCTCATACACTGCGGGTCCTCTTACAAGGACATCGCCATGTTGCGCCGCCATGTTTCTACAGAAGCCTCAATGGACAAACTACTCTATAGAGTGTGTTTCATCACTATTACACGTTATATACACGTTGAATATGTACAAAGAAGAAGAAGAAGACCAAGTAATTTTAGTAGTAGTAGTTGACTGGTTTATTAGAAGTAAGAAAAGAAGAGAAATTTGGACAAATGGGGGCCCAAACAGATTATTTAGCACAACTTTGATTCATGCAAAATCACTTTTGCATATACATGTTTTGCAACATGTAATTTGTAATATGGTTATAACGGTTAGTTTGCTGTCCATGTAGTGTGAACCAGATGTCTGTATGTTGTTTATATTCTTTTTGACCCTCCTGAGACTCCGAAGAAAAAGATTTTTATATTTTAAATTCTTTTGCATTACATTTCTTTTAAAAGCAAATGGTCTTAAAAGTTTATTTTAAAAGACTTAATATATTAATATACTGAAATCTTAGTAATAATACAGTTAAGGCTTTCATACATACTAAACAAAAGATTTATCAAGAATACAAACATGATATTTGTTAAACAAATTATTTTTATATATTTTAAAAAGATTAGCTCTGCAGCCACACAACCATTGTTCTTTGACATCACTAGAAAGCCCAGGATATACTCTTTACTGTACATTAAGACTCAAACAGGCTACATGCATGGTGTTTAAATAGAGCCCTCATTGCCATGTCCCCCATAGAGGACAAAAATTAATTGCCAGGTCTCGGGAGGATTTATAGGAGTTGAGAGGCGCTTCACATAAATAAAATGGACTCACTGAGATGAATATCGGTTTGGAATTAATTTTGGGTTGGAATTTGAATAGTTTCTTTGTTTCGTGCTTTGTTTCAGTATTTAAATTAGTCTTGCACACACATGGACACACAGATAGAGGAGAACACAAATTCTCTATGAAACAGTGGATTCAGCAAAAAGTCTGGTTAATACTGAGATATTAATTTCTGGGGTTCAACACTATTAAGCAGCAAAAAAGTCACAACCTCTCACCAGCAGCTGTGATTGAATGAGCCAAGTCTTTCAAACTAACAGAGCGGGGTCAGTCTCCAGGTTTAATGTTAAAAATGCCTCCTCCATAAATGTTGACATAGAGGTCATGTAGTTCTCTTCATCTAACTAAGTCTCGTACAGTAGCTCAGTATGTATTCCCTGTGTGGCAGGTGAAGGAGCGCTACACAAGGGCCCTGGAGGAGCTGAACCGCTGTAACCCCCGCTACATGGAGGACATGGAGCAGGTGTTCGACCTCACCCAGGAGGCCGAGCGAAAGAGGCTGCGCTTCTTTAAAGAAGTCCTGCTGGACATCCACACACACCTCAACCTGTCTGCCAAAGAAGGGTAGGACACACACACTCGCTCACTCACTCGCTCGCTCGCTCGCTCGCTCACTCACTCACTCACTCACTCACTCACTCACTCACTCACTCACTCACTCTCACACACACACACACACACACACATACATCTTCAGAGAAAACAGGGTGATTCATGATCCATGATGCCGAATGAAGGCATGCAGAACTGTCGACGTGTGTGTGTGTGTGTGTGTGTGTGTGTGTGTGTGTGTACACAGGAGTTAATAGAAAACTCATGGTGTTGTCCATTAACTATTGACCTTTCGTTCTATTTAAACAAGCCACCGTTACCACGGCAACCGTGATTGGTAAAGTCCAACAAGATCTTTTGTCCAAATATTGAGCAAAAATACACAATACTTTAACTCTGTGAAGAGGAACTTTACGTCACGCAGTGATGAAATTTGATGGGAATACACTTGGAAAAAGTGAACCGGTAATTTTATTTCATTGTTTTTCCTTAAAGTTAAATGGTTTTATTCTCCAAAATCAGAGTCAACTGTGTAAGTTGATTGCCGAAATGCAGTACAGAGACATTTGGCTCCTGCCGAGCTAATGAAAGACCACGTCATCCCACAGTGACCTTGGTCTAAACTCAAAATCCAGACTCGCAGACAAAGCTCTTACAAACCTTAGTTTAGAAATTACCATGCTCGAGGGCGTTCATGAGCAGTGGTTCCCAACCTTTTTAACTTGTGACCCGTTAAAGGGATGTAATTCTCACATGCTGTGACGGACCACCGTCACTACAGTTGAGTATGCGCTGCGACTGCCATACCAACGAGCCTGGCTCTTTGGCGTTGCGGTCAAGTTGCGTGTTTGGTACCCTGTAGACCCGGGTTCAAATCCGCTCTTGAATTTCCGTCACACATGCCCATATGTACGTTTCACTGTAATCATTCCTCTTGTCCATTCTGGCTCTACGCAGATCCCTTTTAAATGTCAATTGGATGTAAGTGACAGGGAACAAAATCCACAGTCCTGTTCTGTTCAAACTTTCAGCTAAAGCTAATTAAAGTGAAGTTATGTTCTTCTAAGTGCCAAATTCCCTCTTTTTCTTATTGCTAACTTATATTAAATTGCCTCATATTAAATTCAGTTGAACTTGATGTATTTTGAACAAAGACTGTTTATTTTGAATCCCCATCATTTACTTTGAAATTGCGTTAATAAGGGAACTCTTTATGGCTAGAGACAAAAACCTGATTCAGTGCACATATGGACATCATTATTTTACAACTGACTTAGAAAAATGTGCACCTATCCTTTTTTTTAAATGAAGAAGTGTCTCCTTATGAACCCTAGCCATGGGTGTTTTTTGATTTTCAACAGTTCCAGTGAGACTTTCATCTCCAAAAGTTTGTGAAATTCATTTTCAATAATTATTAGAGGACCCAGAAGTTTAAACTATCTTTAAGATTAAAGAATTTGTTTTAGGTTTCAAATTTGGAGAAACCTATTATAGAGCAGTTTAAAGTAAACAGATTAGGTAGGATTGTGAGTCAGAAGTACACAAGTTAGATGATATATTTTACCGTTTTGTAAAAGTACATGTACTAAGGAAACTCCACATAGGGAGACTGTGAGATGTAGTTGAAACCTGGGAAGGCTGGATGTAGAAGAATGGATGCAGCTTTATCCTTCATATCATCTCTGAGTGTAAACAAACCTGCACGGATAATGATAATGCTGACTAGAACATATTCACATACAATGGTCTTATCTGGAATTCCTCCTTTAAATGGCGGCTTCAGGAATTTTAAAGGCCCAGCCCCCAGATTACATTGTGAAACCAGGAGTAAATAAAACGCACAGTATGTGAGCACTGTAATTCTGCCATGTTGAAATGGCAAATACCACAATAATGTTGTACCTCTTGCCTTCTAGCTGACTTTAAAGCTGCTCTAATCGATGCTTTTATGTTAACAAAGAATCAATTATTATAGTAATTCTCTGTAGGCTCATCTCCTTACCAGACATTTGGTAATAAAAAGATCAGTTATAGCTGTTTTAAGCCTGAGAATTCATCAGAGGAGCTACATGTTAACCGGGAAAAATCAAATACAACATTGTGAAATAATACGACACACAAAATTGTAGCTATAAAAAAGCTGGAGAAACTTGTCCCCTTCCTAGTTTACATTTCCTAATTGAGCACAGCTAATGCCATTTGTCTGGGATTAGAAAATGCATCATGACATACAGTACTACGGTTGCTGTAAAGTATTCTTTTCAAAATGGGAATGTTAATAGATTATATTTAGCAGTCAAAAAAATGCAAAGTGAGTGAACAGAAGAACAATCAAATTCAAAAATCTAATTAATTTTGTTGTGACCACCGTTTGCCTTCAAAAGAGCATCAGTTCTTCTAGGTTCACTTGCACATACTCTTTGAAGGAACTCAGGTATGTTGACCCAAACTTCTTGGACAACTACCCACTGTCCTTCTGTGGATTTCAGCAGCCTCAGTTGCTTCTCTCCTTTTATTTAATCCCAGATGGACTCGATGATGATGAGATCAGGGCTCTGTGGGGACCATACATCACTTCCAGGACTTCTTGTTCTTCTTTAAACTACAGATAGTTCTTCATAACTTTTGCTGTATGTTTGGGGTCGTTGTCCTGCTGCGGAATAACTTTGGGGCCAATCAGATGCCTCCCTGATGGTACTGTATGATGGATAAGTATCTGCCTGTACTTCTCAGCATTGGGGAGACCATTCATTCTGACCAAATCCCCAACTACGTTTGCAGAAATGCAGCCCCAAACTTGCAAGGAACCTCCACCATGCTTCATTCTTGTACCGCTCTCCAGGCCTTCAGCGAACAACCTGCCTTCTGCTGCAGCCAAATACTAAAACATTTCAGTTCAGAGCACCTGCTGCCATTTTTCTGCACCCCAGTTCCCGTGTTTCAGTACATAGTTGAATTTCTTGGCCTTGTTTCAATGTCGAAGGTATAGCTTTTTGGCCGTAAGTCTTCCATGAAGCCACTTCTGACCAGACTTCTCCAGACAGGAGATGGGTGTACCAGAGTCCCGCTGTTTTCTGCCAGCTCTGAGGTGATGGCACTGCTGGATATCCTCCGATTGTGAAGGGAAGTAAGGATGATGTGTCTTTCATCTGCTGCAGTAAGTTTCTTTGGCTGATCACTGCGCCTTTGGTCCTCAGTCTAGCCCATTTCTTTGTGCTGCTTCAACAGAGCTTGGACAGCACATCTGGAAACCTCTGTTTTTTTCTGCCTGGGAGAGATCTTGCTGATGCAGTTTAACTGCCTTGTGTCTTGTTGCTGTGTTCAGTCTTGTAATGGTGTATGACTCTAGACAGTAAACTGTCTTCAGCAACCTCACCTTGTTAGCTGAGTTCGGCTGTTCCTCACACAGTTTTATTCCTCCTATGCAGCTGTTTCTGTTTCAGTTAATGAAAGACAACCTACAAGAACTTTGAAGGCAAAGGGTGGCCACACCAAATATGGATTTTGTTTAATTTTTCTTCTCTTCACTCACTTTGTATTTTGTTAATAATTATATATAATTACATGTCTATTTTTGAAAGTATTCTTACACACCTGTCTAAAACCTTTACCACAGCACTGCATGTTATAGGACAGACAAAACAGTATAAAGTGCAGACTACTGTTAAATGTTATAAATCCTCAAAGACTCTCTAATGACTGAATTTAAAGGAGGAGGAGGAGGAGGAGGGTGTAGATGTGATGATTGACGGTCACTTTGTCCAATAGATTCAAAAGCCTGTACCGGGACCTGGGTCAGACCATCGAAGCAGCCAATGAAACTGAAGATCTCAGATGGTGGAGGAACACCCACGGACCGGGCATGAGCATGAACTGGCCACAGTTTGAGGTTTGGACCGATAGACAAACACACACTACTCGCTCTATTTCAATTCATACGGGACTATTTATATAACTTTCATTCATTTTTTTGAACAAGAAAACAAGGATACTGTGCAGGACTGGAGTAGTTCAGTGTGCGAAAGACAGACTGAATATTAAACAGGCTTCCAAAGAAAGCCTTGTTGTGTGCCTGAGACCTCTGAGTGGTGTCAGGAATGTCTGAATACACACACCCACACACACACACTGATGCAGGTTTATTTACTTGTTGGTGGAAACCTACACATTTAAACTACGCAAATATTACAGATAATGTAAAATCAATCAGCAGAGTCTGGGAGTCAGAAGTACAACTGTTTCTTCACATAGTTTAAAGGAAATGTTCTCTCAGCAAAAAAAACCCTGAATATCTCAAAATGTAGGAGTGATACCGCTCTCACGTTTATGCAGTAAATATAAAGCTACAGGCAGCAGCCTGTTAGCTTAGCTTAGCACAAAGACTGTAAACGTCTGGAAACAGCTCGTCTGGCTCTGTCTCCAGGTAACAAAAACAGCCTACCAACACTGATCAGTAATCACTAAGTAACACAATATATTAGTTTGTTTAATCTGTACAAAAAACTGAAATGTAAAAACAGCTTTTTTTAACATCTCAATAGAGCCAGGCGTTTGAGGACTGATCGTTATCAGTTACAAGTATTTCCACACCCTCTTCTCTCCAAATTGAAGGAATCATTATATTGTCCTATTTTAGGTCTGAAAAGAGCTGCAGACCCTATTGTCAAATCATAATAGAGATACAATGATCTGGATTCCTGCCTCCACCCCCCACACTTTTAGTTTTTGGCAACTACAAACTGACTGTGTGTGTGTGTGTGTGTGTGTGTGTGTGTGTGTTCCTGTTCCACCTTAAATTTCAATTTCGTACAAAAGAGTTGACATGTAATACTTACTGCACTAAAAGGCTGTTTTAGAAAATCCATTTGGCTGTTCTCTGCTTTCCATATATGAAGATAACCCTTCCGATGACTAAAGGAGTCCTGAACAATTCAATCAAACTGAGGAGTGTTTGCTCCTTTTAGTAAAGATTATTTTTAGCCATGTTCCAACAAAGTGGCAGCGCGTCGGTTGAGAGCTGCATCTAAGGTTAACTAACTGCAGTAAAAGATCCCATAACACAAGGTTTTTATGGGCAAAACCAGCACATCCTCATGTTCTGAAAGCTAAATAAAACAAAGTTTGGTCTGTATTGATTTAACATATTCAGCGGTTTCGTTATATGTTATTAATTAGTGTAAATACCAGAAAAGTTTGCAATTCAACAGCAGCACAAACAGCCTTAAAAATTGAACCACCAACTCACCGAAACATTATACTTTTTATGATTTATTGCAGGACTATTGTATGTAATGGCTAAAAATGTTATCACATGTGAGTAGATATTGATAATTATCACATAAATGTCAAATCTTTTATTTATTTTAAGTTTAAACAGATTTTCTCTCCTGGGTAAAAGTTGAAGAAACCAGAAGGTTAATTGTGGTTTTAAACTTTTCTTTATTGTCAGAACAAACACTTCATGCCAGTGGATCACTTAACAAATCTGTGGTAGAACATTGAAAACAATAAGGATAAAAATCTTTTTTTCAACAATATGCATGAGTAAAATGAAGTAAAATCCTTTTTTAGTCCTTTTTCCTCAGCAAAATAAATATCTTTATAGAAAAATTAAGTGCTGATTCTTTAATGATTCAAATGAATTGAATATTTGTTATATTTGTCAAGGAAAATTATATCGCAATAATTATTGTTATAGTTTTATTGCCCAGCCCTACCTCTAACCTGATTGGATGACAGGTTACTGCTGCCATATATTCAGTTTTTGTTTCTTTATGTAAGAAGGTAAAATAAAGTAAAATAACCCTATCTCGCAGTTTGCAGGTTGAATATATGCTGTTCAGACTTGTTTTTACTTAGACATGCTAAGCTTAGCTGATTCAGGGGTATTTTGATTACATCAAGGGACGTAAAAAAAAAAAAAAGGCTGCTGCAGGAAATGTTGTCATGTTAGATGGATATTTTACCTTATCACCGCTGTGTTAAGCTTTACCAACACTTTTGAGTAGTCTGTCTGATTTGCCATGTTGTAAGCACACATGTACATTGACCTCTAATCTTTTCCTTCAGGAATCCAAAAGCTGGTGTTAAGCATGTTGCGTTTTTATTACCCAATCCTACTCTTCAGTTACTCTATTTCAGGGGTAACTGAATAGTAGGAGTAAAACTTTAAGTCCCCCTAGGATAGTAAACAATTACAACTTTTCATATGAACACATTAATATTATTACTAGAGCCCGACCAAAGACTGATACAGATTTTGATATTTGAAGATTATTAAATCCGACATTTCGATTATCTTCTTCTTTTCAGAAGCACATGAGATAAACATAGTTTATCCCTAACATTTGTTAAGTGTAGTTAGTTATGAGACCTCACCAAGATAACATGACATAATGCAGCTTTTGTTATAAATGGTACTTTGTACAAAATTACAGCTGATCGCTTGTACCATTTTGGGTTTCAGTGTAACAGTAAAGAATGATAGCTGAGGCCCGCACAGTATGAAAACTGTGCTTTTGAAGTTCAGTATAGCACAAACAGCTTAAAGGATAATTTCTTTGTCATGAAGTCAGGTTTGTTTCAGGCGAGTGTACAGTTGGCAGAAAGACATGAATCTCTTCTGTCCTCTGAGGAATCTCCTGGCGTTCCCACAGGGCAGCTAACACGCAAACAGAAAGCCATTGTCCACATACACACACCTACACACGCATTTGTATTTCTGTACTTGTGAGGACTTAGTGTTGACTATACTCATTCATAACTCCAACCTTAACTCCTCTGCTACATACTTGTACTTTTAGAAATGTAAGACTTTTGAAGAGATGTCCTCACCTTGGAGGAAAATCTGTAATCCTCCTTTTTGAGAGGTATAGACATGTTCATGTGTGTTCTTCTATATCTGTGAGGACTTTTGGTTCAAACACACACACACACCTCCTGTAGCGTTGATAGTTCTGTGCAGTGAGACTGTAAATACCGGTAACCGTATCCCCCATCCACCTACTTCTGTCAGAACCCTGTTATTATGGCCAAAGTGTGTGTTTGCTTTTGTCTGAGTGTGATCCGATCAGACTCCACTGATTATCTACCACAGGGCGAGAGTGTTCATTAACTGGCCACTAAGACAAAAAAAAAGTAAGCAACCCATTTGGAGACAATCATCCTCATCAAATCTTAGAAAATAGATGAGGTGCGTTTTGTTCAGTTTAAGATTGTTTGAGTTTTTATGAGATATTTGCCACAGCAGGTGTTTTTGTTTTGTCATTATTGTATTACACAAGTTGTCATTTTCGTATAATTGTCCAATATTAACCCTAAATATTTTATTATTTTCTAGATTATAATATGTTGCAGTTTACCATTGAAATATAAATCCTCTGAATAGAATATAAATACCCCAAACAGCCAATGTACAGACTGTACAAACATTAGCTGTAAGCTATCTAGCAACCGACCTTGTTTATGTAAGTGTGTTTGTGTGGCAGGTCAGCCTCTGACTGAACTCCTTTTTCTTTTTATTATTTCTCACCAGTCTCCTGTTACCTCTTGTCTCTGTATGTTCATAAAGTAACACTAGACCCAAAAAGCCCCATGAGCTTTTATTCCCACTCAAGCTCAAACATTTTCCACTCGTGCAGTCGCATCTTCACATTAATTTGTGCTGCCCGGGCAAATTAGTGTTTTTCCACTGACTTGCAATCACACCCCGTCTAAACACAGTAAAAAATTATATATATTAATATCGAATAATGCCAGTTCTCATCAGTATCTATTTAGAGTGTGCTAACATTCGCCACCATATGCAAGTGGTCCTACCAGACAAGGTTGGCAAGGCTGTAGCAGCAAAACCCCTGAGATTATTGAATTTAGCAATGTTGCGTTTTATTGCTTATGAATCTGGCTTTTCATCTGCAAGAGGAAGAATGCGTTATTTCAAAACTGTGTTTACAAATTCTGTGTGTGTGTGTGCGCAGGAGTGGTCTCCGGAGGCGAGTCGCTCCATCAGCAGGAAGATGCGAGGTGGAGAGTCTGAGGAGAACGTGGTCACCCTCACCAACATTGTCTCCTCAGGTGGAGGTGATGTCCCGCCGAGTCCCATCACCCTGGACACTGGCAGGTTGGACAGCTCCATGTCTGCTGCAGACAAACTACAACAATCGTTACTAATGTTTCATTACAGGGCTGGATCCCTGATCTTTTTTTATCCGCGAACAGGTGCTCTGTTGCCTTCAGTTTGTCAGAGGAAGCGTGATATAAACCTGAGCGCCATCGTGTGTGTGTGTTTCCATTACTTCAGAGGAGATTACATTGACTTGCATTCATTCCCTGAAGAATTAACATAAGCATAAACATAACCACTACTTGCCTTACCCTTACCCTACACCAAGTCTTCACCCTAAAATGTAATGATTCAGGTGATGGGGACTAAACAGACAACATGTAGAACAAATAGAGGCAGCATGCAGTTTATTTTGTTGCCTTGTAGTCACCCTGAGGAGTTAACATCCTGTGCAAATGAGCACTAATTAGTAGCTAGAAAGCTGTCTCCTTCTAGTTACTATCGGGCACTTGAACACACAGCAGGGAAAAAGAAACACTGCAAAACCATCAAAATGGTGAGATTGTGCTCAGGTGTCTCTTGCAGATGAGACACAAAGCAGTCACATTAAACTCACTCGTCCACCTCTCTTAAAAGTGTGCTCTGTGCTCGAGGTTTTTTAGCTTTTACAAAGACACTTTTTGGTAAATCAGAGTGCTGTTGGTCAGAGGTGTGTGTGTGTGTGTGTGTGTGTGTGTGTGTGTATGTGTGTGTCGCCATGTTGTGCCGTTACGCAAATCTTGACAAATGTTAAATGTCACATAAAAAAACGTTATGCAGATGATGCACATTTGGTAGTTTGAGAACCCGGTATTGCAGCATGCAACGTCATTCCTATGTTCCCAGGGTCCTATGTTCCCCAGATTTGAAGGGTACATAATGGGAACATGACAAAGGGTCATATTATGTTCCCCATTTCTGGGGCTAGGGGGTGGGGATCCTGGGAAAAAGATCATGCTATCACATGAGGCTACTTTTGGCTGTTTCCTTTACGAGGCACTGCTATGGCAGGCTATGCTAGTTCTTGAAATTGCTAGCTTTAATAAGCGATTTAATAAGAACTGTATCACCTTTTTGAAGGTATTTACCATGGTTCCAGAGTCGGTCAATTTTCAGGCAAAGACTTTACAGACACCCTGAGCAAGTGCATGTTGATGTATTGATTAGCATATGACTTCATGTCCCAGATCACACCTTTGTTCAGTCATTTAGTCTTCACTGCAAATTGAACATACAATATTTTACTCTTCAGCCAGCAGTAAATTGAGATTTCTGATACTAATGAATCATCGGTTTGTGACATCCTTGGGGGTTGTAGTGATGCATTTAGATTTTGAAATTTTTTGGTGCTAGTATGTTGTGCATAAAACATACAGTTGAAATTTGGACATCCTCAAATAAAATGGGGAAAAATAAATAAAGTACTAGGTAGAGAGACAGCTATAATGATTTTCTGTGCAGCCATTAGCAGCTTTCTGCTCGTCAGTGATTCTGTCTGCATCAGCTGGTTTCTTGTCTCCCACCGTGAGCTCACTGTTGTGCCATAATCTCTCTGTGGTGTCTTACTCCTCACAGCCTGAACCTGTACCGCTCAGACATTTTCACACACCCTGTTCCCCACAAGACATCCATAATGATGACAGCTGTGGTTGCCAGGAGTTATGTGACGCAGCTACGGAGCCTCTATTAGTTTATTTACACCTCAACTGGTGCACATTAACTTTAAAGGGGTATATGCAGTAACCCAGGGAGCCGGGGGAGGGGGGGACTTAAAATCAGGCTGCAGCCAAATAAATTTGAGGGAATATGTGACTGTTGCTGCAACTTTACAATGTTTTTTATTTGACCTAATTTAACTCTTTTGCTTAAAACAACATAGAATAGATTTTAACAATAGTTTTCAAAGTATCAGCACCTTTTATTGATGAGGATATTAATGGCATTTTTCACTACTGGACAATAATTTCTGCATTCAGGTGCTGATCAAACACTTTCTGTCAGAAAAATATAACCAACATTTGGTGGTTGGCAGGTGTAAATTTCAGTGCCTGTATATGTGTGTCTTTCTGACTTTGTCTCTCTGTCACGTCTCTTCTCTCAGGGTGAAAGATTATTCGTCAGACTGGTCAGACGAGGAAAGTCCCAAGAAGGTGCTGGCAGAGAACGGTGTGGGGGAGGCGGAGGATGAGGAGGATCAGGTAGAGGGGGTGCGAGTCCGAGCGCTCTATGATTACACGGGCCAGGAGGCCGATGAGCTCAGCTTTAATGCAGGTATTAACACTTACTAATGCTTACAGAGGGGAGGCATCACAGGGGAGAGAGTGAAGTTTTGGTTTGATTGATCGGTTTTAGTTTTATGAATGCTGTCGCTTTATAAAATGTGCAGAGCAGGCAAAGTAAAACTAAACACCTGTACAATCAAATGACACTGAGTCAGAGAGGTGTTGACAGACCTCAATGCAGAATTTTAGGACTGTTTGCGTTTGGTGCAGAGAGGGTTTTAGTAGGCTATTTATTCGGCCTGTTATCTCAAGATCACAACTTAATCACAAGATAAAGTTGGGATCAGTGCACCAAAAAAACATTATACAGAAAATGTAATAAGTCATGATCATGTGAAAACTGTGGTAATAAGGATATGACTCGGTTGTGAAAAACTATAAAAAGCAACGTTCGCGGTCGGCTTCTATAAGTGCCGTAACCATAACCCACAAAAATAAATATTAAAAAATGGTCTGTCCCCACTCTGCATAACACAGTACATTAGTATTTATTAAAGGGTTACTACTTTGTGGGATTGGATTTTTGTAAGTGGTCTTGATATTGTCCGTTTTTTTTCTTTTTTTTTCACCTGAAAAAAATTCAGTTAAAGTATTTTCCTCATTTACGTAGTATTTTGTTTATAACATTACCCCCCTAGTTAGCCTAAAGAGAAAATTAAATCTGACATAATCTCTTTAAATAAACCGATTTACACATTTTCAAGAAATTACAGCTTTTATGAAACATTAATTTTATTTATTTAGATATATATATTTGTACGTCCTAGTAGAATAATTTTATATTTCAGAGCCAGAAATGTCCATTGATCCCATCATTATTTTTTTGTTCAACTGTGATGTCTCCTCTTAACACATTTACACACACGCACACTCATGTCAAACACAAGACATGAGTGCAGATCAAATGCAGTAAGACTGTAAAGTAGTGGAGACACACCTGTTAGATCTTACCTCAGTCTGCATGTCATCACTGCTGTGATCTGTTGAGCCGCTCGCCTTAAAGTTCATGAGTCTTGCATGAATGAGTCCATCTGAGTCACAGACACTTTATCGGCTGCAGCTTCAGTAGATTAACAAAACTTCCTTGTTTGGTTGCCATCTGTGTTTAAATCAAGAAACACAACGTGTGAAACTGAAACAAATTTAATTTCTCTGAACACAGAATGAGACTATTTTTGCTCCATCTCAGTTGTTAAACTTTCTGTGACTTGAATTTGATCATTACTGCAAAGGTTTCTGATGTAAACTCACAGATAACACGAGAAGTGTGCGTTTCTGCTGCGCCTCACTGCATGATGTGTGCAGCTGTGGCAGATGTGAAGTGTGAGCAGCCTGATGAGTTCTGTTTTGGAAATAAAAGCATTTAGAGTTCAGTTTCAAATAAGTGTGAAATCAGAACAGATAGTCAGAGGATTGATGCTTTTATTTTGATGGAATAACTTGCTGTTCTAGTTTGCTCTTAGTTAAAACTGTCTCATCCAAGAACTCTGGTATTTGTTTTGGAAATAAAACCTTTTTTTGGTTTTATGTTCCTGATCTGCTGGATGTTTTGACATATATCAAGGATGCTAATTGGTTGTGTTGTTGGATTATGATTGAATAATTCGATTCCACACTAATATCATTCACTCACCTGTCAGGTAAGTCAAGTAAAGTCACCCTTATTTATAACGGACTCTATACGCAGTTGATCTGAAGTGCTTAAAAGACAAATGCGATGAAAAGAAAAGACATTTAGTTTGTGAAAACACAGAACAAGATCAGAGACTTCAGTTTATCAAGGTAATTTATTGTCTGATGAATTACTGTCATTAGACATATTGTATTCGCTGTATGTAGTATTTACAGTCAAATGGTCTTTATGACAAGAATACATCAACCGTTTCTGTGTGCACTATGTATTCCAATACTTTATCACTCCACTTTATTAAAAAGTTGTCGCCTTTCAGCCCAATTTGCCGTTTTTGAATGAAAAATATGGCACCATCATGATTTTTTTATTTAGTGGAGGAGGAGGGGTCTCGCCTGGGCAGACACATTGCATATAAGGCTTGACCTCGTGGTTGTCATGGTGGTCGTGGTTGCTGTAACTTGAAATGTTGCTGAGCAGTGTAACATGGACAGCAACGTTGAGCTGGTGGTCAGAGCTAACGAGCAGCTACTGTGTGCGTCTGCTGGAAAGACAAGGAGTCTTCTAAAGCTTTGCTGTCACTAGAAGCACATTTTTGCCCCTTGAGAGAGTCGCTGAGTGGGTACTACGCTGTAGCTCAGTCAGCGGTTCTACTTATTGACTCTGATGGCATGGCTCTGATCCTGAAATGTCTAGATGTTGGTACGGGAATACATCGTATAAACCCCCCGACTCAGTGTGAAAACTCCTCTCTGTCAGATTAAATGAGCCATAGCCACTAAATTTAAAAAAAAAAAAATCAATCAATAGTCAATTAATGACAAAGCATTTGATTCCAAGCTACCATGTGGTTTTATCTTTAAAGAGGTGGTATTATGCTTTGTGGCTTTTCCCCCTCTCCTTTATTGAGTCTATATATTTTTTTTTTGTGCATGTAACAGGTTTGCAAAGTGAAAAAGCCCAAAGTCCAGCCCAAAGGGAGTTCCCATCTCCCACAGAAAACTCTGCTCTGAACTGAAAACAGCTCGTTTGTAGTCCAGCCGCTTCCCTTTCATCCCTGTGACGACTACTAGCCAATCAGAAGCCCTTCTCTGAGACCAGATGTATCACTCCATAGCTAAAACGAAGCCTTCAACACAGGGTGAAAAGAGGAGCTGCAGCAATGTGCAGTATGACAAAAAATATGGTGTTTTTTGAAAATTAAAACATGTAAACCTGTTCTGGCACAACCTCTAAATAACCTGAAAATGAGCATAATACCACCTCTTTAAGTGAACTGAATATGTTTATAGATTCCAAAATCACCTTACAAAGACATATAGAGCTACAAAAATTAATTAATTGGTTGTCAACTATTTAATTACTCTTTTAAAAAAATTCTCTTCCAGCTTCTGAATGTGAATATTTTCTGGTTTCTTTGCTCCTCTGCCAAATTAAATAGACAATCATATTCTTCTTCTTCTATTATTATTATTATTATTATTATTATTCGGTGAGAGAAATGTTTTCCTGCCCTGGTGGGACAATAAAATAGTTTAATAAAAAATAAAGTATTCTGCTGCTGAAAACGGGGTTGCAGTTGAAAGTTTGGTGTTTAGCTAACATTTACAGAAATGCTGATTAATGTGGGTTGTCCTTAATAATAATAATAAAGGAGCGAGAAACAAATGAAACTGAACGATAAAGTGCCGCAAAACCAAACACTGAGCTAAAAGAGGCTAAAAAACTCTGTGTAGCTGCACCGTCGATGATCATTCTCTCAGGACTGCGCTGTGGATGGTGGCTCACTTTTTAGCAAGAGGTAACGTTGCTGTGGCTGTGGTTTGCACAGGGAGATCCGAGGAGCTTTAGTCCGTCCTCTAAGGCGGTTGCGCCTCACGGGAGGTTTGAGGGACACTGAGTTAATGGGACCTGATGGGACCACAGAGGGAGAGACCTTAGTTTGGAAAAGCTTAGCCAAGCTCAGCTCTGCTTAGCCTGAACAAGGACCAGGTCACTGGTCAACGGGGACAGGTGGCCCTCTTCTCCTCCGGTGTTGATTATTTTTATCATGAATGAATTCTTCCTCCCACTTTCAGTGTAAACGCAATGCTTTTAATTTAAACTCTGACTTTCCATCATGTTACTTACAGGCGAGGAGCTTCTGAAACTGGGAGAGGAGGACGAGCAGGGCTGGTGTAAAGGACAGTTAAGCAACGGCCAGGTCGGCCTCTACCCCGCCAACTACGTCCAGGCTGTTGCTTCCTGATGGCCCGCCCTCTCTGGTCACCCAGCCAATGGTACAACTACACTCAAGATGCCAGGACAAGTCACAAGCTACTAGTGCTGACACGTAGACAGTGAAACCAGACAGTTTCTGGTTACTGACTTTAAAACTTGTCAATTTTTTCCCCCCTTTTATCTTGTTTGAGTTACATTTTTGAAAATCAGCCAGTGGAAGAATTCACTTGTTGTGTAAGGCTGTGTATTCAGCCTGAGGTCAATGATGTTGTTGTTTGAAAGAAGCTTTACAGGCATAGAGTCTCCAGAGGTCTGCCAAGATGAACAGACTGAACACTGCAGAGCAACATGGACGTTAAGTGGTGGGACGTCACCCACCTGACGGGACATTTGATCAAACTTTGGATTTTGTTTTTCGCTTGCTGCCGTCATTTTCAGTCACTAGAAGTCAGAAACACAAATCCTGGGTGGAGCTGAGCAGCACTGAGCAATCATGTCATGGCTGACTGACCGAACAGTTAAACACACCCCAAAACATGCTTATTTTTAGCTAGACCAGAAGCACAGACTTTATTTTGTCCTCATATTACTTTCATACATTAGTCATTAAAAATATAGAGGTTATAGAGAACTTAGGACTTTTTCAGTAGATTTCTTTGATCCAGCATCTAGTGGCCATTATAGGAACTGCAGCTGGAGGCACCTCTTCATAGTCTTCTCTGCTCAGCTTTGTGTGGTTGCTACTTTAATCAAAGAGCTGACAAAAAAGCCCAATGAGAGACTGTCAGTGCCTTAGTCAATGAGGTCAGAAATGTTACAGCACCACCCTTCTGTCTGACCGAGGAATCACAACTGTCTGATGGCCTCCGGTCTGATCCCAGTAGAACCCAGTGGATCTCCTATTACCTGGACTCTGATTGTGCAGTCTGTAACCTTTCCTGCCCCATCCCCCTCTTCATTTAGCTTCGCAACAGGATGCTTTGTTATTTTGTAGGTTTCTAGGTGTGACACTGAATTCACTTTCTTTCCTTTATTGATTTTATTTTTTAAATTGTGATAGCTGTATCTTTATATCAAGTCAACTGATTTTGATTATGGATGGTGTAAACTGCTACCTGTTTCTTTTAAGAATAGCATTTTTACAGTCCTTATTTACTGTCTAATTTATTTTCTTCATGAATTTAGCAATCATTCTTCATTTTCAACTGACTAAGGCAGGGAGAGTAAAATTGACTGTTAGATATGGGTGATTTAACCTGTGGAAGGTGGTTTTGTTGCTAGTTTTGTTTTTTTGCTGTGCTGTGATCATGAAACACAAACAGCTCAAACATCTAAAATAAGTGGTAATATTTTGTCTGGGTTTGGGTTTTCATGTCTAAGCTTATGTTTTGTGTGTGAGGGAGCCTCCTCTGTCCTGCTGATCTGAGAGTCGCTACACCTTTGTAGACGTTAAAATAATGAGAGATAATAGAGCTGCTCCTTTTCTTTCCTTTTCTTTCCAAAACTGTAACATAATCCGTACATAAAGTGGGAAGCAATAATAAAGAGCTTTCTGCAGTTCGAAGTTTCTTTTGTCCATATATTGCTTTTACACAGTAGTAATAAATCCTGCAGACATGTCAAGTAAGTACATCATAGAGTTGGGAAGTGTTCGGGCACACCTGGTTCTGGAAGCAAGTTATTTTTCTAGTACTGAAAATCTTTACTCAAGTAAAAGTGAAAACTATCATTTGACAAACCTCAAGTAAAAGTATAAAAGCACTTTGTCAATAAAGTTTTTATGCTACAAGTCTCAAATCGCTTTTTGCAATAGTGTTTCATCCGCTGTGCATCATGGGTATTTCTAGGGAATATACTTGTGCTTTTCTTGTTGATTATCTTCAATGAAGCCATTTCTGTTTAACACAATTATTTTACCTTTTTAATCAACATGAAGGCATTGTTAAGATCACTTTAACGTATCGCACTAGCTTGCTGCTTAGCATACCATTGTTGCTCGTAACCAATTCAATGTGATAGCTCCTAAAGCAACTATGAACATAATCTGTACAATGTAAAGGATTATTGTGGCAGTAACAGGGGAGCAGCCTATTGTATTGTTGAATGAAGTAGGGTAAGCCTACATATACAGGTGCTGGTCATATAATTAGAATCAAAAAGTTGATTTATTTCAGTAATTCCATTCAAAAAGTGAAACTTGGATATTATATTCATTCATTACACACAGGCTGATATATTTCAAATGTTTATTTCATTTAATTGTGATGATTAAAACTGACAACTAATGAAAACCCCAAAATCAGTATATCTAAAATTAGAATATTGTGAAAAGGTTCAATATTGAAGACACTAATAATCTAATCAGCTAATTAACTCAAAACACCTGCGAAGGCCTTTAAATGGTCTCTCAGTCTAGTTCTGTAGGCTACACAATCATGGGGAAGACTGCTGACTTGACAGCTGTCCAAAAGACGACCATTGACAAGGGCAAGACACAAAAGGTCATTGCTAAAGAGGCTGGCTGTCTTCAATATTGAACCTTTTCACAATATTCAAATTTTCGGAGATACTGAATTTGGGATTTTCATTAGTTGTCAGTTTTAATCATCACAATTAAATGAAATAAACATTTGAAATATATCAGCCTGTGTGTAATGAATGAATATAATATCCAAGTTTCACTTTTTGAATGGAATTACTTTAATAAATCAACTTTTTGATTCTAATTATATGACCAGCACCTGTATATGTAGGCTTACCCTACTTCATTCAAGGCTAGCATTGTGACATGTGTTTCAAAGTGTCACAGATAGGTTACGGAAGTAAAGATATATAACACAATAAAGGGGGAAAAGCATCTAACCTCTAACAAAATATAACATACCTGATGAACTGAAGCTATAAATCGCAAATGTAGTGAAGTAAAAGTTAATAAAGACGCCCAATATGGATTTGAGGCAAGCTAAAAATTAGAGTTTAGAAAACTAAAAACACAAGCAGAAGTTTAAATTTAAATCCCATATTTCCCATATTTGAGAACTAAATGGCACATCCCATTCACATCCCATTTTTCCAATTGGCCCTTTTCTGTTCAGGGCCAATCGGAGTCAGATAATGGCGGGTCTCTTGGCAGGGAGTCCAGTTGAAACAACGGCGGTGTACTGAATGTATTGTTGAATAAGGTTTTTCATATTTCATCTCCAGTGATTAAACAAAATTGTTATCTGAAATATGAAAGATTTAATTAGATCATCTGAAGAGGCAGATTTGTGGAAACCTTCTTTGACTGACAGAACCACTTTTGCGCATGTGCAGAACGGATCTTGCTGGCGGTACGGATTTGACACTGACATCTCCCTCGCGTCCCCTCTGAAACCAAAGCGGATGCAAAAGTACCGACAAGAGTGGGAGAAATCAAATAACCTACTTGATGCTCGAAGCCAAACTGCACAATTTGTCGGCCAGTGTTCTGAGTGGCGCGCGGTGACCTGTCAGACGTGTGACAGCATGCCGAGGCAGCGATGATTTAATAAAACATACTAATTTTCTGATTGATCACAGTGGATTTCATACGCTGCACATTTGTTAATAAACTATGTGTTATGCTTAACCAATCTATAGAATTACATCCTTCAGTACTACAAAATTAACAATCGGTTGAATAAAAACTGAAAAAAATTAATACATAAATATATTTACTGACCAATCATAAAAATGGTGATAGATTAATTTAGAAATTTTTACAATTTATTTTTACAATTTATTTTTAGTATTAGCATTTTTTATTTTTACAATTGAACTGCTGTAAAAAGAAAAATAAATCTCATTAAAACATTCTCTGTTGAATGTTAAACGAATGTATAAATCTGTATAAAAACTTAAAAATATTGCAGAAATACCTTAAAATTACATAATTAAAACGAAGGCTGCTGTTTTAATACAGTATTATTTGGTATATTTTTAAGATAATCCAATCCATCTACAAGAACTCCTTGTCAAAGTAAAGACTTTTTTATGTAAAGCAGACAGAAAATGTTGTATAATTACCTTCAGATACCCTAATTTAAAGCCCAATACCAGTATATTAATAGATTTTAACTTTTATTTTATGCCATTATTCAATCGATTTACAGTAAATTCCTGTTAAATATTGGTTTTATCCTGTACAAAAAACAAGATCATGTGATATTAAGTTACAGAAACATCATTTTAACAGTTATTGCTTTATATAAACATTATTTGACAGTAATTACAGGCACATCTCCAACAACTTTACAAGCTTTTACCATTAATGTATGCGGGTTTAGTTTATATAAACATTATTTGAATGTAATAACAAGCAACTCTCCAATATTTCTACATATTTTTACCATTTAAATACGGGGGGTTACTTTATATAAACATTATTTGACAGTAATTAGAAGCAACTCTCCAATATTTCTACATACTTTTACTATTTAAATACGGAGGGTTACTTTATATAAACATTATTTGATAGTAATTACAAGCATCTCTCCAATCTTTCTACATACTTTAACTATTTAACTATGGGGGATTACCTTACATAAACATTATTTGATAGTAATTATAAGCAACTCTCCAATATTTCTACATATTTGTACATTTAATGTATGGGGCTTTACCTTATAAAAACATTTTTAGTACAGTAATTACAAGCAACTTCCCAATATATCTACATACAGTGGGGGAAAAAAGTATTTGACCCCTTGCTGATTTTGCAGGTTTGCCCACTTACAAAGAATGCAACGATCTACAATTTTAATCATATGTACATTCTAACAGTGAAAGACAGAATCCCAAAGAAAATTCCAGAAAATCACATCATATGAATTTATTAAAATTGATAACCATCTGATGAGGAAAAACAAGTATATGACCCCCTACCAAACAGCAAGTATTCTGGCTCCTACAAGCCAGTTAGTCTTTCTTTAAGACACAGCCCCAATCCCAAC
>NC_060169.1:4375181-4376027 GCF_021292245.1 Micropterus dolomieu | reverse complement strand
TTATTTTTTAAATTGTGATAGCTGTATCTTTATATCAAGTCAACTGATTTTGATTATGGATGGTGTAAACTGCTACCTGTTTCTTTTAAGAATAGCATTTTTACAGTCCTTATTTACTGTCTAATTTATTTTCTTCATGAATTTAGCAATCATTCTTCATTTTCAACTGACTAAGGCAGGGAGAGTAAAATTGGGGCGGCTGTGGCTCAGGAGGTAGAGCGGGTTGGCCGGTTAATCGGAAGGTCGGCGGTTCAATCCCTGGCTCCCCCTGGTTGCGTGTCGAAGTGTCCTTGGGCAAGATACTGAACCCTGAATTGCCCCTGGCGGCTATTCCGCCAGTGTATGAGTGAGTGTGAATGTTAGTTTCCGTTTGAGCACTTAGGCTCAGTGTATGAATGTGTGTGACTGGTGAATGCAGATGTAGTGTAAAAGCGCTTTGAGTGGTCGAAAAGTCTAGAAAGGCGCTATACAAGTACGGAGCATTTACTTAGTGAAAATCCTATAGTGACGGTGTCTGTCCCCCGACCATCGAAATTATTTAAAAAGGTAAACAGAAGAGGAGCTGTGCATAAAAACCTCATAAAAATTAAAACCACAAGAGCAATAGTGCAAATGAATAGGAGAGTTAAATGTGGACTCTTAAACATCAGATCTCTCTCTTCTAAAGGTGTACTAGTAAATGAACTAATATCAGATTATGATATTGATTTATTTTGTCTTACTGAAACCTGGCTGGGTGATGGAGAATATGTTAGCCTAAATGAATCCACCCCTCCCAGTCATATTAATACTCACATTCCTCGAGGCACAGGCCGAGGAGGTGGAGTTGCAGCTATCTTCGACTCT
>NC_060169.1:4359867-4375081 GCF_021292245.1 Micropterus dolomieu | reverse complement strand
AGAGAGCTGAAGATGGGTCGAGGATGGGTGTTTCAGCACGACAACGACCCTAAGCACACCGCCAAAGCAACAAAAGAGTGGCTGAAGAAGAAGCACATCAAGGTTCTGGAGTGGCCTAGCCAGTCTCCAGACCTGAATCCAATTGAAAATCTTTGGAGGGAGCTTAAAATTCGAGTTGCCAGGCGACAACCTCGGAACCTGAATGATTTGGAGGCTGTCTGCAGGGAGGAGTGGGCCAACATCCCTGCCGAAATGTGCACAAACCTTGTCACCAACTATAAAAACCATTTGACATCTGTGCTGGCCAATAATGGCTTTTCTACAAAATATTAACATGCTGTTTGTCCAGGGGGTCAAATACTTGTTTTTCCTCATCAGATGGTCATCAATTTTAATGAATTCATATGATGTGATTTTCTGGAATTTTCTTTGGGATTCTGTCTTTCACTGTTAGAATGTACATATGATTAAAATTATAGATCGTTGCATTCTTTGTAAGTGGGCAAACCTGCAAAATCAGCAAGGGGTCAAATACTTATTTCCCCCACTGTACGTTTACCATTAATACATGGGGGGTTACCTTATATAACCAATACTTGACAGTAATTACAAACACATCTCCGATAACTTTACATGCTTTTACCATTAATGTATGAGGGTTTACTTTATATAAACATTGTTTTATAGTAATTAAAGCAACTTTCCAATATGCCAACATGACATTTACTCATTAATGTATGGGTTCACTTTATATAGACATTAATAGACAGTAATTACAAGCAATTCTCCAATACATGGAAAAATACACGTTTATTTTATGTAAACAATATTTCATAGCAATTACAAGCAACTGTCCAATATATGTACAAACATTTTACATTACTGCATGGGGTTTACTTTATATAAACACTGTCTGACAGTAATAATAAGCAACTCCGATATATACAGACCTTTCTTGTAAGTGCATGGGACTTACCTTATATGAACATAATTTGACAGTAATAACAAGCAATTCCAATATATCTACAGACCTATCTTATTAGTGCATGGGATTTACTTCATATAAACATTTTTTGACAGTAATTACAAGCAACATTCCAGTTCATGTGCACACATTCCCTACTAGAATATGATATTTTGAATGTACAAAAACCAGAAGGTCTATGTTAAAACAACAACTTTTTCACTAAATACATACATTTTTCTGACATTTTACAGCAATGTCCCATCTATTCACAGCAGATCCCCATTTGAGATGTACATTTCAATTATAAATGTTTTCATTTTAAAGTTAAGTTATATTCATTTGGTGCACTTTAAAAGCAAAATAAAGAAGCTAGATCTATGAAGAATTTTACCTTCTTGTTAATAATTTTGGGCCCTACTAAACAATTTGATCATAAAGACACTGCATAGATATAAATGGTGATGAAACAGCAAAAAAGTCAACTAATTTATTTAATGTTTTTCCAGCAACCCTAAATCAAAGAATAATTTGTAAGTCATTTCCCTAACATTTTATTTTACTTTTAATTGGTACATGTACATGTTTTATTATTCCCGTAAATATAATCCAATTAATCTTATTTCCATCCTGTATGCACTAACACCTTATTTTGAAAACTGGGCTTTGTCACATGTGTATCCTCGTGCTACATTCACCAAGTCCAACCATACAGTCTGAGTTTGACGCAATTTAAACAAATGGCATGTTGTGCTCCAATAGCGTACAATTAAGATTTCATAGCCTCTCTTTAAGTAAGACTCTCATACTGTAACACTTGAAAAAACACGTGAAAAAATTACAGAATAAAGTCTCTAACCTGCCCATCAGCTCGCTCTGCTCCTTTTAACTGCATTTACCATAAAGGCTCTAATACGTGTGCACTCCTAATTTCGCGGCCAGCTTCATCAGGTTCTTACAAACGAGTGTCAGTGGAAACACAAAATGCAGTTCAAATACTTAGTTAACGTTACCTTAATTATCTCAAACTATGAGACTGTGGCGGGCCACCCAATTTCACTATTTAATGGAAGCAAAAACTGTTTTTTACATTGTATTATTACAAATGGGAAAATTTGGGCAATTTAGGAATTCATACATGTGTTTAAAATGTTAGTGAACATGAACAACTTTCTCCAAAATCCACAAACTAAAACTCTAATTTGTGATGAATCCATGTATGGTTTGTTCTTTGATTATTGTTTCAAAACCAAAGTTGGAAAAAACATAATTAAAACAAGTCATTATTTGGTTTTTCTGTTTTAAAACCAATACAGAAAACAAAGCACCTGTGTTTTGTTCTATATAGGACTAGCTGTCTGCGTCAGCTTCATCCAAAAGGGAACGATCACCGACCTTCCACAGTGCACCAGGTCCCTCCAGCGACCTCCTCTCCCTGTCCCTCTCCGTTAAACCTACTATGGGTTGGGTTGCCAGTGGAACCGACGCACTGGACAGTCAGTGGTCGTTCCCTCTGGCTGGATGAAGTCCCATGCTCCTGATTTTACGCATGCGTAATCAATGTGTTACTCCAGCTGCAGGCTCTCCGCAGCGGCGCGCAACTTTCTAAATTCTTCCATCTCACGAAGAAAATAAAGGTCAGTTCGAAACAGTCTATAGAGGCTGAACGAAAAGTACCCAAACATTTTAATCCGTATATGATTCGTTAATATACAGTTCGCCTAATTAACTAATAACCAGGGCTCGAGACTAACGGTGACCTGTTGTCCTGGGGACGCTATACAAGTACGGAGCATCTATGTGTTTATTTATTACGATCACTTAGCAAATGAAAAACTGAACCGACCGAGCGCTGACAACAACAGAGGTCGTCTTCTCACGCTGTTTCTACAGTCACGCCGGACTCGCACAGGAGGCTGGCTGCTCACCATAGTAGGCTAACCCGCGTGCGCTGAGACGCAGCCAGCAGACTCGCTGGTAGAGTTTTGCATTATAAACATCTAAAACCTGAAGCACAATCTGGCTCAGTTTGGGAGCTGCAGAAGTTAACATGAGGATTTTTGCCTGATTGGCAGTGTTGGTTTCGGTTTTATAGGCTACCTCTGATGAAGTGCAGTGCACTTGTCTCATTCAGAAGGCTACAGTCTGAAGGGAAGCACATACACGTACATATTGGTCAGATAGACTTAAATATTATGAATTCCTATTAAATAATGATGTTAATCTCATAATACAATTTTCTTCTGGACATATAGGAGAACACAGATACGTGGGAGAGATTCTGAATGTGCAGAAATTTTTGAATATGAGCAGAAAACCTGCAGAAACAAAGTCCAGGAGTTTTTAACTGAACTGAAATAAAATTATTTATCATTGAGGTAAAAAGTGCCCCAACAGATAACTTTTCAGTTATGTTTATAAATCATTTTGTTTGAATCAGGAAAAATAAATATTTATTTTATCAATTTATAATCATTTACTATGTCACTAACAACTGTAGAGGATAATAAAGTAGAGAAACTCAATCTCATCTTAATTAGCCTACATTTAATCAGGCACCGCCACTGCCTAAGTGTATCTGCTGCAGGTTTATTAAGTGTAACACAAAAAAACTCCACTAATCGGACACATTAATGATCAAAATAAATATTTTTCCGTTTTGGTTTAAAAAAACAAACAAAAAACGATGTGTTTTTTTGTTTTCTGTTTATCCGATTCAATTTTGAAACAAAATAATAAGAAGAAACAAAACATACACGAATTGTGATGTCATCTGATATAATGTTTAAAGTTTTTCCAAAAACAAAAAATTAAGAAAGATTTTATAGACACTATGAAATAAACGTGGGGCAAAATTAGTTTCACATTCATTGTCTATTAACAAGCGGCTCCAGATTTTTCACCTGATAACATCACAGTTTGAGTCTTCTCTGGTTTGTGGCTTTGGGAGAGAGTAGCTCACGCTCATAACAAAATAACGATAAATGCCCAAGAAGTTCTGCTAAGTGAGGGAGGATCTGATGTGGGAGAGACAGCGGCAGCACGGGTGCCTCTGTCTATGTGTGCATGTGTGAGAGAGAGAAAAAGAGAGAAAGCACTCCGTTTATTTATTCTCATAGCTAGGCTAACTAAAGGCTCCTGCAGACTGCATGGCTTTCAGCGTCGGCTGCTTCGGGGAATCTCCCTGATCTGTTTGTACAGAACATGAGAAGAAACTTGAGTGTTTAGAGCCATCTGCTGGCCGACAGGACTAATTAAGCCAAAATTAGATGTTCGAATCTCTTAGATGTTGAGTATCAGCCTAATGAAATTCAGTATTGCTCAAGAATACCATTAACGATCATGTTGGCTTATGATGAAAATGTGGCATTAATAAGGTTCAAGAGTGAAAGTTGAATTCTTAAGTAACAATATTTAATACTTAATTGTTTTGGTTTAATTCTCCATTACTTTTACTTATACTTTTGTTTTGTTTACGGTTGTTGTTCCAAAATACTGTAGTGATGCAGAAAGGTACAGACAAAAGACACCTCCACACAGAGGACATGTCCATAAAAAAAATGCTTTTGAAAAATATCTGGATGTGACAGTTTTTTTTTTTTTATCCATGAGAATCATTTAATTAATAAAAACTTTCAGAAGGGTTGAGCTTTCTGATGTTGATTTCTGGTTTACTTCTACTTCATCTAAAACCCCAATTCCAATGAAGTTGGGACGTTGTGTAAAACGTAAATAAAACCAGAATACTTCATTTGCAAATCCTTTTCAACCTATATTCAATTTAATACACTAAAAAGACCAGAAATTTAATGTTCAAAATGATAAACTTATTCACTCACTTTGAATTTGATGCCTGCAACATGTTCCAAAAATGCTGGGAAAGGCGCAACAAAAGGAAATGGGCTCAGGAACACTTAAGGAAACCATTGTCAGTTAACACAGTTCGTCGCTACATCAACAAGTGCAAGTTAAAACTCTACCATGCAAAGTGAAAGCCACATATCAACAACACCCAGAAACGCCACCGGCTTCTCTGGGCCTGAGCTCATCTGAGACGGACTCACTCGAAGTGGAAAAGTGTGCTGTGGTCTGACGAGTCCACATTTCAAATTGTTTTAGGAAATTATGGACATTGTGTCCTCCGGGGAAAAGAGGAAAAGGACCATCCGGATTGTTATCAGCGCAAAGTTCAAAATCCAGCATCTGTGATGGTATGGTGGTGTGTTAGTGCCCATGGCATGGGTAACTTGCACATCTGTGAAGGCGCCGTTAATGCTGAAAGGTACATACAGGTTTTGGAGCAACATATGCTGACATTTATTTCCGCAAGACAATGCGAAGCCACATTTTGCACGTGTCACGCCAGCGTGGCTTCGTAGTAAAAGAGTGCGGGTACTAGACTGGCATGCCTGCAGTCCAGACCTGTCTCCCATGGAAAATGTGTGGCGCATTATGAAGAGCAAAATACGACAATGGAGACCCCGGACTGTTGAGCAAATTAAGTAAATACATCAAGTAAGAATGGGAAAGAATTCCACCTACAAAGCTTCAACAATTAGTGTCCTCAGTTCCCAAACGCTTCTTGAGTGTTGTTAAAAGGAAAGGTGAAGTAACACAGTAAACATGCGCCTGTCCCAGCTTTTTTGGAACGTGTTGCAGGCATAAAATTTAAAGTGAGTGAATATTTGCAAAAACCCATAAAGTTTATCAGTTTGAACATTAAATATCTTGTCTTTTTAATGTATTCAATTGAACATAGGTTGTTTCTGGTTTTGTTTTTTGTATTCTGGTTATATTTATGTTTTACACAACGTCCCAACTTCATTGGAATTGGGGTTGTACTGTACCCTGCATTGTTTTGAGGTCATGCGGATTCCAGGGAAGAGTGGAGTCTTGATCATCAGCATCATGACCAGAGATGGGTCCAAACTGAACTCCAAAATCTTCAAGAGATGCATGGATGGCAAGGGCAAGATGGGAATCCGACTCTTTACTGAACAACTGGTCCGCATCTTGATTTGACGCAGGAATTAAACAATCGTCTTCAGATCCAAGCCTGTTCGTGGATTGACAGGTGTAATCTGTGTCACTCATCTCAGCAGGGGCTAGTCTTGATTGCCTGCTTGGTTCTCCTGTCTGTTAATAATTAAATGAAAAAAACAAAACATGATTATTACCATATATTTGTTTGTGCATTATCTTATCTAAACAATCATGTTTAGATAAGATTACATGTGATTAAAACACCATACGCCTCCGCAGATGTTTTAGATATGCATTTTCAGTTAATGTGGAATTTAATTTAAAACCGTTTACCCATTTCCATCAGCATATCTGCAGTTTACATATAAGATACATTGACCTTTGTTGTAGCTAACCGCATAGCTGAACAAACAAACAAAGGACTGGTGTCAATCCTGTTTTATTTAAAAGTTCAATCTGCATGTCATCATCCACACTCCTTTGCAGACTATGCTACCATCCATCCATCTTCATCCGCTTATCCGGGATCGGGTCGCGGTAGACTATGCTACATTAGTGGCAAGTGGTTTCTATATTGAGGTGTGGTGTGGTGCAGCACAAGTGCAATAATTATCTTAGAATGGGTCTGTAAAAATGCAGTAACTGAAACTTACTCTTTCATGTTTATCCTGTGTTGAATCACTGGTTGCTGGATCAGAATCATAGGATCTCTCTGTTCCACTTTATGGTCAGTTCCAGTCTTCCGGTGATGAGACCTCCTGCTTTTGTTCCTCAACGATCGTGCATTTTCCTGGTCTTCAAGAAAAATAGCAGATGAGCAGACAGAGGGGGATGGTAAAGCGATGAGAGCTTGTTTAACAGTTTCAAACTAGGTTTTTCCTTTTTTTCCCCTTCTTCTACTTATTGTAAATAAACATGCACAGAAGTAGAGAGAGATGTGGGGCAGAAATAGTTTTTACATCTTTTGCAACTCAACTATCATCCCTGATTGAGCATGTAGTTTTGCACAGGCTTCCTGTTTCAAACAGAATTGAGTTTAGACAGCAGATTTACTTTCACAAAGGAGGACAGCAGTGAATGTACAGTACATAGACAAAATAAGACCATGGGTTAGAAAACTGAGGTGGACCTTACTAAAATAGGCTACCCTTTGAAAACAATCCAAATTCATCAAAAGCATTGCTTTTCACATCACATATCATTTCATCATGAGAAAGGTGTAAAAACTACACTAACAAACCTCACTGCCCATAAACAGAGTGGTTATTATCTCTACTCTTGTTTTTAAAGGTATGGTATAAGCATTTATGCATGAACTAATAACTTGATAATTTTCATGTTCTCTGCTTATCCCAAAATAATGTAGGAATTGATAAGAAAACATTAAATCTGCCAACAGTGTGTCACACTATATCTTCTCCTGTATTGTAAGCATATAGGCTTCATTTTATACAGCCTAGCCTACACACTGCAGCCATAAATACAAAATGCACAGAATCATGTTATGCTGGCCGTCCACATCCACTAGAAAGCTCTGCATTCTTCCAGGACTCAAGTGTCTGCAAGGAAGAAGAGATCAAGCTTACCTGACATGCTGTTCAAATCCAGCTGTGACGAGTTCACCCCTGATATCACTGTTGATGAAAACGATGAAACCTACAGATTCCAGTGCTCCTGCCCAGGCCTGTACCAGTGCAGTGTGACAGGCCTGCTGGAGGGAGAAGGGGACGTGGTTTACAGGATTGTCCCCTGGAACAGGAGGCTACTGGCCCGACACCACAAGCAGCCTGTTTGACATCAGATGTCTGCAGCAGACTGTGTGTCAGCTTCATCTCCCACACTGTGAGATCCGCTCCACAGGTGGATGTGAGTTCGTGTCAGTTGCTCATGTGAACGATGAGGGCATCGAGTTTATCGGCCCTCAGAAGATCACAGAAACTCACGTTGTTATAAACCTCACAGGGTTTTCTGGTTTCGGTAATGTCAAGGATGAAGACTCACTGCCTGACCCGGTCCGAGCGCTGGTTCTGCTGTTGGACCACAAGCTGGTCAGAACCACTTCTACCAATAGCAGAGGGCACCCTTTACCACCAGCAAGGGGTTGCCTGCTTTACAAAGGGACATCTCTAACGGGAGTCAATTTACTAAAACCTATTTAAGATAACTTATAATAAGACTAAGACACAAAACGCTTGACAAGACAACATGCATCAGAAATGTATAAACTTAAAACTTCTGCCCCGGGCCTGACGACAAGACCCCCCCTGTGGGGAGCGGACATGGAATCTCCCGTAGATCATGAAGCGCCACAGACACACTCCGTTCAGCTTCTGGCCCTGGCTGCGGACACCCCGGTTGGATTGGCGTGTCGCCGTAGAAGGGTGTGCGGCCTCACGCAGCTTCCGTCCGTGAAGCACAAGTACAGGAACTTACTAGATCACGATCCCTCTCTACCTAAAGGAGACACGTGCCTCCCTCCTAACACAGGAACAGACCTGCTATCTTTCCTGTGGTAAAATACCATAAAATTTCTGTGGTATTTGTACCTCATGTTCCTGTGGTACTATACCACACGTTCCTGTAGTAACTTCTTTTGGTTTCAGTTGTATTAGCAGAACAATAAAGTCTTAAACTGAAAAGATATGTTTGCATCTGCCCAGCTCGTTCATATCTGTGACAATTGCCCGTCTCTTTGTAAAACAAAGGAGACCAGAGCTCTCCTGCGTAACTGCGCGCACACAGCCTGGAAGACAGCGCATTTTGGTTAATGAAGCAAAATGCTTCAAACAGACTAGATAAGTTAAAAAAAGGAATGTGAAAAGTTGCCAAAAACCTTTATTTTACTCATTTGCAGCTTACAGGCTACAATCCACTCCTGCTCCTCACTGCGGTCTGCAGGTATAAGTAACAACAGCACAACAGAAAAGCCTGTAATATTTTCTCACTCAACTTTTCAGCAACACCTTCACATTGGGTGGCATGTTTTTTCCACATTTCATACTTTTTAATGTTAAGATGAAACCATCTTAATGTCTCGTGGCTGCTGTTTACATTCAACCCCGACGCAAAATTTAAAAAATGCACAGCGGAATGTTTGGGGTGGATACGTGCAGCCATGGCTAAATAACTAGATTGTTTTATTTTTAAATGTTGTTTTATTTTATATGTTACAATATTTTAATACACATTTAATTATTATATGTTAAGTTCTGTACATGTAGAATGAAGGGGCAACAAACTTTATTTTTGTTTTAATAGAATGATAAATAAAGTATCAAACCTTACTAGTCATTCACAACATTTCGCACCTTTAGCATTTTTTAAAACTAAATGACTGAAACACACCTGCTGTCATTTACTGGTAAAACCTATGA
The DNA here is from genome assembly GCF_021292245.1 of Micropterus dolomieu. NCBI lineage: Eukaryota > Metazoa > Chordata > Actinopteri > Centrarchiformes > Centrarchidae > Micropterus > Micropterus dolomieu. The sequence continues at coordinate 4,365,760 of NC_060169.1, read as the reverse complement.
TGTAATTGTCCTTTGATCTGTGCCATCAAAAGACAATTGCATCATATAGGCCTATATAAAGGCATTGAAAGCCCGCTGGAGCTCATTTCAGCGCAGACTCCTCTCCGAGCTACACAGAAAGATCCACTCAAGAATCAACATAACAAACTTATTTCTCACCTTTGTGAAGAAAATATTTGAATATAGGGAAAAAAATTAACAGCAAACATTAATTAAACAACCAATTTCTGCCGACATGCCGATCTTAATGTTGGGTCTGGTTGTGGTTCCTTGGGTCACGACAGCAGCTGGTCGTCTCATCAGATATGCACTGGGACATGATAGTGCCAGTTCACCCAGGGTTGACCAAGCAGAACCTGTGGTCCATGAATCACCGACAGAGATGGTTCCACCTCCAGTCGAGACAGAACTCAGAGACAGAAGCTTCAGAAATCTCAGGTTACTCTACCAGAATAACGGCAGCAACTCAGACTTAGATTGTCTGAGTAAGGAAACCCCAGGGCAGAACAACCCATCTATTATTAACAGATCTCAGCCGGTCAGCGAGAGGCTGAAGCTTTCTCCCCACTCTGCCTGCACATCAGCAGAACCTGTGGTCCATCAAACACCGACAGACATGGTTCCATGTTTAGTCCAGACAGAGCCGGTCCATCAAACACCCACAGACGTGGTTCCATGTTTAGTCCAGACAGAGCCGGTCCATCAAACACCCACAGACGTGGTTCCACGTTTAGTCCAGACAGAGCCGGTCCATCAAACACCCACAGACATGGTTCCACGTCCGGTCCAGACAGAGCCGGTCCATCAAACACCCACAGACGTGGTTCCACGTCCGGTCCAGACAGAGCCGGTCCATCAAACACCCACAGACATGGTTCCACGTCCGGTCCGGACAGAAGTCAGAGGCAGAAGCCGTACAGAGAAACATGATGTAGAGACACAACACCCTGCAGGCAGAGGGTCAGAGAAAATCACCAAGAAACATTCCACAGCTCGAGATAAAATTGCAGCCATATTTTCTAGGGCTCAAGCTAAAATTGCAGCTTTAAATATGAAATTTGTTTTTCAAGGATCAGAGAAATAATGGCTGCTTTTTGTTCAGCCTTTGAGGCAAAAACTGCTCACTCAATTGGAGAAAACATTCCTAACTGTAAAGAGATGCAATTGCTGCTGTTGTTCCTGCCACCAGAACGAGAATGTCAGTTTTTTCAAGGATCAGACGGAGAACTGCTGCTGGTTCTTCGAAAACCAGAGCAGAAAATTCTGCAGATTTTTCCGCTGTCACAGCGACATCTCTGGGTGGATCTTTCAACACCAGAGACAGAATTGTGGCTGAGATAATGGCAGCCACTCCATAGGCTTTGACTTTCTGGGTAATGAAAGTCAGCAACAGAAACAAGGGCATAATAGCACTACTTTGATTCACAAGAGTCCTTCTCACAGCGAGATGCTAACACTATCTCCCCTCTCTCTCTACATTTCTCTATATGGATGCCCTGATATCTCTTGCAGTGAATGAGAGAGCCTGGGAAAGTTTCGACACACTTGACTTAGATATCCAAGGAAGGTTGACTTCAAGGGCAACTGGACTTGTTTGAAGATACTAGAAGGCGTTTAAGTCCCTCATCCAAGAGACTTCTTCAGTGATGACTGACTGGTAGAGAAACTCAGCTACTTAATCTCTGTGGAATCGTTTGCAAAGATCATCTGTACCACTGGTTGACAATCGTCGTGGTCGTTAGAGCCAGCCAAAGCCAAGTCTGAATGACCATTTTTAGCATCTTCAGCCAATAGTGAAAATTTGTTAACATTCCTGGGTGATGAAAGGACAGCATTTTAAATGGGGGATATGTGGTGTCGCAGAGCCCCTCTTAACCTGGGTGTAAATGGATTAATTGACACCTGTTTCAAACCATCCACTTTGTCTGTTTAAGAGGTGCACATTTTAGACAGAGGATGGATGGTTTGCTCTTGTTTCTGTTGCTGAGTTTCATTACCCAGACAGTCCAAGTCTGTGGAGAGGCCGCCATCATCCTGACACAGCAACCCGAGGTTACTGCAGCCCCTGTGTTCCTAGACGCTCCAGCCACCAGACCCTAAACAACTCCTCTATCCTCGACCCCTTCATCCCTCTCCCCCTCATCCCTCTATCCTCAACCCCTTCATCCCTCTCCCCCTCAATCCTCTATCCTCGACCCGTTCACCCCTCTCCCTTCATCCCTCTATCCTCGACCCCTTTATCCCTCTCCCCCTCATCCCTCCATCATAAATACTCCTTATCATCAAAATAAAATACCTTTTCATACCTCACCTTGGCGTGGTCTTTGTTAGTGAATGACAGCCTATCCACAGATTTGAACTGTGATGTGATGTGATGGTCCCTTTAACTCTGAGTCTGGGGCCTGTGTACAGTGTGTATCTCTGTTTGTGCTTCTGCAGGCAATCAAGGAGATTGGGAGCACCTGGCCAGTGCGCCCAACCTATGTGGCCACTGCTCCATCACCACACCACACAATAAAGATCACTCAATGTTGTCTTGCTATCTGGGAAATATCCAGTATTGAAGAAGAATACTATTAAAGGTCATGTTGGCTGCTGATAAAATGTGGTGATAGAAAGATTCAAGACTGGAAGCTGAATTCTTAAAGAACAAGGTTTAAAGGGGCTGTATGTAGTTTTTTAAATGAATCACTTTTTTATGTCTATTTGTGAACAGGTTGTAACCCCACATAAAAATGCAGCCTGTATGCTGCTTCCTATATGAAGAAATCAGGTCAGATTTTCCCTGAAATCTATTGGTTTATCTAGGCTGTGAAGTTCACGCGGGCTCCTGAGCCTCTTGCCTACTGATTCTGAACTGTACTCACAGTGACATCACTGCAGCTAATGAAACAGAGTCCGCTAAACCATAGATTTATTTACTGCTGAATTGTGACCGCCGCTACTAACATTTCCCACACTTATTATTATATGAATGCGCTACTAATTTTCACTTGCACACAGTAACACTCAACGCTTGGCTCCCTTCCTCTCCTCATTCTTCAAAGAACGCGACATGTGCTGTTATGGTAGCGTAACTCCGAATCGGGAGGTGCGTAGCGAGTGTTTGATTGCGGCAGAAAATGACGGTGAATGCAAGCGGAGGAAAATATTCTGTCAGTAAATGTGCTGTGTCAGTTACAGCGTGTCAGCTTCTCAAGACCAAGAAAAGTCTGTTTGTTGTTTCCCCACCTGCTGGAAAAGTGAAGCCTGTCTTATACTTATAAGTGATGCATACAAGTTCTTTTTAGCTAATGAGGAGACGTTTCTTTTTGGATTTGGATGCAAATAAAATGCACCTCAAAAGGGAGGTGGTTTCTCATGTCTATACAGATAAATGTCAATATATATGTATATATGTCAATATAAAACCCCAAAACAACATGTCTCAGCAGCATTGCTCCTGTGTCCATGAGCACGTGATGCACATTAGAATAGCTTAAAATTTCATTGTTTTCCCATAGGTTTAATGGGAGCTTTAGATTAATGTTTTGGTGGTGTTCGTGGTATGGTGGTGGTGGGGGGTGTAACGTTTTCAAATGACAAATATGTAATTTCACATCATATTGGGCCATTATCACCATATCTCTGAACAAATAGACACCCAAAGATCAGTCTACTGGAGGAACTACAACCAGTAGATTTGGGGAAAGTAATTTGGTTGGTTATGATGCTCTCCACGCTGATTAGACATATTTATGGCACAGCATGTTTTGGACCTCACCCCCTAAAACCCTGTTAATATGACCTCAGAATCATTATAGATAGGATTGTTCATGTTTGCCTTTTGTGTCTTCATTTCACAGCTTTTGACATTTATCTGTATAGACATTAATATAAAATATAGTCAACATGAGAACCTCCTCCCTTCTGAGGTGCATTTTATTTGCACATTAACATCTAAAAAGAAACAAACACTCACGGAGAAGTTGTCGAAATGGTCCAATCTGTCCAGACCTCAGTGGAGTCTCCTGTCTGGGTCACTCATGATTCATTCGTGATGAATCTGGTTCTCTGTTCAGAAAGAATAACTGACTTAACTCATCTGAGATAACGTTAGCTAAAATTGAGATATGTGTCTTACAAGGTAACGTTAGTACGCGGCATGACACCGGTAACGTCAACAGTAACGTTAACAGTAACGTTTACCTTATGAGCAGCGGAGCTTTTAACGTTTCTTTAAATAATATTAGTATCAAGCTACCTGGCTAAACGTGCTACAGCTAACGTTAGCATTCTTAACAGTCACATTAACTAACTTAACTTATAGCGGTCACTTAAATATGTCTTTGTCACTGCAGGTCACAATCTGCCACAGCCTTTTATTTGTTAGCAAGAGGAACTAGCATTAGGCCCGTTAACGTACCGGTAACTTACCGGTATGAAATGTTACGATGAACGCATGATTCACACTGAAGGATAACGTAAAAACGTTTTTATTAAGGTTACGTTAGCTAACTTAACGTTAATGCCAGACGGAGTCTGATACATTAAAAAGGACAAATAAAACGTAACGTTTTCCAAGCTGCCGCCCTTAAGTGTTAGCTTAACTTATGAGAACTTGATATCTTGGAAGGAAACTTCATATGAAGAAAAACAAAATCATTACTTTACCTTCAGTGAACGCTGAACGTCCAGCGGGACGTTACCCGGACTGTCTGCTTCCAAACGAGCTTGACGTTATGACGTATCTTCTCCGACGAAGAAAAACATTGTCATTGGTCGAAGTCGCCTCTGCGCAGTATGAATCATCCAATGAGTGTACAGCATTCAAATATTTGAATATTCGCGCACTTTCCTGATATCTGAGACAAAAGAGACTATTTTTAATTTCTGTTTTTTCAATCTTTTTAAAGTTTTACATCCCTTCACCCCCTGATTGTCGAAGATGTAGTTGATGCTACAGAAACATTTGTTGAACTGTTCAGTCCTAACATCACTTTCCAATCTTTCATACATTTCTCAATTATTGCAAAATTGTAAAAATATAACACCATTGGAAAGCTTTATCCAACTTGTGATCCCCTTTTTTTTAGTCCCCTTATATTACCTCAGCCTATTATGCTTTTTTTTTTACAGCCTTTATGAAATCCCATATGTTTTCTCAAATAAGCAGACGGTATGTGTTGTACAATTATGTCAATGACATAAAAGGACAAGCACACACAATTGGGAAACGCAGGAGACATGATGAAGAAAGGACATCACAGTAGGCATGACCTAAAGGTGGGGACACACGGGCAGCAGCCATAAACTGTATATGAAAAGGCAGCAGCACACAATTCAAGATTTATTATATCCCAATAAAGGATTTTATCAAGCAACATCTGACACTACACTTAACATTGTGGGACAGGCAGCCATTTAAATGCATTAATGTAACACCTTAATGAAACATACTTTGCCTGGGTCATATGTGCATGAAGCCTGTATAGCCATTGTCTTTGTAAATTGCAGTGTAATTTAAGATGTTGATCAGATCACAGAGGTTCTGTCAGGCCCAAGTAAGGCGTTCGAGGTTCTGGTGTGCATGAATATTCACATGTTCCACACCCCATAGGAGGAAAATGCATATCTACCGATGGTTTGAGCTGTGTTGGAACAGACATCAGAAGCCAGAGTGGACACAATATAATTTGGAATACATACAGTGCTTTAAGATGTATGGCTGGTCCTACCTGTCACAGTGCCTCTGTTAACCCTTCATCACATATTTAATAAACTAAACACAAGTCTAACTCCTTGGAGTTGGCACTTATATGTGGTGCTTTCAGAGGTAAAACACTAATACACACATATTTACACACAGTAGGCCTACATATGAGACCACCGTGGTGAAGTGTGTGGTGGGAGA
>NC_060169.1:4359126-4359847 GCF_021292245.1 Micropterus dolomieu | reverse complement strand
AATGCATTAATGTAACACCTTAATGAAACATACTTTGCCTGGGTCATATGTGCATGAAGCCTGTATAGCCATTGTCTTTGTAAATTGCAGTGTAATTTAAGATGTTGATCAGATCACAGAGGTTCTGTCAGGCCCAAGTAAGGCGTTCGAGGTTCTGGTGTGCATGAATATTCACATGTTCCACACCCCATAGGAGGAAAATGCATATCTACCGATGGTTTGAGCTGTGTTGGAACAGACATCAGAAGCCAGAGTGGACACAATATAATTTGAAATACATACAGTGCTTTAAGATGTATGGCTGGTCCTACCTGTCACAGTGCCTCTGTTAACCCTTCATCACATATTTAATAAACTAAACACAAGTCTAACTCCTTGGAGTTGGCACTTACACTACCGTTCAAAAGTTTGGGGTCACCCAAACAATTTTGTGTTTTCCTGAAAAGTCACACTTATTCACCACCATACGTTGTGAAATGAATAGAAAATGGAGTCAAGACATTGACAAGGTTAGAAATAATGATTTGTATTTGAAATAAGATCTTTTTTACATCAAACTTTGCTTTCGTCAAAGAATCCTCCATTTGCAGCAATTACAGCATTGCAGACCTTTGGCATTCTAGCTGTTAATTTGTTGAGGTAATCTGGAGAAATTGCACCCCACGCTTCCAGAAGCAGCTCCCACAAGTTGGATTGGTTGGATGGGCACTTCTTGCGTACC
>NC_060169.1:4356984-4359106 GCF_021292245.1 Micropterus dolomieu | reverse complement strand
CGAGTTTCAGATGAAAGTTCTGTTTTTCTGGCCATTTTGAGCGTTTAATTGACCCCACAAATGTGATGCTCCAGAAACTCAATCTGCTCAAAGGAAGGTCAGTTTTGTAGCTTCTGTAACGACCTAAACTGTTTTCAGATGTGTGAACATGATTGCACCAGGGTTTTCTAATCATCAATTAGCCTTCTGAGCCAATGAGCAAACACATTGTACCATTAGAACACTGGAGTGATAGTTGCTGGAAATGGGCCTCTATACACCTATTTAGATATTGCACCAAAAACCAGACATTTGCAGCTAGAATAGTCATTTACCACATTAGCAATGTATAGAGTGTATTTCTTCAAAGTTAAGACTAGTTTAAAGTTATCTTCATTGAAAAGTACAGTGCTTTTCCTTCAAAAATAAGGACATTTCAATGTGACCCCAAACTTTTGAACGGTAGTGTATATGTGGTGCTTTCAGAGGTAAAACACTAATACACACATATTTACACACAGTAGGCCTACATATGAGACCACCGTGGTGAAGTGTGTGGTGGGAGAAGGGGGTGGGGGGGCAGTATACATATTTGTCAAATACTTAAAGTCTATCTAATCGCACTATCTGTGCAAAATATGAAAGTGTTGTTTAATCACAACAGTGAATTAGGGTTGACATTGAAGCACATGGCCGAACCACCCCGATACTGTGTTCTTCTTGAGGTATCTACCTGTTAAAGGGAGTCGGGGGAATTGTTGGGTTTCTAGTAATAATATTCTAGACCTGCTCTATAAAAAGAAGAAAAGTGCAATGATATTATCTTTGTTATGAATTGAGGCTAAATAAAACTGATTAGATTGAGTACTTGTTACATCCAGAAGGTGGCAGTGGTGCAGCGCCAGCTGCCATCAAACCGAAAGAAGGAGAAGAAGATTTCAGCCAGCACGTGTGCGATGCCACGTGACTGCTTCTTCTGAGTTAATTTTGGCGGACAAGTTGATCTTGGTCTTCGTTTTTGGAAGTTGTAAGAGGTAAGGACCTGTTCTTTTTACCCGTACCTGTTTTGTTTTTTTTATAGAATTTTCATATTGAGCATGATAATATTTTATGTTTGTGATAAAAGACGTCCTGTATTTTTCGGGTGTATAAGCAGTTAGGTTAACTCGCCCAGGGAGGTGGTTCTTGGACATGTGTTAGCTAGCTAACATTGCTGCTTTATCCCGCCGAGCCTGCCAATCCGTGAACACTTGAACGTTACCCTCTGCAGTGGATAGCAACACTGTTTACAGGCGCTTCAGCACCTCAGCCTGTGCTGGTGGTGTGCATAGAGAAAGCTCTGTCTTTACATGTCTGTGTTTAAGCGCTTAAGCTTAGCTCTTCAAAGGCTGCTTTTGTAACACAGTGTCCTTGGTTTGGAGAGATTAGTTTTACTCTTGTGTTGCTGTCTATACTTTCGTCTCTTCTGATGATTATACACTGCTCAAAAAAATAAAGGGAACACTTAAACAACACAATGTAACTCCAAGTCCGTCACACTCAATCAAACTGTCCACTTAGGAAGCAACACTGTTAATCAATTTCACATGTTGTTGTGCAAATGGAAAAGACAACAGGTGGAAATTATAGGCAATTAGCAAGACACCCCCAATAAAGGAGTGGTTCTGCAGCTGGTGACCACAGACCGCTTCTCAGTTCCTATGCTTCCTGGCTGATGTTTTGGTCACTTTTGAATGCTGGTGGTGCTTTCACTCTAGTGGTAGCATGAGACGGAGTCTACAACCCAAACAAGTGGCTCAGGTAGTGCAGCTCATCCAGGATGACACATCAGTGCGAGCTGTGGCAAGAAGGTTTGCTGTGTCTGTCAGCGTAGTGTCCAGAGCATGGAGGCGCTACCAGGAGACGGGCCAGTACATCAGGAGACGTGGAGGAGGCCGTAGGAGGGCAACAACCCAGCAGCAGGACCGCTACCTCCGCCTTTGTGCAAGGAGGAGCAGGAGGAGCACTGCCAGAGCCCTGCAAAATGACCTCCAGCAGGCCACAAATGTGCATGTGTCTGCTCAAACGGTCAGAAACAGACTCCATGAGGGTGGTATGAGGGCCCGACGTCCACAGGTGGGGGTTGTGCTTACAGCCCAACACC
>NC_060169.1:4356441-4356964 GCF_021292245.1 Micropterus dolomieu | reverse complement strand
ATGTATGGCTGGTCCTACCTGTCACAGTGCCTCTGTTAACCCTTCATCACATATTTAATAAACTAAACACAAGTCTAACTCCTTGGAGTTGGCACTTATATGTGGTGCTTTCAGAGGTAAAACACTAATACACACATATTTACACACAGTAGGCCTACATATGAGACCACCGTGGTGAAGTGTGTGGTGGGAGAAGGGGGTGGGGGGGCAGTATACATATTTGTCAAATACTTAAAGTCTATCTAATCGCACTATCTGTGCAAAATATGAAAGTGTTGTTTAATCACAACAGTGAATTAGGGTTGACATTGAAGCACATGGCCGAACCACCCAGATACTGTGTTCTGCTTGAGGTATCTACCTGTTAAAGGGAGTGGGGGGAATTGTTGGGTTTCTAGTAATAATATTCTAGACCTGCTCTATATGAAAAGTGCAATGATATTATCTTTGTTATGAATTGAGGCTAAATAAAACTGATTAGATTGAGTACTTGTTACATCCAGAAGGTGGCAGTGGTGCAGCG
>NC_060169.1:4354696-4356421 GCF_021292245.1 Micropterus dolomieu | reverse complement strand
ACTGCCAGAGCCCTGCAAAATGACCTCCAGCAGGCCACAAATGTGCATGTGTCTGCTCAAACGGTCAGAAACAGACTCCATGAGGGTGGTATGAGGGCCCGACGTCCACAGGTGGGGGTTGTGCTTACAGCCCAACACCGTGCAGGACACCAAGATTGGCCAAGATTGGCAAATTCGCCAATGGCGCCCTGTGCTCTTCACAGATGAAAGCAGGTTCACACTGAGCACATTGGAGACCCCGTGGAGAACGTTCTGCTGCCTGCAACATCCTCCAGCATGACCGGTTTGGCAGTGGGTCAGTAATGGTGTGGGGTGGCATTTCTTTGGGGGGCCTCACAGCCCTCCATGTGCTCGCCAGAGGTAGCCTGACTGCCATTAGGTACCGAGATGAGATCCTCAGACCCCTTGTGAGACCATATGCTGGTGCGGTTGGCCCTGGGTTCCTCCTAATGCGAGACAATGCTAGACCTCATGTGGCTGGAGCGTGTCAGCAGTTCCTGCAAGAGGAAGGCATTGATGCTATGGACCGGCCCGCCCGTTCCCCAGACCTGAATCCAATTGAGCACATCTGGGACATCATACCTCGCTCCATCCACCGACGCCACGTTGCACCACAGACTGTCCAGGAGTTGGCGGATGCTTTAGTCCAGGTCTGGGAGGAGATCCCTCAGGAGACCATCCGCCACCTCATCAGGAGCATGCCCAGGCGTTGTAGGGAGGTCATACAGGCACGTGGAGGCCACACACACTACTGAGCCTCATTTTAGACTTGTTTTAAGGACATTACATCAAAGTTGGATCGGCCTGTAGTGTGGTTTTCCACTTTGATTTTGAGTGTGACTCCAAATCCAGACCTCCATGAGTTTATAGACTTGATTTCCATTGATAATTTGTGATTTTGTTGTCAGCACATTCAACTATGTAAAGAAAGGAGTATTTAATGAAATTTTATTCAGATCTAGGATGTGTTATTTTAGAGTTCCCTTTATTTTTTTGAGCAGTGTAACTACAGTTGTAGTCAAGTTTACATACACTTGTAAAGAACATTTATTTCATGGCAGTTAAAACCAACTGCCAAATATGTGAATTTCTTTGTCTTTTTACATAGAATTCAATTAAGCAATGGAATAATCCTGTAAAACAGTTTACAGATTACAACTTTTATTTTATGGTTAATGTTTTTAATAAAATTATTTTTCTGTATTTTCATGGTATTTACATGTAATGTTGAAAAAACTGAAAAAATCTGTAAAATAATACAGTATATTTCTGTGAAAAAACTTTTTTTTTTACAGTGTAGAGAGAGATTGAGTACATCTGTTCACATTAATTTCAATAGCAGATAGCTTATTATAACGTCCACTAGTATTGATCTTAATACGTCAAATATGTGAATTTCTTTGTCTTTTTACATAGAATTCAATTAAGCAATGGAATAATCCTGTAAAACAGTTTACAGATTACAACTTTTATTTTATGGTTAATGTTTTTAATAAAATTATTTTTCTGTATTTTCATGGTATTTACATGTAATGTTGAAAAAACTGAAAAAATCTGTAAAATAATACAGTATATTTCTGTGAAAAAACTTTTTTTTTTACAGTGTAGAGAGAGATTGAGTACATCTGTTCACATTAATTTCAATAGCAGATAGCTTATTATAACGTCCACTAGTATTGATCTTAATACGTCAAATATGTGAATTTCTTTGTCTTTTTACATAGA
>NC_060169.1:4350586-4354676 GCF_021292245.1 Micropterus dolomieu | reverse complement strand
CAAATATGTGAATTTCTTTGTCTTTTTACATAGAATTCAATTAAGCAATGGAATAATCCTGTAAAACAGTTTACAGATTACAACTTTTATTTTATGGTTAATGTTTTTAATAAAATTATTTTTCTGTATTTTCATGGTATTTACATGTAATGTTGAAAAAACTGAAAAAATCTGTAAAATAATACAGTATATTTCTGTGAAAAAACTTTTTTTTTTACAGTGTAGAGAGAGATTGAGTACATCTGTTCACATTAATTTCAATAGCAGATAGCTTATTATAACGTCCACTAGTATTGATCTTAATACTTTCCTGAAAACGTGTTTTAAGTTATGATTTACCACCACTGGCACACCATCGGTGGTTGCCAGGCCCCCGGGGGGGAGGGGGGGTGGCCCCCGCTGCGGCAGGTGTCCCTTATTTTTCTGTGTTTAAGGTGGCAACCCTACCCATTGAACACAAAGACATCAATATTATTATTTCCTTTGACCTTGGTCAGGTTACAGACCGTTGGCTGTTGGAGTGATGTGTTTGTGCTGGGGTGTATCAGCAGGTGGTGTTTTGTTGTTCTGGTATGAGGAGGTGCACGCAGTTGTATCTGAAAAGTTTAAGTGTCAGTAGTGCCATCTGGTGGGGGGTAGCAGTGGTCTGTAGTCAGCAGGTGAACTCTTCCAGATGCAGTGGCGGTCAGTGAAATCGCTGCCTGTAACTCTCCAGAAAAATATGCATGAATGTGTTGCAGCTGTAAAGTTAATTTTAATTACTTTATAAAGTCATTCACAAGTATATAAAGTATAAAGTTGGCCGCCTCTTCCTTTCAAGCTGCCAAAGAATAAAAAATAAAAGACCCGAGTTTGAGCCACATATATGAAAATCTGCAGACAGTTTTATTAAATTGACAAATTTTATCTGTACAGCAAAATCAAATCTCACAATGATAAATCTGTTACGTCTTCATATTACATGGCATAATGTAAAAAGAAAAAAAACTGCACACCGATAATGTTTGTACACGTAGAGACCTGCATACAAACAGGTTATGATAGCTGTGTTTATTTCCTGTTAAATCGCTCTGATTCAACATCTGAATTCAACAGATACAGGGACATAGAAAAGCTCAAGGGGCGAGCCGTTGGTTTTGGCCCAGCTTTCAGGTAGGGAACGTTTCCCCTTTCACACTTTTCACACAATGTGTTTACAAATGATTTACAACTTCACCTTCATTAACCTTTGTAGGCCTAAATGAGCAGAAAATATTATGTATATGCTGCATACGCTCTTCATGGTGTGTGATAACCTTTTCTGTTTTTGAATCATTCACAGATGTTTTTAGAAATCTTTACAAATGAATGAGGCTCATTGTCCAAATCAGCTGACGTCAAGTTCATACATCAAGTTAAAGTGCAAATAAAAAGTTCATTAATAATGAGAAGGAGAAAAAAAAAAAAGCAAAATAATGTTTGCATCTCTTTAGTTACAATTAAAGTTACAAGTCATTTGCCTGAAACAAAAACAATACATTTATGGCTTGAATATCTGTAAAATACTGAGCAATTATTTTCCATATGGGTTTCCAAATATGACTCATGGGGTTTTGTAATATCTGCATAAAGCAAACCATCTTTTGTAACGTTCCTTTTTCTTTAATATTAATTATATGTGATGAATCTGATACTCATCAGCAGTTGTTTGTATGGAAAGACTCTGAAATAGCATTTAGATGATGGCAAACTAAACCTCTCCTTCTGAATGTAAAGTCAGAAATTAAAAGTGACCCAGTACAGATATTTTGCTCATAAGCGTCACATGTATGTAGTATGGAAGTGAAAATATACATAGATATTAGTCAGCTCAAGCTTCAGGCATTATCTGAACGAGATAATCAGTCATATGCAACTTTGATATAAACACACAGATCAGAATATTCCAGTTACCCCAATTCACCCGGACTGCTGCACTTTTTTGTGCCAGTCAGGACCACTTAAAGCTGCTTTAATAAATTTTTTGGCCAATTGGGGGCAGCAGCTGTTGGGTGCTGACAGATGGTGCGCAGTGGGAAGCAAGGAGGCAATTAGCTTAGCATAAAGACTGTCAGCAGAGGGAAACAGTTAGCCTGGCTCTGTCCAAATCATGATTAACACATTTGTTTAATCAAACATAAAAACAACAAACAGTAGGTCACTGCTAATTCCAGGACGCAACTCCCTATGAAACCACAAAATGTTGTTTTTACAATTCTGTTTATATACAGATCAAACACATGAACATACAGTGTGTTAATTAGTGAGCTTCAGAGGTGTTGGTAGGTGTATTTATTAGCTGTTCGCCCGGCGTCCTTTATGCTAAGCTAGACTAATCACCTCGCGGCTATTTTAAAGAGAAACGGCCATTATCTTTCTGAAATGATTACCTCTGACTTGTGTGTGCCCATTCATTTCTGACAGTGTTTTGGCTCAAGTTTACATGCAGGTTGTTTTGGGTGTAAATGCAGGATTAAGTATGTGGAAACAAACGCAAAAAAAAAAAATTAGATCAGGGTTTAGAAAGTGTAGAACTGGGCTCAAAGGCCTGCAGAGGAGAGGGCCTGACAGGAAAGCATTTCGATGGATTAGCAGCTCACTGCAATTTTAATAGCGTGGTCTGACCTCTAATATGCCACTGCTATGTAAACAATAGGTCATTTGAAAAACGGGGAACTTTCTATGCAGAGAAAACCAGCAGTTTTTCACGTGACTTTCATGTTTGAATGGGTTATCCATATTAAAAAACTACTTCCTCCCTCACAAAACATAGAAAACCGCTCATGTTTGCGCACTGGCAGGTTGTTCGGTTATAAAATAATATTAAAAAAATGAAGCCTCTGCGTGTTGCGTGACAGATTGTGTTGGTACATTAAAGGCAACAGACAACAAGGATAGGATGCTGCACAGGTCATGGTGAAAATATCCAGTCCAAAACTTGAGGTGGCTGAACGGGTCCAAATGTAGAGAACCGTACATGGCGAGCTGGACGCGATCCTGTACAGGAGTAAAGAGGATGGGACTTCATGATTGATGAGAAAATGTTTTAAAGCAACAGGAACATCACAGAATTCAACCCCAAAGTTCGCCTCAAGATTTCAAGTTGCTCCATGTGCCTTTCAGGCAGCCGCAGTCACTTAGAAAGAAATAATTTCCTGTTGCTCTACATGCTGCAGTCTCCATTAAATATCACAAAAGATTCAGGACTCAACAAGTGGAAAGCAACCCTAACATCAGAAGCAGCAGCCCTCAGTCAAGAACAGCGCTTATTTAGAAACGTAAAAGATGCCGGACAACCACACATCCGACCTCAAACAACATCCTCCAGATTTATTTTTTTTTTGGGGGGGAGGGGGGAAATAAGATCATCAAGGAAAAACGCTCAGACAGTCAGTGCTCTCTCGAAGTTTGGAGATGCCCAAATGGAGATGAAAGGTTTTCGTGACAGTCGGGGGGGGGGGGGGGGGGGGGGGGGCTATTTTGCATTTGATGCAAATATTTTACAGCAGCCAATAAACAGGAGGAGCTCCAGATGGGGGAACTGGCGTTGGCACTGGCAAGTTGGCTGGTTACGGGCCGGGCATCTGAGAGGAGGAGGAGGAGAAGGAGGAAGAGGGAGAAGAGAAAGGGGGGAGGTGCGAGGAGTCCGTCTTGTGTCTGAGCGCTTGTCCTCTACCGGTCCTTCAGTTCTCTTGTCACTCGCTTGGTGATCCGACCGCACAGCAGCCCCACCAGGAAGAGGACGCACACGCTCAGTGTGATCATCAGCAGGATGTAGTTCTTGGAGGGAGATGTCATCACCTGCACAGCCAGGTCTGAGAAGCCCTCTGCTGGCGCCACCTGCAGGACAGAAAGATTACTGTTGTAGTGAAGTAATCCAGCTTTTTAAATGTGTGTCTGCTTGTTGGTCCCCGAGTTGGTCCAGACTGAAATATCTTGACATCTACAGGAGAGCTGTGACGAATGAACCACAGTCATTTTCTCCCAGCCAATACAAGTCTGATATGCCAAACTACCGGGAAAAATCAGGTGGATAAGTCACATATTGACAAGAGTTATACAGAAAAGGCTT
>NC_060169.1:4334203-4350566 GCF_021292245.1 Micropterus dolomieu | reverse complement strand
GAGGAGGAGAAGGAGGAAGAGGGAGAAGAGAAAGGGGGGAGGTGCGAGGAGTCCGTCTTGTGTCTGAGCGCTTGTCCTCTACCGGTCCTTCAGTTCTCTTGTCACTCGCTTGGTGATCCGACCGCACAGCAGCCCCACCAGGAAGAGGACGCACACGCTCAGTGTGATCATCAGCAGGATGTAGTTCTTGGAGGGAGATGTCATCACCTGCACAGCCAGGTCTGAGAAGCCCTCTGCTGGCGCCACCTGCAGGACAGAAAGATTACTGTTGTAGTGAAGTAATCCAGCTTTTTAAATGTGTGTCTGCTTGTTGGTCCCCGAGTTGGTCCAGACTGAAATATCTTGACATCTACAGGAGAGCTGTGACGAATGAACCACAGTCATTTTCTCCCAGCCAATACAAGTCTGATATGCCAAACTACCGGGAAAAATCAGGTGGATAAGTCACATATTGACAAGAGTTATACAGAAAAGGCTTTTTTCAATCACGGAAAGCAAATTCACGCAAGCGGTCATTTTTTTGAATGACGAGTTGTGTTTAGTGTTTTCATGTGCCATTGTCATTATCACATGACAGATTAGTTAGTACTTTCACACATCCTGAAGTTTTAAATGTCAAAGTTTTACACTTTAGAAGCTAGTGAAGTTTAAACGTCAGGAGACACGCAGCCATTCTACCTTATTTAGATACTGCAGGAGTGGGGGGCAGAGTCCACTAGGCTGCAGGCTAGACCATCAGGATACTTACAGCCAAATAATAGGGTCTTCACAGTCGACAAGGAAAATGGGCTGACCATAAAAAGTGCAGCCGAGATCTGATCCGAATGCGCATTAACTGTTTGATGTTCTAAAAGTTTTTTTTTATTGAGAAAAAGGACAAAATATGTTTGCAATTACATCTTAACAAGGACACTGTCAAGCATTTTAAATAAAAAAACAAGAATAACAAATAATTTAAACCTATATCGATTTGTTTCTTCCGTCCCACCCGTGTGTGAAACATTTCGTTCAAAGTGAAATTAAACCGAAGTCGTTCCACATTTTTACAAGATAACACCTGGTCTTGATAGAGCACACACACGAGTTGTTAATCACAACAACAAATAATTTATGTCTCTAACTTTATCTTTTAAAATGACGTATATCTGACAGGTGTTTCAGTCGTCCCGGCTCTCCCGTACTGGTTGGATTACCATGAAAGTTTGTTCACACATTCATGGTTTCTAGACGATGTCTCCTAATGACTTTACCCTAGAGCCACTAGCAAATTGTCATTGGGGTTTAAAGTGAAATGTCTCGCCAACTATTGGATGGATTGTCATAGGATTTGGTAAAACGTTCATGGTCACCAGACGATGAACTGTAATAACTTTGTTGATCAGATTTTTACTCTGGCTGTTAATTTCTCCAACACTTTGGTTTATGATCAAATACCTACAAAACTAATGACCAATTCTCACCAGCAGCAGCCGTAATTTATGTTATGTACTAAACTGAGTTCAATTTTGAGCTATGGAGAAAACCAGGTTAGCATTTTCTCATGTTCCCAGTGCTAACCAGCGCTGCTCACAGATTTGACAGTGTTCTCGGTCAGATGGGAATATTTCAAAAACGTTACTGTCTGACAGATGTGCCACTAATTATTTGAAAATTTTCTAGGACTTAAGATAAAATGACAATTTTGAAACAGGTCTGTAAATGTATTCTCTTTAGATCTCAAGATGTAGAGATCTAACTCTTTTTTTTTTTCCCCAGGAGAGGTTTCACCTGAGCAGTAGCAAAACAAGCGGGGACAAAGCCGAATGTCAGGCAGCTATTTACAAAAGACAAGATGACAGGACCAACAGTAGGCATAGTCTCCTTCAGTAGTCTTGAAGGGACCACATCCAGGGGGGAAGTCGATGACTTCATATTCTCATAAAGACTACCATCAACTCAAAAGTAGATATACATAAAAGTTTGTTCAAATCTACCTCAGATGACATTTGGTGCCTTGCAATCATAGACTGTATATAAGAAGTTGATGTAGCCTCCGGGTCTGAAATGTGAAGCCAATGCCTTAAACCTGCATTCTTTGTAATGGCCAACAGTGGGCGACTCCACTGGTTGCAAAAAAAAAGTTAGATTGTACAGCAGTCTGAGAAAATGACCCAAGTTCTCACTTGATTTATTACCTTAGTAAACACTTTCCTAGTGATTTATGGTCTCAATCGTTAGTTTGAGGTCTTCTTTAATACAGCATGATGTTCATTTAGTAAATTATGATACAATTTGGAGGAATATAGACGATAAAGCAGGGTATGCTTTAGGCAGTGGCTACTTTGTGATTGACAAGTCGCTACCAAAGTGACCTGTCAGGCATAGCCATGCGTATTCCTCTCCAAAATATGGTCACTTCTGGTTCCAAAAAACCAAGATGGCGACGGCCAATATGCCAAACTCGAGGCTTCAACACGGTAGTACACAAACTAACGGGTCACGGTGGCTACGTCCACTTGTTTTATACAGTCTATGCAATAATTTTTTTAATGAACCTAAAAGAATAAAAATAAACAAAATTCCATTTTATGATGAGGTGAAAAGCCTCTTGGTGTTTACCTTTGCAGCGTAGCTCCACATGTCGATGCGGTCTTGAAGTCTTTTCTTACACTCAGGCTGCAGACGCACTCTCTTGTCCTGTAATGCCTCCATCAGACACGACATCTCTGGATGGTGAGAGGAAGCAGCAAATCAAGAGATTTAAACACACAATGGGGAATCTCACTGGAAGGCTTTCACACAGGTTAGCGAGTCTTAATTCTTTCACATCTAAAAACTGATCCATCTTTATAAAAATATATTGAATGAAAGCACCCACGTCGCCCTCTGCCAGGTGTGATGGCAGCACAGTGGTGTTTGAGGTCCAGAGCGCAGGCTGTGTGGAGGACCGGGTCCACAAAGATGTCCGCCTTACTCTCCTTCAGCATGTTTAGGACTTCCTGCAGTCAAGAAACAACAAAGAGGAGGAAGATGGAGCAAACAAAACTGAGTTTCTGCACCAACACCAAATCCATTCAGATCACATGTTGAATCCTCTAAATGCCTGTAAATGTTTGTAGATAATGGTTTGGCGCCCAGGTGGAGTCCAGTCAAGTTGCATAAGTACAGTCTTTGACCTCACATTAGACTCAATGTGGCCGTAATGTAATGAGCCAGTTGAGGTGGTTTGGCGATCTGATCAGGACCCAGCACCCGCTGGAGAGATTATCTATCTCATCTGGCCTGGGAATGCCTCAGGATCCTCCAGGAGGAGCTGGAAAACTTTACTGGGGCGAGGGACTTCTAGACAAGCTTGCTTAGCTGCCCGGCATCGGACAAGCGGCAAAAAAAAGGAAGGATAGAAAATGACTTTGCATGGATGCAAATGTGTGTGGGACTGTGATGTTGTGATTTGGATTGTTTCACCAGTGAGTCAAAAATTGGCAGAGGAAAAAATATATGTAAAGGATATGTGGATGTTTTCTAAAGCAAACTACTGGCTTGTTGGTTAATTAAAGCCTTTTTCCTGAGAGTCCACAAGCACCTGAACACGCCAACAAAGAAGGAATTATTTTTAAATAGTCCCTGTTGACACATTAACAGCATTACCACATTATAATAATGCAAATTTAACTAAGTCAAGTAGTTAAGAATAGTGTACTAAGAATACCTTAAACTAACTTTATCAAGATGGATATCAAGATGAAGTCATAGCTATCTAAATAATCCTAAATTAGTGCAACAAACAGAACAATAATGGTAAATAATATTTACCTTTTTACAGCCGTCCTGTTTGATTTTCAGCAAGTTCACTTTCAGACACTCTTCCACCTGACCGGTCTGCTCCTGAGCTGCTGCCTCCTCCGCACACAACCTGGAGATCTGCAGGAGGAGAGGAAGGAGGATGTAGAGTAAAAACAAACAGGAAAACAAGAGTGGATTTGATGCAGAGCCAACTAGATATCCAAATTAGACCTAGGTTTTTTTTGTGTGTGTACCTCATCTGAGCAGTGCATCTGCAGCTGTGGGTCCAGTCTGTAATCGAGCGCTGACTCCTGGAGAATTACTCTTATCTGGTCTTCACAGTCTGGAGACAACCTCTGAACCAAACCCCAGGCCAATGAACACAAAATTTAACCAGTGCCATTAAAAGATTTACATATTTAAAGTCCATCATGAAGACAAAGTATGGCATACAGTAGAAACTATGTACCTGTAATTCCAACGCCAACACAACTTCATAGGACTACAAGAAACATTTTGTCATTTTCATTCCACAACGGTTAAGATCCAAGTGAAGTGTAGATCCCACATTTGTATTTATTGTTGGTTTATAGCCCTTTTCTACCCTTTCACCGTTTCATTTTTATTTATTCTTAAGTTTCATTGACATGCTAGTCTATTGTGTAAAACTGTTTTTATTTTATTTAACCTTTATTTATTCAGGGAGCTTCACTCATTTGCAGGAGGGCCCTGATCACATTCACACTGGAGCTATACGGGCCTGTAATACGGTCATGTTACAGTAGTTTCTAGCAGAGATTTTAGGAAGCCGATTGTGATGTAGTTGCGGACTGACCTGGTCGGCGTATTTGAGTTTGAGGCAGGCGACGACTTGACCCTCCAGCTCGCTGTCCTCGCTCGCCTTGTTCAGGATGGGCTGGCAGAACTTTGGGATGTCTGCTCGACAAGCTTTTCTCAGCACCGGGTTCAACCTGTAGTCTGCAGGATGGAGGTGTGTCAGAGTCAGATGAGGTTCACTAAATCTCCTTTCATTTTTATTAAACTCCAGGCTTTTTACTGACCTGTGTTCTGTGTGATCTGTCTC
The DNA here is from genome assembly GCF_021292245.1 of Micropterus dolomieu. NCBI lineage: Eukaryota > Metazoa > Chordata > Actinopteri > Centrarchiformes > Centrarchidae > Micropterus > Micropterus dolomieu. The sequence continues at coordinate 4,345,720 of NC_060169.1, read as the reverse complement.
TTGGTGATCATCTGTTTACATTTTGGATCCATCAGCTCACTGTTTTTGTTCTGTTTCAGACACTGAAGGACGTTTCTGGCGTCCGCGTCGGTACAAAACCGCTGCAGGACAGTGTTTGGATTTCCATCAACAACCAAACAGCAAAAAGTTGATTACAACCGCTTAGATCTGGGAACACAGTGACGTCGCTACAACAGAGCCACCAGTTAATAACCAGATAATCTAAACTACTTTATTTGGAGGCAAGTGCAACAGAAATGCGGCTAATAGTCCTTCATTAAAAAAAAAAAAAATGCACTAGGCCAAACTCAGTGTTGGAGAGTAATTGTTTTTTTGAAGTATAGTACTTTGCTTGTGTGTTTCTATTTTCTGCTACATTATACTTCTACTCCAATATATTTCAGAGTGAAATATTTGACTTTTTACTGAACTTTTATTGAACTTAGCTTATAAAATACAATCCATTGTAAAAGTGTAATGGTTCCCAATCCTTTTGGCTTGTGATCCCTTAAAGCAAAACACGGTGTCTGGTTCGGGCTCCTTGTCAGTAATTAACTGTCTAAACTTAAAATGGATAAACATCAGAGGAGGTAAAGTTTTCCAATATTCCACAATAAAATAGTGTTTACCCCGAATAGTCGAAGATTCGATGCTTTGATGGGCGGAGCCTGATTCGACTGTCAGTCTCACAGTCGAAGCTTCGCAGTGAAACAAGGATCACGCCATTTTGGCGATATGGGGGTGCTCAACGTCTGATTTTACATAGATCTACCAGTTTTCTTCCAACAAGTTAATATACAGCCTGTTACAATATACATTTCAATGTTTAATGCTGTAAATGAACATGTAAAAAGAAAAAAAACTTTCAATTACTGTTTTTAAAGTGCGTAAATGAATCCGAAATTGTAACCCTAACCCTGGGGCGTCAGTGCGCATGTGTAGGCGTAGCGTGTATGTAGTGGCAGATGAGGAAGACTTGCTGAAGGGATGGAGCCCCGGCTTCACCGGTGTTGGCCGTGGACTTTCAGATAATTTATCACTGTCGATGAACCACACAAAGAATATTTTATTGTTTTTAAATAGCCGGCTTCTTTAAATAGACCCACGAGGAACCGCGACGTGCATGCAATTGTCGGCAGCACGGCATGCACGCAAAACTCTGCACAAGACCGGTGAATGACAGGCGAGAGAGAAAGAGGGAGAAAAGGGTCTTAAAAAAAGCCTCAGTTTAGCTGGAAATTTACAGTGTAAGTTGAATGAATAGAGACTGCAGCTCTGCAGCTTCTCAAGATTAAAGCGGAGCCACCGTGTGTTACATCCCCGCAACTGTCACACACAAAAAGACAAATTATTTGATTGTAGGCAGGACTGGACGATTCAGATTCGACTATGTAAATCCTTAGTCAGGGACAGCCCTACAACAAAAGATTACAGAAAACAAGTACAGATATGTTAATCAGCACTTTTTCTTCTTTCGTCTCCTATTAATCATCTCATGACCCCTCAGATTTATCTTGTGACCCTTTGGAGGGCCCGACCTCTACGTTAGGAACCACTTGACTAAACTAACTGCACCTCGAGCAGCTACAATAAAAGAGCTGCCAACGCATTCATGAATCCATATTAAATATATTGTATAATTAATAACAAAATGCCAGTCAGGGGCCAATTCTATTACCAGAACAAATACTTTTACTTTTGATACTTTTTGTTGATAATACTTCTTCTGTCCTGCATTTAAGATTTTGATTGCAGGACTCAAGTGAAGAATCTGAATACTTCTTACCCCACTGGTCAAAGTTGAAGCGGGAAGTCGGTCTGTAAACTGTGATGGATGTTTACAACAAGAAATTTAGGTCCTAAATGAAAAATATTTTGTTTACAGTCTGTCTAATCATTGTCCGATTTGACTTCTGTTTAGTTCCCGTGTTCCCAGATCTCAGCGATTCATTTTGTGAAGTCCAAAACGGCAAATATAAGACCTAAGTTGTATGAAACCATATTTATCTTTTAAAACATACTACACAAACAAAAGACACAGTACTACAAATACAGTGTCTTTATGATATGCTGTATGTTGCCAAACATATAAATTATTATTGGAAATTTTAATTCCAAAATAGGTGCTATTGGAATCAGAAACTTCCTCCTCTTTGTCACCTTGATCATCTGCTTGCAGACTCTCATCAGCTGGTAGTCGAGCTCAGGGTCGGTCATCTCCACCTCCTGCAGCCTGAAGATCCGCTGGTGGCAGCGCTGACTGAGCTGCTTCTTCTGCTCCTTCAGACACTCGATCATCTGTGGATGAGGCAGGACGGAGGAGAGAGAGAGAAGAGCAGACGAGAGAGAAAGAAAGAGATGAATTTAAAATGTCTGATATTTGTTTCCAGATGTTACTTCTGTGACTGATGCTCCTCACCTGAGCGTTACCAAAGGCCACGTTGGGACACAGACGACTGATGTCCGACTTACAGGGATCGTACAACTCTGGTTCCAATCGAATGTCCTCCGACTGAGAGGTAAGGGGAGGAGGAGGAGAAGTTTTACTTTACAAAAGTTAACAAAATGAGCGAGAAAGTTTACCAGCAAACTGAATAACAGAAGCCTGTTTTCACACATTGCCTGATTTTGAGACTTGTTTTATGTATTATGAGGTATTTTCCCCAGAATGTGGTACATTTGGTCCAAGCGTCTGCAGTGAGGCTGTACTTACGGTATACTTAATAGTAGTGTTGTAGTACTTGAGACCCGTCTTAAGACCAATTTTTGATGGGCTCGTCTCAGACTCGCACTCCCCTCGGTCTTGGTCTCGACTTGGTCTCAGCCCCTAAAAGTCTTGGTCTTGTCTCTGTCTCGATAATCTCTGGTCTTGGTCTTTACTTGTTCTCGGTCTTGACTACAACACTACTTAATAGGTATACTTTTTGAAAAATTCACTTAGTTTAGCATGTTAGCATGCTAACATTTGGTAGATGCACTATTCAAAGTACAGCTGAGACTGACGGGAATCTCAGTGTAGCAGCAAAAAACTGGAGAATTGAAATGTTGACCTGGCACTATGAAAAGTCAGGGGATCAGCTCTGTGTGTGTGTGTCAGGTACCATCTCTAGCTCCTCCACCCGCAGCTGTTTACGACATTTCAGTGAAACCCGCTGCTCCTTCGCCTCCTGCAGCGTGTCGTTCCTCACCGTGGTGCTGAGACAGATGACTACATCCACCCTGCGGGGCGACGGACATGATGGAAAGTGCGAATTATGTCCAGGTAAATCAACCGCATTTATAAAACAAAACCAACTGACTGCTCACAAAGAACAAACAAAAAAATCTTCAAATACAAATTAAGTTTCCAGCTTTCTGAATGTTGAACTCACTTTTTCTTGATGTTTGGACACAACCGGAGAACGTCCTCCTTACAGGCCATTTTGAACTTATAGGAGAACCGGAAATCCTTCATTTGAACCTGAAAGTCGAGCGCAGAGAGGGAGAAACTGACATTGATTGATATAACATCTATTGATATCGCTCATATTAAACAGTTTAATATTTTAATTTATAAAAGTACTTACAATAAAACTAGGAAAAACGAATTAACACAGAGCAAGACAGAGTTTACAGAGAGAAAGATGTTGTCATGCTAACTGACCAGCTGGAAGTGTGTAACGCCGACTGAACACTTCTCGTTCATCTCCTTCTGGTGTTTATTCTGAACCAAACACTCCATGAGATCCCCTGTATCGATCTGGTTATCAGCTACATCCTATACACACACACACACACACACACACACATTAATTATCCAAAACATTATTCTTTATATATAGTTCAAGGAAAAACTCATAAATCTAAAGAAATATAAAAAAGTACATGTGAGGGTGTTGTAGAAGCCTGTAATGGCTTATGTACAACCTTACCCAGAAGACATAAATAAGGTCAAATAAAATACATAAGGTAATGAACAGCAGTTTCTAAGAGTGGTCTATATTGTTGTCCTTCTTTTTTCATTACACCACACTATATGATTGTTTTGGAAAAACATTGGATCTCACTAGAGGGAAAGTCAAACTCTTAATCCAGCAGTGGGATTATGAGACATCACCAGTTGACATTTAAGAATATCTGCATGGACAGCTTTTGTCCTCTAGGAAGCAAATTTCTTTTTTTAAGATCCTTTCTTATGGACGGTCAGTTTTGGTCAAGCAGTGATTTTGTCTCGATGGCGGCACTTCACAAAAAGAGATCAACAAAAAATTAGGAATTAATTGCTTGTTAAAAATAAACATGCACTGCTAATGGGGCAAAGCCATAATTTGTGTATGTGTATCTGTGTGTCATGTTAAGAAGGATGTGCGATCCAGAGGATTGGCTGACGCGAGACCTGCCTACTTCCTGGTTCCGGTCGGCAGTCCCTTCCAATCATCTACAGCCTTCCAGACATTCCCCCTGTTTAAATACCTGCCTCCCTGTTGAACCTGGCAGTTGCGATTTTTCCTTCGTTTGTATTGTTCTCTACTTTAGTGAATGTGTTAACTTCAGTAGGAGCTTTCGTTGAGTGATTTACAAGTGCTGTGGTAGTCAAATTGGGCAAGGATCTTAGTGGGGTTAACTGATACCAACCAGACACCTGTAGATTCAGTTTATGTTTAGAAACACTAGGTTTAGAGGGTTCTGCTCATTTTTGTCTCACTTTGATTATTGATGACTGGTCAGCGAGAGTTTTGTTTAAGTTGATTTTAAAGTAGCTAATGGCTATCTCTCATTTTGGAGAGACCTCTTTAAGTTATATTTATTTCTTTGATTTAAGCAGCACCCACCAGCCCTTTTTCCGTTCTTTTTTGTGAACCCTGCAAATAAATAACTTTTACCAAAACATTCTGGTTCATGTTGCTTCCCTTTTCCCCACGAGCCGGGTCGTAACATATATGAAAACCTTCTCATAGCACAGCTAGAAAAGTACATGCACTCACATGGCAGTGCGCCTGGGTGACGGGCTCACAGGCTCTGATGAGGAGAGCATCGATCTGGATATCCTGCAACAAACAGCGAGACACACGGGAAGTTCAAAATGTGCAGCTCAGATAAAGAAAACCTCACTTCAACACCACAGCTACTCAGGTGAGCATTCATTTATGGTTTCCACTTTATATTAAAGACCTCTGACTCCAGCTCGGTGAGGTTGCCCACGACGTCTCTGCAGGCAGACACCAGGTCCTCCAAATGATCCTGCAGACACTCCAGCTCCTGGAAACACACACACACACAGATGTGGGAAATGTTCACTACAGTATACATGATTTAGTATTAGTGATAAGTTAAAGGTTCAGAGGAGTTTTCACTGTAAACAAACATGATTAGATATAAGAAAAGCTTTTATGATGAACTAAACAACCAACAGAGGGCATTCAAACATCCATCACTGGGTTAATGTATCAGATATCAGTAGTGTTGTTCCTTCTCACCTGTCCTGTGTCCGTCTTCTCACTGCACCACTTGCCGAGGTCGGTCATGCAGCGTTTCTGAAGCTCAGGGTCCAACTTCACATCCAGCGCCCTCTGGTGGAGGATCCTCTGAACCTCCACCTTACAGTCCCGAGATAACTGCAAACACACGCAGCCACAAGCTTGTAATAGAGCCTGATGATAACGAATTGTTGAGCCTGATGCAAACATGCTATTTAAGTGTTAAAATAACAATAAATCGGCTGGTATTCATTTAACATAAATAAGCATTTTGATAAGAATCTCTTAAATGTGTTAGTTAAAGAATCGTGAGCATGATTATGTTCTGAATGAGACATTTTACAAGTGAAAAAAAGACATATTGTATCTGTGACAAGTTAATATTAGATGATAATATTGGCTCTAGTTTATAATCCATTCTTGTGAGGAACCTCACGTACAAAATTAATTACACAGCCCCTAATGCCGCATTCAGAGTTACTGTAATTACCAGTGTCAGGTTAATAATTGGCATTAATGTCAACATGTCTCTGATAAATAGTACCGACCCCAGCCTGTTCACCCTGCTGTCTTCTGGGAAGAGATATAGAAGTTTCTGCTGCCAGCAGAGCAGCTTTTTCCCCCATGCTATCAGACTCTTATGGTGCTTTCACACCTGCCTCGTTTAGTTCGGCTGAATCGCACTAGAGTTCGTTCTCCTCTTCAAGGAGGTCTCGGTACGCTTTCAAACGAACTCTGGTGCGGTTCGCTTGTGGTGTGAAAGCAAACAAACCAAACACAGGATTTTATGAAAGCGGAGATGTGATCTAAACATTATTTCCAAAGCTAAACCACTAATAAATCCATCTGCTGACAGCGACATGTGTTCAGCGATCTTATAATTGATCTGTATAAGCCGCTATGTTTATGAAAATAATTTGTAAAATATTATTATATTAAAAAGTTATAGCCTACTTGTCAGCGCGGGTATTTCCCTGATTAATAGGTTAAAATCTGTTTAAAAAAAGAGGGCAAGTAGTATTCAGATACCACAGTATACTATAGGTGAATAAGCCCCAAATTATTACTGTACATGTCCTGTTTTTATGCGGTCGATCTGCTGTCTAGCGTTAGTAATCATGCTTATAATAAATTATTACTTTGTGAGTCTTTGTGATACAGATCAGAAGCTTTAAAGTGCCGCACAAACTTCTGTCAGTCACCAGAGTTTGATTTCCCCACGTGGGTCCTGTTGATGCAGGATGACAATCGCCAAAGCTGTCCAATCAACAAGTTACCTGTACGTCTGTGTAACGTCATGGTTACTTCTCTTGGTTCGTTTGTAAAACTGCAGTGTGAACGTGAACCGGACCAGAACTAAAATGCAACACTTGGTTCGGACCAAATGAACCGAACTACAGGTGTGAAAGCACCCTTAAACTCATCCTCAGCACAGCTCTATTTATTATAGTTTATTTCTGTGTACCATTTTTTATAATTGTGTATATTGTCTGCTATGTAGCAGAAGGGAGTTACAAAACACAATTCCTCTCTATAACTTGTTTTATTGTGATAATAAACCTACCTACCTATAAATCCGACTTGACACATTAAAATATGTACATGCCTGAAAAGTATACATGTAGTAAAACAATTAGTCAACAGACACAAACTTAAATGATTAATCAATTATTAAATAACAGTTACAGATTAACCAAACACTTGATGATTATAGCTTCTTGTCTTAACATTATAATAAACTCAATATCTTTGAAAGGACAAAACAAACCACATGGCGACATTAGCTTATGTTCTAGGAAATAGTGATGGCCATTTTTCACTGTTTCCTGATGTTTTATAGACCAAATGATTAATTGATTAATAATTAAAAAAAAAGAAATTGAGTTAGGTGCAGCCTTTTATATTGTCTTATACTGGTTGCAGCCCTACATGTGTGGATTACCTAACCTCAGCCAGTTTGTTTAATGCAATATAGTGACATTAATCAATGCATTATTTATAACTTTGCAATCATACAACGTGAACGACTTTCTATTAACTATTGGTAACAGTTGGTTTCAGTTGAACATTTGACCACTACTGATTAAGATTCACGGAAGTTTAACTGACATTTATTACGTCCAAAAAAGTAGTGATTAGTAAATGTCCGAAAGCTCTAATTACTGCTCAATATAGAGTAAACTATTGAGAGTGTATCATATCGGGAGAAGAGAAAGGACACAGCTATACAACTGTTACTTTACTGTTGGACTAACTGCTTTGTATTTTACTGCTTCACACAGTGAAGGCAAAAACTACCATCCATTCCCTTTTGATATGAACACTGATAACAAGTCTTACACAGCTCTTTGAATTGTGAACCAACTACCTCAGTTTCCAGAAAACTACTTACTGGCCTGAAACACACACACACACACATTACTGAGACCATATAATCATATCAAATCAAGTTGTCAAGAGTCTCCTCACAGATGAGTTCAATTGCCCAAATCAGGGCCAAGTGGACTCACTGTGTTTCGTGGAGAAACACTGATTACATGGATATCGGGGCCAAGCAGGGCCAGTCAGACATCATCATTATATTCATTTAGCTTGTCCCAAGTACATCCCTCTGAAACAAACAACTAAAATTATGTTCAGTGCTTCAGTAATTTTAGAAAGTTTAGAAATGAGATGCCAGTTTTAAGTGCTAGCATGGGGTGCTGAAACTGTGTCTCAACTGACTAGACTAGAAAGGCGCTATACAAGTACGGAGCATTTACATTTACAACTGTCTGGAGGCAGAGGAGCATAGTTGTCGTGTAGGGTTTTGCCATGGCTTGTGGGTAGGAAGGAGCAGTTCCCTTCACTGCCCTTGTAGACCAGCACCAGAGTCTGGTAATGGATGTGAGTTGCAGCAGTGAGCCGGTGTATTAAATGGAGTGGTGTGGCAAATTTTGGAGACTTTGAACACCCGAAATTACTTAATTAAAAATTAAAGATTTTAATTACTGCTGTTGGCAAGACAAACTAGCACTGCTTGGCCTTGCTGAGGAGCAGGACGTCACACAAACACACCCCACCACATCAAATCAGCCCGAGCCTATCACTGAGCGACAGACATTGATTCAATCACTGCCGTCATCATAATTAATTTAACCCATCACCAGGATCAATACGGATTAAAGGGAACCACCGACCACTTACCTGCTCGTCTGGGTTCACCTGGTAAATAAAAACATTAGAGTTACACCTGCTGATCCTGCTGTCAGAGAGAGAGAGAACTTCCCTGTCAGCTCCGTTAATCACACGCTACTCAACAACAAGAGTTTACCAAAACACAAACTGATAAAAAAACAAAAACAAACAATCCTTCATAAAGTGATAAATACATCAAAACCTCTCCAGAAATCAGAGTGTGTTTGTAATGTCATCGTACCCGGCGTCCCTGCTCCTCGGTGCGGTAGGCGTGGCGGTAGAGGCAGGAGAAGACGGCGCCCGGTGGCATCAGCTCGCTGGTCTCGTTCCAGCCGTGCGTGTGGCACAGTCGAGCAGCGTCGCCCTGACACTTCTTATACAGGATGGGGTCCAGTCTGGGAGACAAAAGGGGGCCATGAAACGATTTCTTTCCTCCGATTTACAGCTCAGTTTTGGTCGAAAAAGCATTACAGCCATGTTTTTTTAATTTTACGATTCATGCCAATATTCTGAGACTCAAATTTAGATTTCTGAAGGAAAAAAAAAAGCCAGAATTTGGAGATTAAAGTCTGAGGAAACTACATTTTTCTTTCTTTCTTTTTATTTTCCTCAGATTATCTGGAGATTTTTCTCACACAGCCCTAATGAAATGAACTCTGATGCCGGATTCAGCATTGCACAATTGTTTTGGCTCTATTATCAGCAGCAACAGTGCAATGCACACATCTTGTGATGCAAGAGCCACACTGACATTGATGTGATGACAACTGAACTATCATATGTTGATGAAGACTCCGGAAAAAGCAACTAAATGGACCTTTAGTTTAGATTATTTTGTCAAGAATGAACTTTAAGGCACAATGTTATGATGTTTGTATTGTTGTTGTGTCTGTGGAATATTAATGTCACGTCAATAATGTTTAGATTTGTTAGTGCAAATTGTCAAATGATGAATTCAGACTCACTTCCAGTCTCTGGATATGAAATACTGCAGCTCCAACAGTCGGTGTTCACAGTCCTCCACCATCTTGTCTGTGTACAGATGTTCCATCAGGCACGATAGGATCCTACACACACACACACACACACACACACACACACACACACACACAGTCTATTACTGACAGACACTATTAATGAATAATTTGTTATTCGCAAAAGAGCAAAATCTTCAACTGATCAGGATTTTAAATTGAGATTATTCAACATAAGGCTGTGATAGATATAATGCACACAATACAATATGTGTGTGTGTGTGTGTGTGTGTGTGTGTGTGTGTGTGTGTGTGTGTGTGTGTGTGTGTGTGTGTGTAACCGGCTCACATTGGGTCTCCGTTGCGGATGTGTTTGCAGGCGGTCTGGATGACGGACTCACAGGCCTCGTTCAGTGCTCGATCAATCCGGTAGTCGGCTCCGGGGTCGGCAGATTGGATCAAAGTCTGTAGCTGCAGCGAAAATAAAGGGTAGAAAACATAGAAAAGTCAGCAGCTGGAATTTATTTTGTTACAGTATGATAAAACTGCCTGATTTATATGATAATTCATAATATTTTAGGTTAGTATTACGTACTGTAAGTTTGTACGACAAAAGCAGTTATTTTCGTGCACAATATTTAATAAATTATTTGTATTTTGCTAGAAAGCAGCTGGTCCAATTTGGTCAAAGTACCTACAGGCTGATTTTTTTCCCCCACAAACATGAGGGAAATACCACGTAGAAAAAGAGCTGTTAAAGAATTAAATTAATTGACGTGGTTGTTAAAAACTGAACTGGCACAATACAAACTCAAGTTATTGGTTAGTGACTCTAGCCATAGTCCTGTCTCTCTCTCTGCTTGTATCTCTTTAATGCCGTTAAAGAGTCACAGCGACAGGTAGCGCTGTGGTCTTACGGCGCTCTGGCAGACGCTGTCGATGGTGGTACCGCGGTCGCCGCGTCCGATTCTCATCAGGCAGTGCAGCGTGCGGCCTTTGCGGTGCAGGCCGGAACAGTGCGCCTCGATCTCCGTCCGGCAGTGCAGAACGATCTCCGGACTCAGAGAGAAATCCTCCATCAGCATCCGCCGGTAGTCCAGCATCTCCCCCTGACATTCCCCGCTGACAGGACGACCTTTAGAGCGTAAAATGAATACAATTAAGCCCTGATGACACAAGTAAGGTACATAAATAACAAGCTTATACATTTAGCATGTATTTACATTTTATTAACATTTTCTCCTGATGATGTATGGATGAATCCCCTAGTTTAGTCCAAGTCCACCTTCATAACCCTACTGTCTTGCACTTTGATGATTTTGAAGATAATAGGTAGGTAGGATTATTGTCACAATATAACAAGTTATAGAGTGAAATTGTGTTTTGTAACTCCCTTCATAGCAGACAATATACATTAATAAAGAATCAATTATGAAAAATGATAAAGAGAAACAAACTATATTCAGTGGAGCAGTGCTGAGGATGAATTAGAGTTTAAGAGTCTGATAGCTTGGGGGGAAAAAGCTGCTCTGCAGTCTGGTGGTGCGGCAGCAGAAACTTAAATATTTCTTCCCAGAAGGCAGCAGGGTGAACAGGCTGAATGGCAGGCAGGATGGGTACCAATTATCATAATGATTGGCTTTGTCAGAAAACAGAGCTGTAAATTACACCTCACGCCCTCCCCTGACTCACCGCGGTGCACAGCAGCCTCCAGACACAGCAGCAGGTACGACAGCCGTGCCTCGCGGGCTCGCGGCAGGTTGGTGTCCAGGCTGCAGCGCTGCTTCCTCAGGTCCAGCTTACAGGCTTTAGCCAGAGAGTAACTGACTCTGTAGTCCTGAGAGATCAGCTTCTGACGGGTGGTCAGAGCGTCACGACACTGTGATGAAGGGGGGGGGGGGGGGTTATTTA
>NC_060169.1:4321381-4334183 GCF_021292245.1 Micropterus dolomieu | reverse complement strand
GGGGGGGGGGGGGGGGGGGGGGGGATTACTTATTGAGTACACGATGATCAGAAAACACAACTGAGTAGCTGAATTTATGCCCTCTTAACTCGCCCCAGAGGGTGAGATATTGAGTTGGTCGTACCTTTTCTGACATGGCCTCTTCAAACTTGTGATTGAACAGACACTTGTAGACTTTCCCTTCTCCTGCCTGAGTCTGTGAGGAGGAGGAACAAAAGAAACTTTCATATCATTTAAACACAACAGCTAAATTAACCAGCAAATATACCTCCACCTTGGGGTTTATGTTTTTGGTCCCATTGTTTGTTAGTTATCAGAACAAACCTGAAATCATATTAACATGGAATTTGATGCAAAGTTAATCTATTGGCTGAGGATCCATGACTTCCTGAAAGATTCTTAACACTGAAATATAGAATTATTTTTATATTTCCATGATTTTCTCGTGAACTACTGCACTTACTGCTACTATGTGTATTTTCATGCAGAGTCTAGTCACTTTATTAAGTTCAAACAAGTGAACTTTCAAATTTTTTTTAACACCCAAAAGTTCAGGTGATGACTTGGTTTGAGTACGCTTAAATAAAGTCTCCTCACGTTCTGACAGAATCTCTCGCGGTCGTCTCGGCAGGAGAAGTAAAGATGACGGTCGAGGTGAAAGTCGTCTGACGACAGCTCCGCCACCCGCAGGATCGCCCTCTGACAGTCCTCTTTGATCGGGTGAACATGATCCTGATTCTCCGCCTCCCTTACCAACGCCTTCTCCAGGCAGGCGATCACTTCACCCTGGGAGTGGACATCCTGTCGAGAAATGGTGCATCAAAGAATTATTAGAGTCAAACTATTAAAGAACCGAAAGTAAAAGTACTCATTATGTAGAATGGCCCATAAATGTGTTCATCACTTTAATGTTGCAGCTGGTAAAGGTGGAGCTAATTGTATTTACTTTATTACTGTTTTACTGCGAGTAGCATTATCACGTGACTGAAATCATACTGAAGTTACGTGATGGCAAAGTAAAGTACTGTTTCCCAGTTCAAGAACGATCTTTCATGCTAAAATGTTTGACCAAACTCTTGTAAGCCTTCGATTGTATCATCGCTCAGACAGACAGACAGACAGACCTTGTGTCCTACGTTGATGCTGCCGCAGTGCAGGTTGTTGATGTCTTCCTTACATTTGTCCATGAAGCCGCAGATCAGTCTGTAGTCGCTGAAGATGATGCTCGTCATCTTGGTGATGTACTGATTACACTGGTACTCACTGATGTTGCCGCGGTGATCCACCAGGCACGATACGAGGTAGCCTCTGCCTCGCTCCTCCTCATTACACTCCTTTATCTAAAGGTGTGACATGTGACGGGTGATAAATCAAATTAAAATCTAATCATATTTTATTTACAGTGGAAAATCAGCATGCAGCATGACTTTCCAAAAAATACACAGGATCCAATACAAAAAAGAGTAAAAACATAATACACAGGATCAAATACTGAAGACACAAGATAAAATACAGAAGATAAATCACATAAGGGTAAAAACAGCAAGAAAATGATCAAATGCAGAAGACACAAGATAAAATGCAGAAGATAAATCACATAAGGGTAAAAACAGCAAGAAAATGAATAATAAAGACAAAACAGCTACATTTAACTTCAGATTAAGAGGATATAAAAAAGGTGCACGACCCAAATTCTAGGAGAGGCTGTAGTGACGTGAGAACAAATAGGCTTTTCAGTCTTGATTTAAAGAGGTGATATTCATTTTCAGGTTCAAAATCCTATTTATGGGTTGTACCAGAACAGGTTTACATGGTTGCATTTTCAAAAAACACCATATTTTTTGTTATACGGCACATTGCTGCAGCTCCTCTTTTCACCCTGTGTTGAAGGCTTAGTTTTAGCTATGGAGTGATACATCTTGCATCTATATGATCTTTGTTGGGAGTTGCACATGCTCAGTTCCTAGTTAAGGACTACTAGCCAATCAGAAGCAGAGAAGGGCGGGTCAGTGAGAAGCCGGTAAACAGGGCTTTGGTTCATCTGTACATGTTGCCGACCAGCTCAGCAACATGGACTGGAGCAAGAGTTTCAGAGTGGTGAGTTATTAATCTGTAACAAAAGTCTTTTATCCATAAAGTTTTAACTGAGCTCTGTCTCTACTAGGGCTGTCCCCGACTAAGGATTTACAAGTCCTGTCCAATAGCCGACTGATAGTCGAATCATGTGTGTTTTTTTGTGTGCGGCGATCGCAAGCGGTTACACACTGTAGCTCTGCTTTAATCTTGAGAAGCTGCAGAGCTGCAGTCTCTTTTCATTCAACTTACACTGTAAATTTCCAGCTAAACTCTCTCTCTCTCTCTCTCTCTCTCTCATTTCAAGTTGCCGGCTATTTAAAAACGATAAAATATTCTTTGTGGTTCATCAGCGGTGATAAATTATCCGAAAGTCCCGTGAAGAGCTGGAGCTCCGTCTCTTCAGCAAGCTTTCCTCTGCCACCACTGCACACATACACGCTACGCCTATACACGTGCGACCCAGGGTTAGGGTTACAATTTTGGATTTATTCACGCACTTCAAAAACATTTATTGAAAGTTTTATTCTTTTTACATATTTATTTACAGCATTAAATGTTGAAATGTATATTGTAATAGGCTATAAATTAACTTATTGCTCTATGTAAAATCAGACATTGAGACGTTGGTTAAAAGGAGGACAGACTGTATTTAAATACATTACAAAAACATACTCGAACAACTTTTCTAAATATAATACAATGTTTGTCTTGGGGATGACTTTAAAAATTATTTTTATTAATGAGATATTAAGTTTAAAGAGACTTTATGTCAAGTGTGTTTGCTTGATTGACAATATTGTGTTAATACTGTAACAAATACTTTATTAAGAAGTGGGACTGCTGCTCCTTCCCATTGAGCAGAGCCAGTTGAGGTTGTTCGGGCATCTAATGGGTGTGATGAGTGCCTCCCTGTGGAGGTATTCTAGGAACTTCCACCCGGAGACAGACCCTAAACAGGCTGTAGGGATTATATTTCCCATCTGGCCTGGGAATCACTTCAGGACTTGGCTGGGGAGAAGTGGGTATGGACTACTACTAGTCCGCTCCAGAGTATATTTAAGGCTTAAGCCTGCTACCAGTCAACACAGTGACTGAATCGAAGTATAAGTAACACTAACAGAGTACAACACTGTTACTGTAAATACCATAAAATGGTATTCAAATAAAGGCTGAAAATAATAGCTGGGGCATGAACAAATAAAGCCCATGTAATAAATAGCATCCTGGATTTGGAGTTCCAATTCACTGCACGGAGTTTCTGTTTTCATTGACTAATTCATTGCAATCACTTCTACTCTGCCAGTTTGTGAGTGCTGTTAAGTCGCCATTGAAGTGGTAAACTAAACTATTCCTGTAGATGTTTCAAATTAAAGGCCTAGCAGGAACAAAATTATGCGCCCTTTGAGCCACAGGATTTATTGTGAAACGTGCAAGAAGTGTTGAGTTTAACTGACGGTAGCGCCACATCAATCGAAAAGGTTAAATGGAAATGACAGGAAATAATTAAAAACAGTATTTCTGTTAAAAAAGACAAACTCAAAGCTGCAAAGTTTATATCAACAGCTACTTAAAACAGTGTTTCAAAAACAGGGAGGTTGCCTCCTAAAATATACTTATAGAAAAACTACTAGGCCTATACTTATACAAATAAATTCTATAACAGGTGAAAATAGAAATCAGGGCTCTAATCTTGAATAATCTCTGTCTCTATAAAGAGGAGGTAAATAAAGGACCATTTTGAGAAGTATAGTGTAAATACTGTTATTGTGCAGTATGTAAGTAAATAGTGTAACTACATCAGTACTGTTATTTATTAAAGTCCTGTAGCTAAAATCACACTGTTGCTTCTCTACATTCAACTAGGAGTTAACTAATCAATCTTAATTTTGTCGGTAATGTAAATCAGTACTGAACTACCACTGTATTAGTTTTCAATATGACATGTGACAACGCTTCATTTAACTTGACAGGAAACTGAACCCTGAGCCTCCTGCGGTGCAGACTGACCTCGGCGATGGTGCTCTTGCAGACGTCTGTGGCCACCGACTCAAACTTTGGATCTGTGGTCAGATTGAGTTTGTAGTTCCACAGGAGCTGAGGGAGACAGGACCAAAAAAAACACATTACATATTCATACATCTATGCAGCAGAGACATCCAGTTTATTTAGAAATTACAAATAAACGTACAGCACTACCCCCCCCACGACAACAAATCAGATCATTTCATGCTGTCAACTATTTACAGTAACACAACACAAACATGTCACTAATGTACAAGAAGCATCTGCCTTAAACTGATCTATATCAGTGGTAGTCATGATTAACACGTTACTCCACAGAGTCAAAAATAGAAAACATCTGCAGAACTACTGCTTCAGTGAAGATACAAACAAAAGGGCAAAGGTTTAAATATCTGTCACTTTACCAAGTGCTGCTATTGTTAAAACAGCATCTGAAGTCACATAAAATGTATCACCGAGTACAAACACCTGTTTCTCATTCAAAACAGTGGTGCATTAGAAATTTGGCATCACAGCTGGTCTCTCTGATAAAGAGGAAAATTTATGCTTTTGATGCTCAAGGAGGCAGAATTTAGAATCAGTATGATTTAGCCCGTTGCAGATTCTCAAATGTATTTTTTCCACTCAAACCCTGGTGAAAAGTGGGTTCACCAGTACAGCTTAGCCTGAAGCATAACTAAAATGATTCAGCCTGCACTACAAACTGAGGGTAAGGAGAAAAATGTGGGCATTTACTAAGTAGAGAAGGTCTATTGAGTTGCATTATGTAAATGATACATTCCTGCTTGACCCATACTAGGGACTAAAAGTCAGTATATCTCAGCCTTCTGTCAATTATTGTTCAAATCTGACCACAAGTCCAACAAACTTTATAGAAGAACGCTAACTTACTGCAGTTCCCCTTATTTATTAGCCCAAATCTGCATGGTCAGATGGGCTCTCAGCATCGCAAATACAAACAATAATAATGGATTTCTTTATAATGGAAAGACATTTCTGAATGTCTCTCTTGTCTTTAGATTCTTTTTTCTCTTCTTAATGCCAGTGTTTTTTCTGCCAGCGAGGCTCCAGCTGCAGCAGCCACAGATAACAGCTACTGACAGTCAGACCGCCCAGAAAATAACACCACAGCAAAACAAGAGGGTTTGTGTGTGTGTGTGTGTTTGTGTGGGAGACATGTTAATTGCACCCAGAGCTTTCCAGTGCTGTAATAAAAGACAGTTCAAGTGGTCCATTAACCTCGTGCTGTTTCATAAACCTGTCTCCCGCTAACTGCCGTGAACTCTGAACACTGAAGGTTTATCATGCAGAAGACACCGAGACGAGCTTTAGGAACCTCTTACTACAAAAAGAGAAGAGAAACTGCAGAGTGAATGTTAGAAGGAGGTGAAACTTAAGTTTGTGAAGGTCGTCAGTTTTGTATTGTAGCTGCATTTCCTGTATGGAAGATGGTACGCATCATTATTATTATTATTATACCAAAGTGTAGAAATACTCTGTTAGAAGTAAAAAATTAAGCAAATGTACAAAAGTATTGCATCAGAATATTGAAGAATTGAAGCAGAATTGTTAATTCCATATATATTTTATTATTGATTATAATTATTTATGCATTAATGTGTTCACCACTTTAATATAGCAGCTTGTAAAGGTGGAGATAATTCTAATAAATTGATTCCCCCCTGGGGATCAATTAATTCTTATCTTAGCCTAAAATTATATATCATAATTTCTGTACTGGTTTTATTTTGTATTATTAATCTAAATCTGCAAAGTAACTAGTAACTAAAGCTATCAAATAAATAAAGTAATTATTTCCCTTTGAATTGTGGAGGAATAGAAAAATAAAGTTGCAAAACTAGAATACTCAAGTAAAGTACAAGTACCTCAAAATTATAGTTAAATTCTGTACTTGAGTCTACTTAGTTACTACTAGATGCTGATTGTGAGCTGCACAATCACTGTATTGCTTTATTTTAAATTCTAGTCAAGGTCCAAATGTTTCCATGTGTGTCATTCTGCATTAAAGAGAAATATGAGTAATGCAGTACAGAAGACATCTATAATAACGCTGCAGCCTTAAAAAAAAACTGTTTAAATATTTTACTCAATACATGAATTATATATATCCTCAATTAAGTTTTGGAACAAGTGAAGACAGAATATACTGTACATGTCATATTATTATCTAGAGTTGAAAAATCTAGTGCTACAAGAGGAAATTCAAGGAGAGAATTGGGATGCAAGACGTCATTTATGCCACATACATATAGTTTGTGTACTGCAAAATGTGTGTAAAAAATGTAGATGGATTTCAATTTTAGCCCAATTTCAAGTAAAAAAAAAAAATCTAGATAATGTTTTTAATAATTCATGCATGAAAGATTAAACAGAACAGATGGCTTGCACCAACATTAAAAACTCTCTCTCGCCTTTGAACGGTCAAATAAAGAAAATATTCAGTGCATGTTTTGGAGGGAACACTTACATGGTTACAGTCAGGAGCAATCTCTGTTTCCTGCAGAAAGACAAAGAAAGAAGTCAAAAGTTGTTTTTCTCAAGGGAATTCAAACATTTATTAACAAACAGACACATGGTAAAAAAAACATCTTGACTAAACAGTGAAGTTTGATTAGATTCCTCATCAGGAGATGGACATTCTTGAGATGTGCTGCAGCTTATCTGACAGTTAAACCCCACTTTTACCCAGTATTAAAGGAACACTTCAACATTCAAGAAAAATATACTTATTGGCTTTCTTTCTGAGAGTCAGATGATAGGATTGAGACCACTCTCATGTCTGTGCGTTAAACAGAGCTGACCAAAGTAAAAAAAAACAAAACAACAAACATATTGTATCTAATTTAATCTGTACTCAAACAGAAAAACACTTGTTTGTTGTTTGGGTGCGTTAACTGGTGTAGATATTTCTTGGCACAGAAACAAAAACCTGTTCTCACAAACTTTATCTGGCAAGCTGCGCTACAGTCTGAGCCACAACACAGAAGTCCTGGGTGTGACTTGCCCTTTAAACCATACATTTTTACATTTCTGCTTGTGCACAGATTAAAAAAATAAAATATAATGGGTTAATTGAGTTGAATTGGCACCTGGAGGCATATTTTTGAACTTTGGACAGACACCAAACCAGAGGAGGCTAGGCATAGGCTAGGTTAGTTCAGCTTAACTGAAAACACTATCACACACAACACAACCAAACCTGCCTTGTTTACATGTTATCATCTTGGTAGGCAGCATGTTTTTCTGGCGCAGTAACGACTGTGCACCTCAGGCAGAACTACGTGTTAGATTTGGAGCGGTTAGCATTCATAGTTTAAACATTACAGAATTAAGAATAAAGAATAAATTTATATGAATGAATGAATCTGAATATAAACTGCATTTTTCAATTGATTTAATTTTTTTAAATTTTCAGGTATAAAGTTATTAATTTCTGATGATAGCTCAAAATGTAATTTTAACGTAAACCAAATTTATTTATTGGATTATTTTATGGATATCAGGTACCGATCTTTTAATAAAAAATTTTATATAAATTGCACACGAGAATTTTACTTTTTTGTACAATAATTATAAAATAAATTTATTTTTCAGTTCACTAAAAAAAATACTTTTCCTTTGGGGACACAATTTGAAATTGGAAAAAAAAGGTAATAAATTGCAATATATCGCAATGTGTTTAAAATCAGCAATAATATCGAACTGTGACATAAGTATCGTGATAATATCATATCGTGGGGCCTGGAGATGGAGGACATTTTTAAACAGGAGAAGAAATCTAAAACATAGTGAAATTCTACCATATGTACTTTTTAAAAATTAATTTTAAATCTCAGAAAAAATCCACATGATACAAGGCCTGTTCTGGGCAAGTTCCTGTATATAAGCAAACACATACTGCATAAAGCAAATGTTTTGCAGAATGTGTGAATGTGTGCATGTGACAAAGAAATAGAGACAGAATAAATGCATACACAATCCTTCCTGTTAAGTCAAACCTGTCAGCCTTTGCACAGAGGTTAAATGAGTCTTAATCTTCATGTGTAACTGTGTGACAAGTCAAACACGGTAAGTGCATTTCCTGGACTATTCCTTTAGTTTGCATAAAAAAGACGAGACCAACCGGTCTCTGATTCGAGAGCGCACAAGGAAAATAATACCACTATCACGTCAAAATGACGACTACAGTGACATTTTCCTCTAAAAGGCAGTAGTCTGATATGAACAAAGCAGCAGACGCTCTTCACAGACTCTCCCACAACATCCTCGACTATCAGAGGAAACACAGTGGGAGAAGCTGTTCTTACGTTTCACTTTGCAGTAAAAAGACACAAACGCACTTCATGTTAACTCTGCTCTGCCTGGGGAACAGAGACAAAAACTGTCTTTAAACCGTAATTTCCACTAAATGTTTCAGAGGCAGAAAAACAAGCGTAAAAGGGAAACAGACCCTCAGTGGCCTTGTAGATAAAAAAGACCAATTAGTAAGACTATGAGTTATTATTTAACGAAGAGTTGTTCCATTCACATCAAAGGCTTTTGAACCCAGAGCAGATTAATCAACTAGACTGATGAAACTGAAGTGATAACACAGGCTAACTGTGTCTGAGCAAGGGGAAAGGACAATGTGACAAAACTCTGTTTATATCACAGGAAACCTAATACGATACACTCAAGACCAAAAGTTGGCAGAGTCACACTGACCTCTGTACAATCTGTAAGAACTGAGACTACTCTCCATTAAATTAGATTCCTCATCTGTCGAATTCATACTCCGGAAACAAAAGAAAAACAGGGGCGGCTGCGGCTCAGAGGGTAGAGCTGTCGTCCACTGTACCGGACCAGTATCTAATATTTCTGAGGATCTATTGACAGAAATGCAATATAAGATCCATAACTATGTTTTCAGTGGTGTGTAAAGACCTCACATAATGAACTGTTATGTTTTTATTACCTTAGAATGAGACATTTATATCTACATAACCGCGGGCGCCCCCTGCTGTGGAGGTCGCTGTATTTTGTCGCCATGTTTCTATCGTAGCCGACAACGAACAAACAGCGCTACAGAGCGCGTTTCGTCATCACGGCGTTCTTCTTCTGCTTGTGTAATTCCGGTAGTGAAGACGCCCGTCACTACTTTGAATACGAACAAAGAAGAAGAAGAAGAGGGACTAATAATAATAATAGTAATATACAGTCTCCGAGTAGTGTTCTGGTTTATTAGAAGTAAGAAGAGAAGTGACATTTGGACAAATGAAGGAGCACACAGGTGTTATTTAGCACGAGAGCCGACAGCCAGACGGAGTCGGGACAGACAGCTGACGGCAGAAATCACAGATTTTGTGGATTTTCCCAGATGGAAGGCTATAACGTTAATGTGGGACAGATGTTTTCAAAGCGGTGCTGAAGTGGTCTGTTTTCTGCTGTTTGTCAGACTTTAGCGCTGCAAATGAAAACTGTTGTTTGATAGCTTTAGCTATTAGCTGGCCATAATCACAGAGAGCCCCGACATGTTTCCCCTGTCAGTGGTGTGAAATATGGATTAATTTCATGGCGCCAACTTATTCTCCAGCCTGTGGTTTGGCTTTGCCGGTTACTTAGCGAGAGAATCAGCTGATCAGTAACGTTAATTGGCAATAAACCCCTAACGTTAGTTTAGAGCATGGAAGCATCAGCCAGCTAAACTTTTACTGACTGGTAGAAAAACATTTATTGTTAGTTGGATTGGTTTATTCTACAGCGATGTGCTTTGGCTTGTGGTGTTATGTTAGTTGGATTAATTTCCTGTAGTTACTCTCTCTCTCTCTCTCCAGCGCTCTGTTATGGCTTTGTTAGGTGAACAGAAATGTGCTGTTACCTTCTTGAGACAAACAGCTGATGAATATTATTGGTAATGAAACAGTAACAGCAGGGAAGCTCAGATCAGCAGCTAAACTTCACATTTTACTGCCACGATAGAAAACATGTATTTCTTTTTACTGCTAATGGTGATATATAACAAGACCGTGTGCCTATCAAGTGACCACTAATAAATACTTTCCAAATCTGCATTAAAAAAATATATTGATATTGATTCCCACTCTTATATACACTCTTCCCACTTTTTATATACAGTCTATGTTCCCACTGTGCACACAAATGTGTAATTTGTACTTTCACATGCTACATGTCCATTAAAAACGTTGCACCGTTTTACCACAAGCTGAAATTATGGCTGTCAGTACTACTTTGTGTTTCTGTTGTATTTCAAAAAATTAAAATAGACATTTTGGTAATATTTGCAGATTGCTTATCTAATTAATCTAATTATGCCTTTGTAAACTTCATGTATTATGTGGTTTATAATGGACTGTGGTGCAGAAACAGTGAGGCTTACATTGTCCTGGTCAGTGGTCATACTTGATGCACTAGATGTGATAGTGTTTGGGAATTTCTTCATTTACTTTGGTATGTTAGTCCAAAGAAACCTCATCTCTTGACTGGCACTCTCTTTTATCTCATAGATGACATCTTTGTCCTGTCTCAGGCACCGTAGCTATACTGCTCACTAGAACCTACACGCTGAACCTTTAACCGAACAAAAGGTTTATTGATCTGTGAATAAAAGTCATTTAAATGAGTATCTGTAATGTGAAAGAAGTTTTATCCTCTTTTTAGCTGATTTCTTTTGTCGTTTAAATAATAATAATAAATGAATAATTTTTCCGTCTGACTTTCAAAAACTTCTGGAGGCTTAAAGAGTTACAACTGTTTTTAAAAGGAAAAGGCAATGATTAGAAAAAAAAAGAGTGAAATATAAACACGATTTTGTGTAGCTGGATGAAAAAAACAAAACAATATTCCTCTATTTTACTAGTTTGGAGGATTAAGTGATCGGACAAATGCATGCCGAGCGCTGAATACGATTTAGCATTAAAATATTATCAGTTAGTTTTTATTTGTTGACTTAAATTGTAATACATTTAGTCATTTTCATCAAGGTTATTTTTGATTTAGTTTGAGTCTAGTTTTCATCATGAACAATAGGTTACTATTACTATTTGTAGACGAAATGAACACTGTTTCCTACTCCGATAATTCATCTTGTGAGCAATAGGTGTGTGATATTGCGACGGAGTACAAAGCTGCTCTCACAGAAAGCAGCCGACTCTGTGAGGCAGACTGAAACTGCTCTGCAGTCCACACAGCATCCTTACACACAGCAAGTGACGGACTGACTCAGTGACCACGACTGAAAATGTCCACAGGACCTGTTTGTGCTTTGGCAAAGTGACTTCCTGTCCAGCAGTTAGTCCGTAACTGCAGTGCTGTTTCTCAGCCGTCTCTCAAGTGTCAGATTTCAGGGCTTAGACCGCCACAAATAAATACTCAAACGCTGTACTGTAACCGCACGCTGCATCACTGCCAGTGCTGCTGATGTCTCTGTGTCTTTATCTGGAGAAAAGGCAGATTTATAAGAGTCATTCACCTCTTCAGGAGCCACAGCTGTTATAGAGTGATGTAATTATCTCAGTAAAGAGTACATCGCTCAGGGCTGGTGGTGGAGGAGGAGTGTGTGTGTGGCTGTTGTCAGCATGGTGGGGGTGGGCGGGTGGGGTTGACGTCAATTTGATGTCGGGATCCTGGGTTAAAAATAAACCCTGCAGACCACCATTAGACTAAACATGAATCCTTTGAATATGTTTAATTGCACATTGGTAACACTTTACTTCAACCTCCCACTTTAGCATCTATGATAGACTGTAACCACAGACTGTATAAAAGACAATATAAACATGTAATTAATGGGTTATTACACACTGTAATGTAGCTGTAAGCAGGTATGAGGCCACTTTTAAAGAGTTTATTAATATTTTCAACTATTATAACTTCTCCTGTGAGGACATATTTAATAAAACTGTTTTTCTATATGATCATTCATTATGTGTGTATACAGCAGCCTCCACTTATTGGTGCTTCACAGGAGGAGCCGATTACAATTACATTAATTAACACTTATTATAGGGTGATATAAACCATTTCTTAAATGTATATAGAAGCAGCAAAATACCTTGCTCAGAAATCTACTTACTACTGTTGAAATTATGAAGACCACTGAAATTTATATTTCTGAAATATTTTATTTTGAAAATCCTGTTGCTAAATGTATGAAAATGAATAAATGTGGTTCTTTTTCAGTAGGATCATTTAAAATGGTGCAATTTCCAAAACTTGGTCTTTGTTGTTCTTGGTGTGGTGTGTGATTTAACTATGCAATATATTTTCTTATACACTCACCTAAAGGATTATTAGGAACACCATACTAATACTGTGTTTGACCCCCTTTCGCCTTCAGAACTGCCTTAATTCTACGTGGCATTGATTCAACAAGGTGCTGAAAGCATTCTTTAGAAATGTTGGCCCATATTGATGGATAGCATCTTGCAGTTGATGGAGATTTGTGGGATGCACATCCAGGGCACGAAGCTCCCGTTCCACCACATCCCAAAGATGCTCTGTTGGGTTGAGATCTGGTGACTGTGGGGGCCATTTTAGTACAGTGAACTCATTGTCGTGTTCAAGAAACCAATTTGAAATGATTGGAGCTTTGTGACATGGTGCATTATCCTGCTGGAAGTAGCCATCAGAGGATGGGTACATGGTGGCCATAAAGGGACGGACATGGTCAGAAACAATGCTCAGG
>NC_060169.1:4269933-4321281 GCF_021292245.1 Micropterus dolomieu | reverse complement strand
CATCCGCCTCAAGGTTGTGCGTGTTGCGGCTTCACAAATGCTTTGCCGCATACCTCGGTTGTAACGAGAGGTTATTTCAGTCAAAGTTGCTCTTCTATCAGCTTGAATCGGTCGGCCCATTCTCCTCTGACCTCTAGCATCAACAAGGCATTTTCGCCCACAGGACTGCCTCATACTGGATGTTTTTCCCTTTTCGCACCATTCTTTGTAAACCCTAGAAATGTTTGTGCGTGAAAATCCCAGTAACTGAGCAGATTGTGAAATACTCAGACCGGCCCGTCTGGCACCAACAACCGTGCCACGCTCAAAATTGCTTAAATCACCTTTCTTTCCCATTCTGACATTCAGTTTGGAGTTCAGGAGATTGTCTTGACCAGGACCACACCCCTAAATGCATTGAAGCAACTGCCATGTGATTGGTTGATTAGATAATTGCATTAATGAGAAATTGAACAGGTGTTCCTAATAATCCTTTAGGTGAGTGTATATTCAAGTTGATAAAATTCAAGAAATTGTAATTAAGACGAAATCCAAGATTCAAAATTCAAAGCTTGAACAAAGATACTCCTTCCTCTTGTGTTTTAGATGTTTGGATGACGAGACTTACAAAACAAAAAAATTCTTTAAACATTGAATTTTGGTGTCTGAATTTAACTAGTCCCATTTGAGAATCAAAATTAATTTGAGCCACTTGAACACAGTTGGCACCACTTTAAATTCCCTACATGTTTTAGAGAAGGAAATTTAACTAAAAAAAATGTAAAATATTCCAGTGCTATAAATGTGTGCAGTTGTGGTTAAATTAGATAATTATTAGACTCAAATTATAACAGCTAGTATTTGCTTCCAAAGATGTTTAACATCGTTGAGGAAACATTTTGTTTTGCTTGACAACATAAATAAAACAAATCAGATGTAATTGTTCTGCGTAGTTGTTTCCTTGTTGGTGCAGATGGATGTGTAATCCAACTCTCACTGTGTGTGTGTGTGTGTGTGTGTGTGATTGAGAGAGACAGAACTGGACCGATTAAACTGCGTCAAATCACAACTGTCATCATCATATCGTCTTTCATCGTCTTCCTCCAATAGATCAGAGTCCAAAACTCTGAAGGTGAAGACACATCTGTAACTTTAAACTAAACATCATTGATTATTTGTTGAATTGAGGCCTGCAGCTCACGATACTGATAATGAATCTGCAAAATATTTTCTCAGTGAATCAATCCATCTCAAGTTCCTTAAGCACACAAAACTGCTTGTTTTATTCAACCAACCAAAGATCATGTTTGAGACACTGGAACCAGAGAACGGTTGGCATTTTTACTGACTTAAACAATTAGTCCATCGTCAAAAGAGTCAAGTCAATCACAAATCTGCCTCAAGATGCTTTACAGTTTTTACAGCGCACGACACCCTCTGTCCTTAGACCCTCGATTTCAGATAAAAATTTAGGAAATATCAGGACGAGCAAAAGAGGAGGGATCCCTCTTTAAGGATGGACACATATGTAATAATGTTGTGTGTACAGAGCAGGCCAAGATACTAAAAGCACAACATCAGGGTGGCAACATTATAGATTATAGTAAACACACCTTATATGAAGAATATGGACCAGTAACGTTTAACACGGGAGTCAGTTTGATAAACCAAATGATATATCCGTCTGAAAGTCTGCACTGTGAAAGTTCACCTGGCTGCACACACTAACTAAACAAGTGGACGACTCAACGCTGCCGATCTTTCGATCACTTAAAGATATAAAATGTCTAAAAACAACTAGACCTAACATGTTATATATTTTGTTGAGTTGTGTACTAACGTTATCCCAAATGTTTCCAACAATGTTCCAACCTAGAGAAATCTGTCATTTTAATCAAGGTAACGGTGCGTTTACTTCGCCTGTCAATGGCGAGTATATCCCCCTTATGCATGTGTCACAGTTTTGGTTGTCTGCCAGAAGCTGTCATAAATTAACTCTTTATCAATTTTTAAGCCACATTTTTTACAATACATCTTTTAGATCTTGTTCATTTTTAACTATTTATTTGAACCAGATGAAGGATTTTATTTATTGGATGTGTGGATCTTAAGTTATGAGAGAAACAAACTGAGCAAACGCAGCGTCCTGTGTTTGCCAAACAGTGTTGGAGAAACACAGATTTTTATTGTGAATCTGGTTTATTCAGGGTTTCTACCAATTTTATTCGCCTGGTCTGTTTGTTTTGGAGAGAAGGAGAGCTCTGCATATAATTCGGCCCCTGGGAAACTCCCATTAACCCACGCTGCTTCACAAAGTCATCAAATTACCTCTTTTGTTGTTGTTTAGATGTGAGAGACCCCAGCAGCAAAATTACACACTGAGCGTTTAATCGTTTCAGCTTGATCACAGTGATTTATGTGATAAAACCCTCCTCACATTCACTTCCCAAAATAATAGATAATGGAAACTCACTCTTGTTGAAAATATTTAGTTTGCATTTTTTATCACAAAGAAACACAAAAAAAGCAGGAAGAGTCTGTGGTTTTAAGTTCACCCTGAGAGTCACCTGACAGCTGAATGACTGCGCACACGCTGAACTCGGGTTGATAATTACTTCACTGAGGTCGCAGTAAGCAGCTGAACTGTGCAGTGCAGGTGGGAACGCCTCAAACCACATCAAAACGTTCCCTTAAGCAGAACAGTTAGCTTTTGAGATGACGTTGCAAGTTGTACAGGTGGTGTAGGAGTAGATCTGACTGATTTTAGGCCAACAAAATAATATAATACAATCAAATACCAGAATAAATTATTCAATGTCTGCAATTTGTTTTCATTTTACATTAACCTATTTTCTTTTCTGACTAGGCAATTTTTATAAAATGTCAGAAAATAGAAAGCCGGGGCTCAAAGTGGCGTCTTCATATCAGAGCTATTGTTCAACGGTCCAAATCACAAAGACATTTAATTTACAATCAAATAAAACAGAGAAAAGCAGCCAATCATCACAGTAAAAAGGACAATGTTTGGCATTTTTGCTTGAAAAATAACGTTTTAATGACAACTAATCAATAATTATCAAAACGGATTAATTATATCTCCAGCTGATTTTTTAAATCCTGGCAGCGTGGAGGAATTAAAATTTACAGAGAGTCTAATTGAAAAGTTAATATTAAAATCAAGAAAAATCTAAATAATTAACAGAAATGTTTGAGGGGCCTTTTGGGGGGGCATCTACTGATGACACCAGTTTTTCTTAATTCCTGACTACAGTCTTTTAACACCTGGTTTAACACCAGACAACAAGTAAACATGAGAAATTAAAGTCTCCTTTAACTGTTTATGTTATTGTTTTTAACATCAGTAACTTTTGTAAACTATATTTTACCTGTTTAAATGTCAAACTCATTACATACTGTGTTTAAATACGCCTGTAATGTTGGTTTTACATCTAATGTCACTCAATTCCAATAAACCATAATTTATTGTAGCTAAAACCAAATTTTGCAGAGTTGCTACAGCTGTCAGATAAATGATGTTGTGGAATAAAATGGAAATACTCCGAAGTGCATATTACCACATGTGTGAAAGTTACTCCTGCATCATTCATCTCATGTTTTTGTGGTCAAAATATAGACTAATATCTGAGGTATGAGACAGGTAGTGTATGAAATTAGGAGTATAAATAAGAAAATAAATAAATAAATGTGTGTGTGTGGACACACTGACGCAAGTGTAGATGTTCACCTCTCCATCAGCTGTTCACCTCTGCATCAGTGTCATGCTGTCCGCCGGTGGGGACCTAAACCACCGGGGCGACACACCCAGCAGGTGCCCGTCACCTCACGGACCCCCACCAGCCCTGCCGGCGGCCGCTTACCTCTCTGCGGTCCTGCAGGCACTCCAGCACGGCCAGGTTGTTAGTCCAGGTGTGTTTGGGGCAGAAGCGGGTCAGGTCCTCCCGGCAGGCCTCCTCCTCCGACAGCTTCCAAACGGTCGCCCTTCGAGGCTGCGAGGCCCCAGCGGCGGCGGCGGCGGCGGCTGCGGCGGCGGCAGGTGCATCCTTGACCGCGGGATCAGCGACTCTGAGGACGGGCGGGTTGGGCGGCTCGGCCGGGCCGCTGGCAGCCTTCAAGCCGAGGACGGAGCCGGAGCCGCAGAGACACAGTAATGATAACAGCAGCAGCAGCAGCAGCAGCTGAGTGCGACTGTACGCCGCCATCTTCACACCACTGTCGAGCTAGTCCTAATGATACTGCATCACTTCCGGTCTGCAAGTTCACAATAAAAGAATTCATGGGCAGACTAAATATAGCCTGCAACTTCCGGCCATTTAATAAAAAGAATGAACGTCACAATGTAATTTACTATGAAGCGGATCAGCCGTAGTTTCCCGCCTGTGTAATGTGCAACCATTGTTTTTGGGCTTCACATAGGCCTAGTTTTATTTATTTTAGGCCTAGCATAATCCAAAAAAATTTTGATAATTTAAAAATTAAATAAATATGTTGGATGAAAATCTCTGAAAATAAGATTAATATAGATAAGTTACATGAACCTGAAAATAGAACTGTAACATTTGACACAAGTGTGACACCTAGAACTTTCTTTGCCTGTAGGAGGCGACATTACCTCTACAAACTGCTGCTATAATAAGGTGCGTTTGACTCATAGGTTTGACTTCGTGCGGCTTTTCGCAGCACCCGGCTTAATGTGATGCAGGCTGGACTTCACATAATGCATGCTGGTTAGAAATTTTCTCCGACTTTCGTGGTACAGCAAAACATCAATATGTTGCATGACATTAAAACCTGGCAGGAGCAAAGCGGCTGCTTTTCTCTGGCTGCACCAAGTTGAAACTCCTTTTGCCGGCAGCTCACGCATGACTATCAAGACTATTAAGTCACCTGTTACTTTCCTTTCCAGTAGGTGGTGCAGATTGTCAGGTGTAGAACAGCTCCACCTTGTAGTGACTCTGTAACCTGCTAAACATGAGCGATTGAGTTGTGAGTGATTTACTAGAGAGGAAGAAAGACAAATGGAGTTAACAGACCCTACAATCAAGGCCGTCACTTTTTGTTGTTAAGTGGTGGGGACATAAGGGCTCAGATTAGGCGCGTGATGATACACTTGGGTCACGAGACGATGTACAAGAACAAGACGAGAAGATTTTTAACACTATTTTTAAAGAAATAGGAAATGCTGAAATAGGTGAGTGGGGGTCAGGAGGTCCTCTCCCAGAAAATTGGAGCACTAAACACTTAATTTCCTGTATTCTGGAGACATTTTCTGCTCTAATTTATGGTGGAAATGTCTTTATTTATATGAAGGGAAACAAAAACACAATAACAGATATAATTACAGAATAAAATGCAGCAAACAGCTGCTTGTTTTTTTTAGCTTAAGTTACTTTTTTTTTGGACAATCTGTTTCTTCTATATTTAAAATGCACTGCATGTTTTCTTTTTGTGCAGCTAAATCACATTTCTTAATGTAAAATAGACCCACGTTTTAATTTTGGTTAAGCATTCATTTAGTTTACTTTTTTTTTCTAAATGATTTTTCTTTATTTTTTTATGTTCAAATGTGAAATGTGTTTTGTTGTACAAGCAGAGACAACTAGATGCTATAAGAGAAAACTATACAGGAAGAGCATTCGTGTGTGTGTGTGTGTATGAGTGCATATATCTCCCTTCACTCCCAGAGTGTTTGAGCAGCTGAATACAATGGGAACCATTAAGAGCAATAAATCCTCCCTGTTTAGAGCTGACAGCTGCTGGAAGGCTTTTTCTGGTTCACCACCAGCAACACATCCGTCCTGCTCTCAGAGTTAGTTACAACCTTTATTTTGAAGGTATTTCATGTTGGGCTTTTTTCTTTTTACCTTTATTCTGACACTTCTCTCATTAAGCTGCATTTGTATTTAGATAGTTGTTTTTTTTGCGAATGAGAATCTATTTGAGTCAGTTAAGGTTAACATCAACAATTTCCACAGTTTTGAAAAGCCAATTCTTTGTTATATTATATTGCTGGCTGTGGCAGAAGTTACAGCATCTTTTGACTTACAACCAAATCAAAAATCAAATCAAAAAATCAAAAAGTCAGATCTGGAGATTTCAGTTTGTAAATAATATCTTTTAATGTATTTTATCTTAATTTTATCATTGTATCAAATGAAGCTTGCATCTAAATGTGATATTTATATATTTTTATATTCTTTTATTTTTCAGTAAGTCTCAAAACTCTTATTACTTTGTCATATTTCTGTTCCAACACACTTTTTGCTATTTGACTTTGATGCTTATGTGAGTCACTATCAAGCAAGATTTTACAGCTATGAATGAATCTCTGGTGAGTTCCCTTCACTGTCTGTGAAATAGCAGGAATGAAAGAAACACACAGGCGGATGAGCAGTCAGCTGTTACAGACTACAGCTGAGCTGAGTCAGAGCAAACCAAAGACAGCAGGAGAATCCCTCCACAGTTTAGGAAACTGAGCTTTCATTGTATTTAGAAGATCATGTGTTGGCTGGTTTTAGGTTCTCTTCAAATATCACAGATAGTTCTTTATTAATATCAGGCTTTATCTCCTGATAGCTGAGTTGTGTTTTTAACTTCACATTCAGTGATGAATTACCTTCCTCTCTTAAAATCAGAACACAGTGTGATAGTAATTTACAGTTTCCTTAAGTTTTTACTTTTACACAAATCGCATGAAAAGACAAAAACCAATGCCTTAGTGCATCACACCCAGGACATCCTTGTAAAAGAGATTAAAAATCTCAATGGATTTCTTTCCTGGTAAAATAAAGGTAAAATAAAAAATAAATAAATAGTGTATTTCTAAATACTTTCTGTCGATCACTCAGCTCCAAGCCCGCTGGTTCCTACCGAAGAGGTAGGTATTTAAAAACAGCTCACAAACTGTGTAGTTTCAAAACTGCTCGCTGTACTTTTATAATCAAACAAACAGGAGGAATTTGTGCATTTGTTTGACTATTTTCAGCGGTGGATTAATTCACATTTGGTGCTCTAGTGAGTGTTTGGGGCAGCAGGACGGTACAGGGACTGAGTCAGAAAAAATACTACAGTGTGTGTTTGTGGTGATGAAGGAACATGTCACTCAGTGCAGCACTGAGGCTCATTTATGTGTTTTAATAGTTTTAGGACAACAATGGAGCTCTGTGGCACAGAGGAAGAAGATATATCAGGCTTTGACACACACAATATTTCATTGTTGTTTTTGGTCTTTTTGTGAGATTTGTTGACAATGAGACAAATATAGAATATTGCCAACCCGATCCTTTAACCAAGCTAGTTTGAACTATATCTGAGTCCTAGTCTTGGTCCCATATTGTCTAAAAAATGCTGCCAGAAGAAAATTCCTGAAGCGTTTGTTCGAGGCTCAGCTGCCGCCATCAGCATCTCTGTCTGGAATTCAACCAGCAGCTTCTGAGGACATCTGCTACTGGTCCATCACACACACACGCTGAACCAACACCTATAAACAGACCAGAAAGCTGTGGTATTCCCATTTATCTCTCTTCTGCAGGAAGGAATCAGCGGCAGTCAGGATGGCAGAGTAAGTCCTCATCTGAACTGAGGAGACTTTCTGAATCTACAAAACTCTCTGAATTACTCTTAATCATTTTACTTCTTCTTCCTGTATTTTTTCTAAAGGAAGAAGATGTCGTCGTGCCGGAGGAATCAGCTGAAGGTAGAGTAAGATGGTGTTGATGAAGGCCTGAAGTGTTTTTCCTTTTCAGATTTGTGTTTAAAAACAGAACATTTATGTCATAAATTCACTTATTCGCTTACTGTACCTGCAGTAAAAGCAGTTTACTTTACTTAGCTAGTGTTTTATGGGAAAATATGAAAACAATGTAGTATAACAGCAAGATACTTGATATAAAATGATACAAACAAGAAGTTTACAGATGTTGTTTTGCACACATGGTAGATTTAAGTTTTTAGAAGGAGCATATTGCCAGGCAGCTGTCACTGTAAAAAAGAACTGAACAACAATCAACAGGATCCATGAGGCAGAAACTGGAGTAATGAAATTCATGAAACTGTAATTTTTAGTCCAACAAATAAATAAATCATGTGATTAATTTTGGACCTACAAACACACTTTATGGGGATGTTGGTCAGTTGGTTCCCAATCTTTTCTGGCTTGTAACCCCTTAAAACAAAGCAATACACTCACAGCTGCATGTATGTGGGTTATGTGTGGCAACCAAGCAGTGATTTATTTATTCTTTTTTCTGTTTCATTTAAATAATATTCAGAGAATTGTAAGGGTAAGATCATCAATTAATTCACAAGATATTTATTTATTTATGATTATTTCTATTACCTTTTGGTAGATATTCATTTACCAAGACTCCTGTTGTGTTTTATTTGACCTATTCGACTATGAATATGAGAAATCTACTGGGATGACCCCCTTAAAGTTTGCTAATAATAATAATAATCATGCTTCCATTTTTGACATTTATGAAGCAAAAAACATCCAAACGTTTCCTGATTCCAGCTTTTTCAACATGAGCATTTGCTGCTTTTCTGCATTTGCTATTATTATTAGTTGTAGTCCTATACTGTTTATTTCAGACTTACTTGTAGCAAGACTTCCATGAAATTAGCTGAGCACATAAATATTTGTAGTCCTTTAACTGGTAAGGGAAGTATCAGAATTTCTTTTATTCTTTTTAAATGAGTTTAATGTTATTTCTCTGATGAAGGCTGTTCTCTAAAGATCATTTTTACAGGAAGCCAACACATTCACAGGAAGAAAAATCAGAAAAAAAGATAATTGCACTAAAAGAAATAGACTATTTTCTTAAACCTCCCCATGTTGGGTGTAATGACTGTTTTAGCCTCTCTGAGATTCAGCATATTTCTGTTCTGTGACTACACATACAAATAGTAGAAGTGGGGTATTTACGCCTGTCACAATACTAAACTCTGAATATCATAGCAAACACATTAACACTTGATGACGCCTTCACCTCGTTGTGGTCATGCTCTCGCTTCCTCTTCCTCTCAGAGCTTGCTGCTGCACATTGGTGCGGGGATGCTGGAGGAGGAGGTGCTGATGGCCGAGGAGGAGAAGATGAAGTACATGGAGGAGAGCTGCCCAACCCTCTCTGTCCCAGGCTCCATGCAGGAGCTCCAGGTAATCCTCCACTACCTCCTGGACACTGGGTGGAGGCCAGAAACACAAACCACAAAAACATGGCTGATGTTAGTCTCGACAGGTTTACAGAACTGATATCCACCATCTGTTCATATTCTAAGCTGAATGTTTTTGGCAAGTAGTTCATTACAATGGTGCTCGACTCTGGTGCCCCGGTGGGAAAACAAAAATCCTATGGGAGTTCTTAAACACAAATGTTGTTACACTCTACTTTTGTTAAGATAAAGTGGTGTTTTAATTTGGAACCACAGACCAGTAAAATCCACTGGAGACACTTTTCACTTTTCAATTATTAGCCTACAGTATGAACAGTGCAATTATCTCTCCTTAATCGCTTCTCTATACTACTTCATCTAGGGAGTTACCATTGCCTCTTGTGCAAATAAATACAGTTTTTTTCGATTGCTTAAACACATTTCTTGAAATTATGCCTCTTTTTCACAAAACTCTAAACACAAATCCACAACTTCTCAACCAATTCCCCAAACATCATATTTTCAGGTCAAAATGAAGCTCTCCACTCAAAACCATTCAATCTTGCTGAAAAACCAAACTTTGCCCTCAGATATATACATAACATACATAACACACAAGCCCTCAAAAACACACACAGTCTTACACACTGGTGAGATGAATTCAAAACAATACTACAAAAATGGGTTATTAGTAATGTTGCTTGTGGTTCTCCCCCTCAAAAACTTTTGCACATGATGAACACAACAAAAGAAATTACATATGTAAACATTTGCACATTATTTACTTCTTAGTGTACTCTTACTCCTCTCCATACTGCTCTTCTTCCTCCTCCTCCTCCTCCTCCTCCTCCTCTCTGGTGTCCTACACCTCTTCCTTCAGATTTCTCTGGATCTATTGTTCCAAAACTGAATGAACTGACTCTGGCCCTTTTATCTATCTATTGAAGGTTCTGATTGGTGTGTTATCAATTATGACTCTTTGTGTTTCCACCTGGATAGCTGTGTGCTAATTGAGCTCAACCTGTGCTGACTTGAGTGAACAATATTGAATGTTAGTCTTTTCTCAGTGACCACATGGTGGAGGCAATGAGAAATGAAGGGCTTTGTGTGTAGAGTGTAGAGAAATGGGTTTTTGAAAAGTTATGGTTTTGAAATTTCCTCTTTATATTGTTTAAGCAATTGAGAAAAACTGTAATAAATTATAAATATAATTGCGATTGAAGTTGTATTCAATAAATATCTTTATTAACAAAGGATAAAATGACTTCATGCTGTTCTCCTGAGCTCTGCAGAGCTTTTTAGCATCTTGCAGCTAATTTCTTTGGTTTAACAAATCAACTGATCCCTCAATATTTCTGAATATGATTTTGATTCTCATTACGTCCCACTATTACGTGTTTTTTGTTAGGCTGCAACCTATAGTGACAGAAGAAGTCAGGTGATGTAGTATGAAGAGCGACGTTTGTGGGTGAAACTCAGGACTTTCCCACATGAGACCAAGGTTCAAGTGAGAGCCGCTAGGTGAAAGAAAGTCAAAGTTTACATATTCATGTATTTAAGATAAATAACACTTTGTAAGTTACGACAGACAAAGTTAGTGACCAGCAGGTGAACACAGTGAAGCATTTAGCAGCTAAACATTTCCCTCAGAAATTTGTGGAGGCCAAGTTAAAAGGAGAGTGAATATTGGACTTCATCATTCATCAGCAGCATTACTCCAAACTAATAATTATGTTGTTACATATTTACTTGATGGATAAATAAGGAAGTATTTGCAAACATCCAAAACTTAGTAATAATATGTCAATGTTAAAATTGTAGCTTGTTCTTCTGCTGTATTTCAAAAGCCACCTATGTCCTGGAATGAATCACCTGCTCAGGACGTTAGTATATGTGTGAGAGTAGTTTGTATTGAAGACTCATCCTTCACTTCCCTCTTTTCATATCTATCGCAACATCAGGAGCTGTGCCGGAAAATTCACAAGGAGATTGATTTCGTGGACGAAGAGCGATACGACATGGAGATCAAAGTGAAAAAGTCCAATAAGGAGGTATGTCTTCTAAAGTTTACACCAGTGTCATTCAATTTCTATACATTCTTGGCAGTCAGATGCTTTTTCTGTCTATTTTAATGCAAGTTTGAACTCCCACTGAATTCAGTAATCAATTTAAAACAGCTCAGAGACAAACTGACTAACAGTTACACCATGTTTTATTCACATTAACAGGGCTGATCATTTGATAAATTATAGTAGCCAACACTACAAAGTTTCATAACTACACTTAATTTGCATTTTAAAGACAACCCATGCCATTTAAGCAGACCACATGTTTTTAGATAAACGCACAGATGGTTTGAGTAACTGTCTTCTCTGTCAGATCGACGACCTGAAATTGATGATCCAGAATCTGAAGGGGAAGTTCCATAAGCCGGCCCTAAAGAAGGTTCGGATGTCGGCCGACGCCATGCTCGCCGCTCTGCTGGGCTCCAAACATAAAGTGTCTATGGACCTGAGAGCCAACCTGAAACAGGTCAAGAAGGAGGTCAAAGAGGAGGTGGGTGCTTCAGATTTTACATTGGACACTGAAGGACAATTACAGCACGATTACATTTTATTTTGGTTTAATTGTTTCCTCTTCCTCCTCTGATTTCTATGGTTTCATCTCTGAAGTCAAACTTTAGCTCAGTTAGCATTAAAATACACAACAGAGAGCATTTCAGATTATAAAACAAGGGAATAAAGCAACTGAACAGACTGAACCGTTATGATTCCACATGCAGAAAATATTAAGAGGGTCTCAACCATTTATTGTTAGTAATTTTAATCTGTCTGCTGCTTTCCTTCGTGTGTGTTTCTCTCAGGAGAAGCAAACAAGCGACTGGAGGAAGAACATCGAAGACAAGGCCGGGATGGGCGGCAGGAAGAAGATGTTTGAGACAGAAGCTTAAACACCAGTGTCTTGCTCTGCTGTTCAAGGATTCAAGTGTTTATTGTCAGATGTTCAAGTTTCCATGTACACTGAAATTCTTACTTTGCTGTCCACATCAAATGCATACAGTAAAAATAAAATAAATGGATAAATAAAATACAATAAATACAAATATAAAATGAGCTGAGAAAATATTAAAAAAATGTAAAAAAAAAATGTAAACATCAGATGTAAAAAAAAGTAATAACAAATATATACACTTCATCGCTGTGCAGACAGACGAATTATAAACAGTGTACAACTGATGAATTAAATACATGATGACTTATATACATGTGGAAATTGTGCATGGAGAAATATGCAGATGAACATGGGCATGGTAGAGTTTAGAGATGGGCGTGATTATGGAATCCACACGCCACACTGCTGTTTACAGGAATGATTCATTTCTGTGTATTATGTGAGTCCGTGGTGTTGGATGTTTGTATAAATGATAGAATATATAAATCATGCGGCGTTTTTGTGTGATTCATGGTGATAATTTGATAAATCATGAAATAAGTGTGTAGATCAATATTCACACATTTCAGGACTAAGGGTAGCACTATGACGAGTAAAATCATGCAATTAAAAGAACAAAAATGAAATAAAACAAAATCCAATACAATAAAGTTAAAAAGAATGAAATAAACAAATAAAACATATTAAACATATTACAAGTGTAACAATAAGACTGAGGCCATTAACAACAGGCTTTTAAAAAATATTTTTTCAGAAGTGATTTATATACATACATTTATTATCATAATTCATTTGCTTAAGTAATTACTTTTGTTCCTTTGCTGTCAGAGTTATAGGACAGAAACAGTGGTAACACTGATGTGGTATATTTTGTGTTAGGGTGCTGTTTAAGATTTGTGGGTCATTTTTTATTCTTGACAGTAATGTTGGATTATCAATCTTAAAATAGGTCCTGCTTGATTAGCCAATCCTGAGGCCCTGTCTTCAGCTCTGTATCAGACCTTCATTATTTCTTCCAAATTACCAAAAAGAAAAGTCACATTTCACTCAGAGAGAGGAAGCAACAAGGGGGGTTAACAGGAGACCAGAAGCTCATTATTCCCGCTGAGTGCCCTCGCAAGTTATTTTCAGCCAGCTTAATAGGACGAGAAAAACAACTTAAAATTCAGAACAGCAGAAAATGCTTTTAATTGCACAAACAAACAAAAACCCAGTTCATATTGAGAGGTCCTGCACTTATTTGTGTGTACTTGTCTTTGATATGAAAAGGTGAATAAATGTCGTTACTCCTTAATTAAATCACACTCATTATAGCAGACCTTCTCCACGGAGACATTTTTTATGGGAGGGTGTAAGATTACTGGAGAAATGAATATAATTCTCACACTGAATTGACTGAGTTAACTTCATTCCCAATCATATGCATAACATTTGACAAATACTTTCATTCGTTAAGATGATATTTCAACAAAATAATCTTGAAAGATGATCAGTTTCTCAGAGATGTAGCTGCTTGTCTTTCCTCCAGGGGAACGGAGCAACTTTTAGAGCAATGCTGCTGGGCAATGTTGCCGTCAATGGTAACAAGTAAAGATTACTACAGTAACCTCCCTCCCTCGCTGCCCAGCAACCTTCCCTACTGCTATCTGTTCAAAACATAGTCGGACTTGCCACCAGCAAGATTGTCCAGCCACATTGCTCTAAAAGTTGCCCCTTGTATCATCAGCTTAATTATATTTACTCAATACTGTACACATTTGAGGTACCTGTACTTTACTTGAATATTTTCCACATTCTACGTCTACTCCACTACATCTCAAAGGGAAATATTGTACTTTTTACTTCAATACATTTATCTGACTGCTTTAGTTACTTTACAATATAAATAATAAAATCCGGCTTTTACATGAACACATGAGTAATAATAATCTTATCATGTAATGTATACTATTATAGCAGTCACAGGGGACATTTTTCTGCAGTGAGTACTTTTAATTTTAATACTTTTCCTGATTTTACTTACATACTTTTACTTAAGTAACATTTTCAGTGTAGTACTTTTACTTAAGTAAAGGATCTGAATACTTTGTCCACCACTGCTTTCCTCTGTCAAACATTAGAAAACAAGAAAAGCGGTGAAATGCATAGAAATCTATCTGAATGTGCAGGGACAGATTGCCAACATGGAGCACGTACCATTTCAGTTAGTAATTGTGCTTTGCTAGTGCATACAGTATTACCTTTACCATCAATCAAATTACCACCTTTAATTACTGCTCCAATTACTTAATTGGCAACCTTGTGAAATCCAGCTTTGTGAGTATGAGATTTTAACCGCATTCTAAGATAGATAGGCTAGAAATCATCCCCTTTAATGTACATGAAATATATTTCGACACTGTTTTATTAGATCAAATCAAAATGAAAATAGATTTTGTTAAAATATAACAAGTAAACAATACAGTCGTTCTGTTAATGCTGTTTCACAGATTTTAATTTGGGCTAGTCTGACCTCATGTAGTAGACAGATGTATACTGTGTGTGCTGCAGTCAGTTATTGTCTATGTATGTACTCTAATTACTCTGATTTTATTTTATTATTATTATTTTATTATTATTGTGTTATGGTATTTTTGTATGAGTAAGCACATCATGAGCAATGTACAATCCTGAGTAAAATTCCTCCTATGTGTACACATACCTGGCAATAAAAGCTAATTCTGATTCTGATTCTGAGCTTTGGGTTGCATGTTGCATATTTTTTAACAGTACTTGAAGTACATGAAGAAGTATTCAGTACAATGTCTGGATAAATATTTCCCCCTTTCTTATTTTGTTACATGCTTTCTTTCATGTCTGACTTAATTTTAAATGACTGTTAAATTCATTTTATATCACAAGACCAAGATGGTGTAGTGCAAGTGAGATGTTTGTGGCTGCAAGAGTAAGTACCTTTCATGCTGTTTTAAGAAACCTAATTTTTAAATTCATGTGCCGGCTTAATGGGTCACAAAATGAAATAATAATGGGCTTAACTAACATACAGCTAAGTACTACACGCTACCAATCCCGCATGTGGAAACACTGGTATAATTGTCTCCGGGTAGAACAATGATTTTCTTTTTAAATAATTTTATATATTTTCATTAATTTTTATAACCATGATTTACTATGGATTTTCTTGATGTGTATGTATGTGTGTATGCATCTGCGTTTGTGGATATGTATTTATGCATTGTTGTGGGTAAGATTTGGACCTTGAGTCTGTAATAAAGTTTTTGATTTTGATTTTGATTGATTTGTTTTTTTTTTTTTAAGGTTGACTAAGTAACAGCTGTCCAGGGACTTTACATTAAATTTACATCAGTGTTTTATTAATGTGCACGGTCCTTGCTAAATTAAACTGAATTAAAAACGAGCGTTTTTTGTAATATTTTTTTTCCTTTTTGAAAATAAAGTCACGTGACAGAGTGTGTGACGTCACGAGACCCCGTGACTCGCCGCTGGTGGAAGCGAGCAGAGGAAACTCTCCCATCGAAGACGACAAGCAGGCAGCGATTTGTAAAAGTTTAAAGGACCAAACTCTGTTGTAAGCCACAGCTTCGAGGAACAAGACAAGGCGCTTCGGGTCGCGCTGCTGGACGCGGATCCCTCCCTCCCCCACAAAGAAAAAACAACAACAGAGACAAAATGACGGCGGCGGTGTTTTTCGGCTGCACCTTCATCGCCTTCGGCCCAGCCATCTCTCTGTTCCTGTTTACCATCGCCCGGGATCCGCTGAGGGTTATTTTCCTCATAGCAGGGTGAGAGTTACTTTAAATTCATCAACGTGGGATTGTAGTTAACTTATCTTCATCACAGCAGCGTGAAACAGACGCTACTGTCCTGTTAATGTCATTAAACCAAGTGTTAACCAGAGCTAGCCTGCTAGCTAACAGACCGCCTCATTAGCTGTTAGCTAACGGCACTATTAGGTTCCATTTTCGGACATCCTGCTATTGCGCTTAACCTAGTTTCTTAAACACGCCCTCAGTTGTCACGCTGTTCAGGCTTGTTCTCACACATATGTTCAGACAACACATTCGATTTTACAGTAAATTTGGAGACAAGAAAAAAGTGCTGTCGAGAACACTTTCAAACTTGATAGACTGCCATAATCTGTCCGATAATGGAGGTGTGGGACTGGGGGCATAAGAATAGGCTAACAGTAAATTAGCTTGTTTTATCTGAAACAGGCCAGTGACTATACCAAAGACAAAAACTGTTAGTAGTAGAATAAGTAGCTTGATGTAGCAGTTTAATTTGTGCTAAAAAAATAAGTCAAAATCATATATTAATTATCCATCTTATTATTATTATTATTATTATTATTATTATTATATATGTAATTGTATCTATTTTTCTAAGAGGTGAGAAGTTAAGGGAAGTGGGCTTGTGAGCAGGAGGTCGCTAATTTCTTGAATCGACAAATCTTAAAGGTTTCAAAATATATGTGATTTTTATTGACACTGTCCTTTTTTATATACACACCTCCAATTATACAACTTGACCTTTACATCCATATAAAGTTAAAATGATTTGTAAATTACTTTATTAGACAATCTACAGAAAATTAATTAGAGTTAATTTTGACTATAGATTAAATATATTTTTTAATCAAAAAATGCCCAATGCCTAAAATTCTCTTGTATCTCAGTGCTGAATGCAGTAACCTGATAATGTCCATGGCTATGAAAGTAACATTTATGTCCTGCTGTCTAATTTTTTCAGCCTGGTTTTGTATCTGATCCTCTAGTCAGTGTTGTGCCAAAAATGGACAGTCTGTTAAAGTGAATACCCTGTGGGAATTTACCTAATTTATTTAGACTGTAAGGCATCCACATTCAAAGCCATTTAAGACCTTAAAGGCCCCATATTATACAAAATCTACGTCTTTCATGTCTTTTCAACCTAAATTTATGTCCCCAGTGTGTGTGTAAAGGCCCAAGAATGGATCTGTGTAGCATAGGATCTCCTCCAGCCCTTCAGCACAAGCGGTCGTTCCACTGAGCTAGAGCTGGAGGTTGTTCAGTATGTCTCGCAGAAAATGCTTACTGTTGTGTAAATAGTTTCTGGTTTTCCCTCTGATGTCTTCTGGCTGCTCTGCCTCAACTCTGATTTATGAAGTTTCCTGATGGACAGATCGCTTCACTTGTTGCTAATTTTACAGTAACACCTAGCTGCTGTTATCAGCTAGCTCTGCCTGAACCAACTGTCTAAAGCTTCTGTATTAACATCAGAGGCTAAAAACGAGTGTTCGGACAGAGGGTGAATAAAGGTGCTGAAGCAACGGACAGTATTGGAAAAAGAATGTGTGTTTTTTTTTAACATTAAAGCATGTAGGACCCCCCTCAGGTGTCGTAATTAAATTATTATGCCTTCCTGTTCCTGAGCTTCCTTTCATGTAACTGATTGTGTATGTGTTTGTTATTTTCCCCCTCAGAGCGTTTTTCTGGCTGGTGTCCCTGCTGCTGTCGTCTCTGGTGTGGTTCATCTCGGTTCAGATCAGTAATAAGGACAGTGCGGCGCAGCAGAAAGGCCTTCTCATCTTCGGCGTGATACTGTCCGTCCTGCTGCAGGAAATCTTCCGCTTTGCTTACTACAAGCTGCTGAAGTAAGTCGCTGCCACAGCTGTCTGGCGGTTTTACACACAGTCTCTGTTATAACACTACCATGATGATTCTGAATAAATTGACTTTTACCATCACATCCTTCATCCTTCATACAGTTGTACAGAAACCACTAGATCAGTCAAGATCAAACAATGGCAGGTTAATAAATACTGTTCTTTTTGTTATTATACAACAAATCAACATATTTTACCCTTATAATGTACATGTGCTGTCAATCAAACTGTGCCTTCAGAATGTCACTGCCAATAAAACGTCTTAAGGAAGAAGCTAAATGTCTTACTAATGATTTAAAAACTTATTTGTCTCAACTACTCAAAACTTGCTTAGCATTAGAATGTAGTGCAGAGCAGGGACAGGTTTTCTAACACCAGCAGCCACTAGAGGCCAGTAAAGCTTTATAATCTGCCGGTTATCCTGCAATATAATGAATGGCCAGTGCTGCCTTTGTATCATACGAAGTGTCCATCCAGTATTTATCACACACTGTTGGCAGATACTAAGAGAGCTTTCCAGCATGTTTGCCTGATCTGGTGTTCCATTTTGTTCCAGTTTCCTTCCTTTAGTCTTTTTATGGTAAAGGTTCGACGTTGCAGCTCGTATCCTCTTCCGCTAACTGACATGCACGATTCCTGTTGATGTTCTTGTTTACAATGCACAGTGAAACTAGGCACTTAAACACTGACGTTTGCGTGTTGTCTTGCAGGAAAGCAAATGAAGGCCTCCTCACTCTCAGTCAAGAGGAAACCATGCCGATCTCCATACGGCAGCTGGCCTACGGTACGTTTACTCTACACTTCACATCACTATCTGTTGCCTTTTAACATTTAGACATTTTAGAGTTAAAAAAACATCTGATAACTAGTTTTCATCCTATATTCATTTTTTTAAGGGGCACTCCACCAATTTAAACATCACATTCAGTTTACTTGTCATGGGAGTTACTAGTGAAAATGGTTGTTTTAAAGGAAGGCCTTTGTTACAAACTTGGAAGATGTACATGTTTACCAGGCAGTGAAGGTCTATCAAGTTGTTAACTGCTTCATTTTTAGCCATACTTTTATTTTTTTATCTGTGTAAAAAGTTCCCCAGTGTAATACAGACACAATACACATAAATACATGGATCCAAGGATTACTTAAATTTGGTTATTAAAGAATTGTGACCAATATTTGTACTTAGGAAGACATTTTACATTTAAAAGATATCTGGTGGCCAACATATACCCAAGTGCAGATATATCCGTGGTAAATTAAAATCAATAGAGCTGTGCAGCCAACTATTTAATTAATTGCCAAGTATTTTGATAATTGATTAATTGCTTTGAGTAAGA
This sequence comes from Micropterus dolomieu, assembly GCF_021292245.1. Classification (NCBI taxonomy): domain Eukaryota; kingdom Metazoa; phylum Chordata; class Actinopteri; order Centrarchiformes; family Centrarchidae; genus Micropterus; species Micropterus dolomieu. The sequence goes on along the minus strand of NC_060169.1, from coordinate 4,302,177 downwards.
ATTGAAGGGGGAAAAAAAGTAACAATTCTTTGATTCCAGCTTCTAATATGTGAATATTTTATGGTTTTTATATCTTTAGGTTGTCAAGACATTTGAGGGCATCATATTGGGCTTTGGGATACACCGATTTTACTTTTTTCAACATTTTAGAGACCAAATAAATAATCTATTTGTCAAGATAATAGTTGACTATGAAAATAATTGTTTGCCGCAGCCCTAAATGGTGTAAAGATTGCCCTGGTGGAAAATGCAGCAGTGGAATTAAACTCTCCTGTGTCGTTGCTTTGTCTCAGTGTCCGGCCTTGGCTTCGGCTTCATGAGTGGAGCGTTCTCGGTGGTGAACATCCTGGCTGACTCTGCAGGGCCGGGGACTGTGGGGATCCATGGAGACTCGCAGCACTACTTCCTGTCTTCAGGTACCAAAGCCCACAGAAATGTCCTATTTTTGGACTAAACCAAAACAGCTATTAGCTACAGTGTGTACTTGGCAATTGTGTCTTTGTACTCAAACATAGATGACTTTGTGTCATGACATTACAGCATTTATTTAGTCTGTAAAGTCAATCCACTGTTTTGGCTCTCAATACATTAAAACTAGGGGTGCAATAACTAATCGACGTAGTCGGCACCGTCGCCATAACGGAGTAAAGTGATGTTAACAAGTTACTAAAACAACACAACATCAGCGCTGGTATTAACACCTTCATGACCTAAAACCTCCAGAGTGTGGGAGCATAGGTCTTGTTTAACATTGCAGGTGTGCTCTAACTTTACAATCATGAATAACGCGTCGCTATTTGCTAATGGCGACGTTTACAGCTGGACAACGTGTTGCTGCCGAGGGTGCAAAATTAGACACCACCGGACAAGTTTATACTTTCTAAAGAAAAAAACAGTTCTCCTGTTTATGCTTGAGGTGGCAGCTTATCCGCCCCAGACTCCTTTAAAAAAAACCAAAAAAAACAAAGAAATCATGCAGTTTTGTGAGTTGTTGAGTTAGGGGAAACTATATAAACGTGGAACGCTGTCTAACACTAGTAAGCAGCGCACTGACCAGGCTGGAACTCGGGACAGACTGGGCCTCTTTCAGACTTGTGCGTTTGGCTTGGAACACTGTTTCACAGATATTTCACGAGCTGACTGGTGGCTGTGTTTGTGACGCCGGCGCCGATGGCCACAATACGCTTACCTTACTACACGTGTCTTTCTGTTATGCACTTTTCCTGTCCGCCACAGCGGTGGATAGCCAAAGATTTCACCCACCACCACCAAGTTACCTGCGGGTGCTCGTTTCTTTACCTGTGTGACACAAAAGTTTCTGTAGCGTCAGCTTCTGTCAGTTGCTACTTCCTCTGCAGTCTGCTTTACTCTCGCGTGTCATGTGACCAGAGTGTAATCCCAGTCTTTCCGATTAGAAAATCTCATTTTATCATATTGTGATAATATCGCAAATGCAATTAATCGTTCAGCTCCACTGCACAGACGCTTATTTCTTACTGTATATACCTGTTTGGTCCATGATGAGACTGGATTTTAGCGGAACTTTCTGTCGCTACACTAGAAATACTCATTAAAAGGTGTATTTTTGAAAGCAGTATTCATTTTATTGTCTTGACTGTTAATTAGCAAATGACCAAAAGTTTAATTTAAAAGCTGATGGCTAAATGTAGGCATTGTGTAATTTTGCAATTCATAATCCGAATAGTCTTATTCGTTTCAAGAATCGATAGAATAATCGACTATCAAAATAGTTGTTAGTTGCAGCTCTGATTAAAACATTCCCACTGCTTTCCTGGAGGGGGGGGGGCAACAACAAGATGTAGTTTACAGATTCCTGCTTGTCCTTTTGCAGCCTTCATGACGATGGCCATCATCCTGCTTCACATGTTCTGGGGCGTCGTCTTCTTCGATGCCTGTGAGAAGCAGCGCTGGTGGGCGGTGGCTGCTGTCGTTATTAGCCACCTCGTTGTGTCCTGCCTGGTGAGTGTTGCTGAGAATTGGCTGGATGGATTTCTTAAGTCCAAGTAGATACAGAAAATAGCACTACCTAAAAAAAAAATAATAATAATTAAAAAGTAAAACCAGGAGAAGAGCATAAACTAAAGGTGGTTATTTTTGTGTTTTCATGTTTTGTGTTGATGTCATTTTCTTCCTCTTCTCATGCAGACCTTCCAGAACCCCGAGTACGTCGGCAGCCTGGTTCCCACCTACGTCATCTTGTTCTTGATGGGCGTGTGGGCTTTTTACTGTGCCGGCGGTTCGCTCAGGAACCTCAAACTCTGCCTCACCTGCAAAGACAAGGACCTCCTGCTTGCCAACCACCGGCCCAGATAACGCAGCACACCCGGAGGTGTGCAGGACTCTATCCAAAGATTACGAGTTCACACACACACACACACACATCTCCTGAACACAACAAAGACCTAACCTCTCTGTTAATCTGCTGTCTCACTTAAGAGGAATTTTAGTATCCTAAGTATAAGAACATAAAAGTGGAAGCAATGAATGTTTCTCAAATGAAAAGAAACAAAGAAGGGAGATCATTTTGATTCACACCCAGCTCAGTTTGTTTGTATGGATTTAATTCACGTTTAATGATGAGTTTGTATTAAAAAATACAAAATATATGTCGGGCTAAAAGTGTCCCGTTTGTTTCTTGATACTCTAAAAGAAACAGGTGAACAAACGTACAAAAGGTAGAAAAGGTGGGGACACTCTCCACATTCTGTAAATATTCTAATGTTTTCAACATTTCAGACAGATATCTTCTTTCAAATGTGTCAAATCATTCAAACGGTGGATTTACCATTTATCAACAAAACTCTGTGTATATATTTCTGCATTTTTAATTCCCAGGATGTGTAGATAGTGAGAAGTTTTAATCTTTTTATTTTACTTTATCGTTAGTCTGTGTAAGAAATTGCCTTTGATTTGAAATCACTTTTACAGAAGCTGAGAGGGGAACATGACTGGTATCTATTTGTTTTTATCCCAATTATGTTGAGGTCTCGACTTCATTGCCTCTGCAGGCCATAGATTAGGGCATTAGGATTTTTGGAAAATAATCTAATTGCGATTTTATTTTATTTTTTTATTCTACCAATATTGCAATTGCGATTTAATATGTGATTAATTTTTAAGCTCTTCACCTTCTGTATTATTCAAAACTGACAATAAATCAGTGTATAGTATGACCAACACAATAATAGATATATTAAACATACACTGTTCTTTCTTGTAGGCCAGGCCTGTGTTGTGATGAAATGAAATGGTGATGCATGAATTGCATGAATTATTATTATGAGCAATGGTGGAAAAGAAATATTAAATTATAATCGTATGAGAAAGATAGTTTGAGAGTCAAGTCATGGAATTAAATAATATGAAATAATATGATATAATATCATCAGGTCGGCCTACAGACCACAAGGAAAAGTACACCACAGTGTTTTATACAGCAATAGAAAACCCACAGTTCTTACTCAGTTCAAATATCCTAGGACTCCATCTCTCAACAAAAAACTAAAAAAATACTCAGTTCAATTGAAAAGTTGGCCAACGAAAATAAAACCAAGTGACTCCTCTCGTGTTTCATAGACAAGCTTAGTAGCCTAATTCTCCGACAACACCAGAGTTCCCCTGCAGCCTACGTTGCTGGTGAGCAGCTCACTGGCTGTAACTCGGACTTTCGGACTTGTGTGTTTGGTTTGAAACACCGTTTGACAGATATTTCCTGAGCTGACTGGTGGCTGTGTTTGTGACGCTGGCGCCGATCGCCACAATACGCTGCTGTGCATTTTTCTTGTCCGTCAAAGTGGCGGATGGCCCGACAATTTCAGCCACCACCACCAAGTTACCCGCGGGCGGCAGCTGCTACTTTTATTCCCTGTGTGACACTAAAGTTTTTGTGGTGTCAGCTTCTGTCAAGCTTAAGGCCATTGTCCAACAAGAAGGCAAGGTACAGCGTGACGTGCAGACTGCTTTCTGCTTGGGTGTCATGTGACCAGAGTGTAATCGCAGCCTTTGCGATTAGAAAATCGTATCGCGATAATATTGCAAATGCAATTAATCGTTCAGCCCTACAGATTATGTCATCATGAAATTGTTTTAGTTTCAGTAACAGTTTCTTGATTCCATGCTTGAGTATGAATATCTATTGCTAATTTTAAGGCTAAATGCTCAAACTTTTAATTTCAACATATTTAATTTGCACCGATCATTACAATTTTGTTCCTTCTGATATCCTAAATCATTCTAACAGATCACAAGTTTTATCCCACAGCTGTTTCGGTTCTGAGAGGCAAGCAGCTCAGACTGAGAGCGAGGAAAAACAAGCGCGATTTCGAAAATCTTAATGGATCAAGGATTTAGATTTTATCGTCAAAAAGCTCTGATAGCCACCTTCAGTTAACTGTGATCTTGTGAAAAATATTCCTTCTATCTCATGATTGTGAGAATAAAAATGTTTAACAAAATAACAAATACCGGAGTCCTTATTTGAAGGAAACTGGAGTCAAACACTCTCTGCTTCCATACAGGGTGTTAGCTGTCACATACTTTATCTCTCACTCCTATGTGTAAACCTAAGTTCATAACACCGTGAACAGGTGGACGTGTTGGCTCAGTGATCTGTGAATGTTAAATGTCTTTGTTGCCTTTTTTATGTTGGAGTTGTTTGTGAGCGATCGCAGGAGTTATTGTGTCCCATATGTTCCACATTCCAAACAACGAACGTTTCATTTTTGCACCTGGTTTTGTTTTGTTGTTGATCTACTTGTACAGTTTGTGTAGTTCACAGTGTGTTTCACTCGTTTATTAGGTACACCTAACTGTCAATTAATAAATCCTCCATGAATGGTTATAATGTCCTGTTATTGTGGTAACTGTCTACAGATGTGTTGATTGAACTTTATGATCGTTATCTTGTGGTGGTGTTGAACTGAATTGCATTATACAGACGGCCTACCCTGTGATGTAAATGTGGTGGAAAGAATAATAGAAACACCTATCCATATAACAATACAATTAAACATACATTCATGTCTCCCTCAGGATGAAGATCTCTTAACTTTTCATCTAGCGCCATCATCGGGTCAAAATATAAACAATTGTCCAATACTTTGGTTTATGACTAAAGACATACCAGTCCACGTCAGTTGTCATTTGTGTTTATTGCTAATTAACAAATATTAGCATGCTAAACTTGTTAAAGTAAAATGGTAAACATTATATCAACTAAACATCATCATGTTGTAATTGTGAGCAAGTTAGTATGTTCATTCTTAGCGTTTAGCTCAAAGCATCGTGTGGCTATAAGAACTGTCGTATAGGAGCTAATGGGCTTGCGGAAGTTTTGAGACCGAATAACACCAGACTTATTCTTCAAGTCCTGTCACGACATCTAATTTCATACAGAAAAGCATAAATCTGCAGAAAACAGTCAGTGATTTCATGGGACCTTTAATGAGCAGTCTGCAGGGCACAAATCAGGCGCCAGGTTTCCAGTACTGTGTGTGTGATCAGAAGGATGTTGGAGTTGTAATAGTTTGTGTGTTTGAGATCAAGAGACTAATCGCATTTACAAACCAGAAATCACTTCACTTTTTTTTTTTTTAAGTGTTGCCCCTTAAACCCTTCCTCCTCTCTGCCCCCCCCCCACTCTCCCCCGGTCCTGTTTCCATTTATGAAAGCAGACACCTCCTGGCTGGGCAACACAAAGCCTGGTGGGGTCTCTGAGGGCTTCAGTCAGTCAAAGACCTTTTTTACCCAGACAGACAGACGCAGGAAGCATTTCCTCTGCCGAAAACCAGACTTTCACATGCTAATACAACTCTGGTGACACTGGGGTCACCTCAGCAGTCTTGAAGGTTTGTTGTTTTTCTGTCAGGTTTTGGGAGGTTGTATATTCAGGTTCAGGTAAGGTCATCACGGTCTAAACAGCAACCAGAGGTGAGACCATCAAACAAACAGGAAAACCAATTTCTAAATGGAAAATAAATAATTGACCCCACTGCTGGTCCCAAGAAGCTACATTACATGCCAGAGCTAAAAAGATCATTAAAATCAAAGAGATTCATCCAGAGAGCACTGTGTTTATCACTGAGCAAATGTCCTGATGGTGTGTCTGCAGTTTGCAAAGATTCCTCTTTCATTCAGTATTAATTTAATTTCTAATGTGATGCAAATTGCACCATACTGTGTTGTAGGATATAACAAGTTTAATTCAACATCGAGTGAAAGAAAGCAGTCGCAGTCTGTCCAACTCATACTGCTGAGGAATAAGAAGCTAGGATTAATCTTGTAAAATATCTTTTTTTATTTGTACAATTCTTTCAGAAGTAAATAGTACTGATTTAAAATTTTTAATGATAATTTCCATTCCACTGACTGTGGACCACAAAGGGGCACTATTCTCATGGCTAAGTGTATCTACAGTTTTTTCTCCTCTTTTGTCTATATTACGTTTTAATAAAGTTGTAAAGTTTGATTCAGACTTTTTCTCAACAGATAAAGAATGTGTACATAAAGGCATCTCCCCGAATTAGGCGTTTTGTTAGTTATATTTCAATATATTTTATTTCATTAGGAGTTATCACTTAATCTGCAACAGATGTGGGTTCAGTTTCACATGGTGGCTCTTTGTTTTACAGCTGTCAGCAGGTCAGATCGTCATCTGTTTGGCTCCCCGGCTCGGCCCCGCCCACCCGCGCGCCCACCTGCGCATATTTTATGCTAATGAGCAGGTGCAGCGGTTCTTGAGGCGCGCGGCGGGCTGCTCTGGGATGAGCCGGATGGAGCAGCGCAGGGAGCAGCGGGAGTCCAGCCGGAGGGTTTTCACCAGGTGATGCTGTCCAAGCCCGACTGACTGCGGATCCGCGAAACACGAATGGATCCCTATTTAAGACTTAGCTGGAAAAGGCTTTTTCACGTATTATCTTTGTATTTTATCCTAATTTATCAAGGTGAGTCCGAGGGAGACACATAGGCCTACACGCGACTCTGATCAGCTGTTTGCAACGGAGGAAGTGTGATTTCTGAGTCCTACGTTTTGTTCCTTTTCTTGTTATAAGAGATAATCAAATATCAGGTGATCGGGTTTGTTTTCCGCATGTGCTTTACGTGGCATCTCTTGTTAAAACTGTTCTCACTCACCTTAATCTGGAAACAGTTTAGTTGTTCTCATTTCAATTGAGTCACATTTTCAATTTTTATTTATTCATTCAGACAAGTTATTTATTTTCCTCAGCGCATCTGTCCTGGGGTGTTGAGAGAGTGAACCTTTCTAACTGGAGTGGATTTAATAAGTGAGTACATTTTTTTTTTATTATAATTAAATAGCACTGTATTGTTTTTATTATTTTATCATCATTATGAATGTCATCATCATTATGTAATTTGTAATATATATATATGATAATAATGTTTGTAATATATATAATGCATTGTTTATATATATTTTTTTGTTTATTTTATATTTTTTTATTTTTTATATAATTTTTTGTGTGTTTTATTACAATAACTTCTAATTTATTTATAATAATAACAATAATGATGATGCCAATATAATCAAAGCAGTAACTAGGGCTGAAATGACCGATCCATTAATCAGTCAGTTTACTATTTTGATAATCAATTAATTGTTACAATTATTTTTAAAGAAAATTTGGCTAAAATGAATTGGTTTGTTGCTTCTCAAATGTTGGTGCTGTTTTATTTATTTAAAGTGAAAGAAGATTTTTGGCTTTTGGAGCTTTGTTCACAAAAAATACATCAACTTATGCATGACAACTTTTGGGAAAACTGCAAGCCACACAGTATTTCTGACATTTTATACACCATTCGATTAATTAATAGATTGAGAAATTAATCAGTAGATTAAATTGATAATGAAAGTAATTGTTAATTGCAGCCCTATAGCTGTAAATTTGATTTAGGTGGCCCATTGTTGGTAGTATTTCGTAAAGCAGGCAGTGCTTGTTTGTTTATTTTTGGTTGTTTGGTTTTTTTGGTGGTTTGGTTGGTTCCTGGTTGGTGGTGGGTTTGTGGTGTCTGGGGGAAAGCTACAGCAGGAACAAACCTCCCCTTGTTCTCTCTGTCCCAGCAGCGGGAGCAGCAGGATAAAGCAGCAGAAATGGGACACCGCTTCCCAGGGAGGGCAGGTAGGCAGCCGCATTGATCATTGATGCTGATGGAGCTGCTTCAGACGGCAAACAATCAGCCAGAGATCACCAAAAAATCTGCAACGCTCACACCAAAACACAGAGCAGAGCATCAGCTGAAGGGCTTTTACTTCAATAATTTATACCAGTAATATCACTAGTTTCTTATAGATGTAAATTAAAAGACAATGTATGTATAGGAGTAAAAGATACATGGAATTTAAATATACACAAGGGAATAAATATATGAGTAAAAACTATATGTGTGGGATGGTTACAGCTGCAGAAAATACTTACTTTAAAGATTACTACAATTTGATATTAAAAATTAATGATATTAAATTCAATTTCAATTTTAAAAAGTCTTGTTACTAACAGTATTTTTATGGTTTCATTGAAACATTGACATGTAAAGATGTGGCCTAAACATGCACATTGTTACCTAGTGATGTGCACTTCAGCATGCAAAAGTAAAATTGATCCACAGTGACATTTGTTCCTCAGAAACAGACATGTGAGGGAGTCCCAGCAGGAATATACAGTAACCGGTCTGTTGTCTCACTCTTTCGCTATCAGAGCCTCCATCAGCCTGAATGTGGTCGCTCATTTTGTCCGGCTTCCCTTTGGCTCAGAGAGGCGTGAGAATCCAGTCCAGACTATAGGTGTTAGTAAATGACTAAAGCAATTAGTAGCACAGGTCGCATGTCACAGGTGTAAAGAGGAGATGTATCTCAGATCTCTGAGCGCATGATGGCTTTAAGTTTACTCAAAGTTTAATCAATGCATGCATCATGAGATCTGGGTCGACCCTCTGCTGTATTTGTGTTTGACCTGTATCTCCTGATTCTGATCAGCGATTAATAATTCATGGTCACACACTCCTCATACCCCACTACCCTTCACCTTTGCCATCTGTTTTGTTCCTGCTCTTTGACATGAAAGCCTTGGTTTGAGAGCTCAGGTATCCACGGAGGGCCAGAGTGTAGAAACAACATTTTACTGATGCCAATGGTAATGCCAGTATTTTTAACCTAAAGCAGCCTTTTCTATATATTTTCTGTCCAATATCTTACCATCAAACTCTGCCATTTTTTCATGCCAAAACATTCCAGATATTCTTTGTTTCCCGCAGAGTTGCTCTTCTGAGACTTTACTTGAGAGCTTCCAAAATCTAATCTTTTAATTTCAGCAGCTCTGCGTGGTTAACTGTAAAACTTTAAACAAAGTTATGGTTAGAATTTACATTTTAGTTCAGCAAACTACTTGATTAACATCCCCTCACTGCATATCTCACAGATCAAAGCTCATCCAAAATGGGAAAACATACGGTGGAGGTGGTGGAGGGAGAGGGTGGGGTTGTCAACCTAGATGGGAAAGCTGAGTTGGAAATCACAGAGGAATCATTAATGAAGGCTGGATGACAGCTCTTTTCTCTCCAGCCTCTTCTATTCCCAGCGCTACCTCGGTTCCGTCCTCACCAGTCAAGACTCTGGTTTGGCATCAACCAGCGTAATTCGGGGAGGAATTTGTCCCAACAAAACACAGAATTGTAAAAGCTTTGGGTGTCTTACATTTTAATCAAATCTTTGTTAATCTGTCACCCGAGAGCTGAGCTTGTTTTTCAGATTTGCTTGATTTTATATTAATCTCATGGAATTAATTAAAAGAATCAGACTGCGTTACAAGGACTTAATTTTGTTTTGCTGAAATTGGCTCCTTGTTCTCTTTGACAGACAGTGCCAAGGCCAAATATGGAAATGATCAGATTAAATATATTTGGTTGGAAGAGGCTCTGAAACATTGCTAGACAGGATCAGGTTATGGCTGTATGACTGAATGGTTCCAACTGTTGCATGAAATACCTGTTGACACAGTTTCTCTCATTGAAGGACCTCCAGACAGCAGCTGCTACGTTAGAAACCAACACATCTTCCTCCAGTCAGTCACTGGTCAGCCGGTCTGCTGCGTCCAACCTGACATCCTCCAGCCCAGAGAGGACCTCCTCGTGGACCCTCAGCTCTGACCAATCATCTGCAACCACAGAACCATCTAGTAAAACACCACCAAGAATAGAATCATCCAGTACAACATCAGGCAGCAAAGCACAAACCGGTCAATCACCAACCAACACAACACCAGCCAGCCAATCATCAACAATCACAGCACCGTCCAGCCAATCATCAACCCTCACAGCACCATCCAGCCAATCGCCAACCACCACAACACCATCCAGCCAATTGCCAGGCAGCACCACACCAGCTAGCCAGTCATCAACAATCACAGCACCCTCCAGCCAATCATCAGGCAGCACAACACCGGCCAGCCAATCATCAGCCAGCACAACGCCACCCAGCCAATCATCAACAACCACAACACCAGTCAGCCAATCATCAACAACCACAGCACCATCCAGCCAATCATCAGGCAGCACAACACCACCCAGCCAATCATCAACCACCACCACACCACCCAGCCAATCACAAGGCAACACCACACCATCCAGCCAGTCATTAACAACCACAGTACCAGTCAGCCAATTATCAGGCAGCACAACACCACCCAGTCAATCATCAACAACCACAGCACCAGTCAGCCAATCATCAACAACCACAGCATCTAGCCAATCTCCAACCACCACAACACCACCCAGTCAATCATCAACAACCACAGCACCAGTCAGCCAATCACCACGAAGTACCACACCATCCAGCCAGTCATCAACAACCACAGCTCCATCTAGCCAATCTCCAACCACCTTAGCACCAGTGAGCCAACTGGCAACCACCACAACACCAGCCAGTCAATCACCAACCAGGACAGCACCAGCTAGCCAATCACCAGACAATAGAGCACCACCCATTCACTCTCCAACAAAGATACAACTCCACTCACCAACCACCACAAGCCAATCGTCAAGCAGAACAACAACAGCCAGCCAAGCATCAACAAAGACAGCACCACCTAGCCAATCACCACCTAGCATAGCACCAGTTATCCAGTCAGTAAACAACACTGTGTCAGCCAGTCAATCACCAGTCAGCAATGCACCAGTCAAGACCTTATCTGACCATTCAGCAGGCAGTACTACAAAACCTAGCCAAACACCACTGGGCCAATCAACACCCGGCTCAAAAACATCAAACCAATCAAAACTCACCTCAACATCTTCTAATCATTCACTAACCACTTTGATCGCAGCTAACCAATCCATTAACAGCTCAAAAACATCACACCACGAACCATCCATCTTAACGTCAGATAACCAATCAAATTCATCACCATCTGGCCAATCCCTGACCAGCTCAGTACCATCAAATCAATCATCACTTGATTCACTGTCAACAGGACACACAGTCAGTGAACTCTTTTCACCAGATGAGCGTCCAGTTAATATTTCGCTGCTCACCAGGCAGGCGAAGGAAGCCCTGAGGTCATCGTCTCGTAGGATTCAAGGTAGGTTAATAAAGTTCATATGGATGTTAAATGTGTTCAGACCGCATGTGGTTTGGAACTGTGATATCACAATGTCCCTAAGACTTCAAATTTAAAGCCACTATGTTATATAATTGTTAAAATTATTCTGATGGCATACGTTTGTGTAAAAAAAAAAGAGAATCCTGGCGAATATTGATGTATTTTGTATATTGCTTTCAGTGCGGCCAAAATCTGACATTTTCAAGTCCTACACATAGTGGCTTTAACAGAATAGTTAAAATAGAAATATGCTTATACACTTACTGGCAGTTAAATGGACAGATAATCACTGCTCTCATGTCTGTGGAGCTATGGAGCTATTAGCTTAGCTTAATTTAGAGACTGGTCTAGCCTGGCGCTGTCCATATACGTAAAAGTATGCCTACCGACACATCTGAAGCTCATCAACACTTTGTGTTTCATTTATTTACTCTGTACATCAACTGAAATGTGAAAACAACAATTTGTGGTTTTATAGGACTGCACCCATTCCTGCTATCACCAAGAAATAGTTACAGCACATAATTCCCTATAAACAACTTGTTATGTTTATTTCCAGTTGGTGTTCAGATTAAACAAATGAAATAGTGTTAGTGAGTATTAGAAGTGTTGGTAGACATATTTGGAACTTTGGACAAAGCCATTTTAGCTGTTTCCCCTGCTTCAGGTCTTTATGCTAAGCTTATCAAAGACAAGCTGGGGTGGCTGTGGCCCAGGTGGTAGAGTGGCTTACCCACTAACCGGAAGATCCTCGGTGCACCATTTGTTCAGACCATTTAATATCGCCCTGCCTCTAGCTCCATACCTAGTGCACATTGATGTCTCATTTAACTCTTGACAGCAAATTGATGGAATTTGTATTACCCTAAATATCAAATCAGTCATTAAAAATAAGGTTGAACATCAGTGAACAGTTGAACAGCTTGAAACCCGTCCACCATGTCTTTATAAACTGTGTTTTGCAGAACGTACATGGTTGATTGGGCGGTACCAAACAGTAATGGGTGAATGAAAATGTTCACAACATTAGCTGTCATATCTGTTTTGTGCCTGTGGTGTAAAGCAAATCAGACGTGACAGGTGTTCTGGCTAAAGAAATACAAAGTTTCCAAGCAGTTATCCCATGATGCCACCTTTGACGCACCAGAAAAGTTGTGCAATGTGACTTTTAACAGAGCAACAAGTGAGCCCTCTGTCTGTCTCTGAACAGAAGGAAAATAGCTTTTATCTGATTCATTGCCTCCCCCCCAAAACCCCTGTATGGTACCTGTGCTTGTGTGTGACATGGCTGACTGGGCAGACAAGCTGTACGCCCACTGAGCAGATGGTGTTACTGCAGGATAAGGAGCCATCGTTTGGTGGTGCGTTCAGTGACTGGAGCATTTGTAGGGGCCCCACCGCACCATATGAGAGCTGATGGGTGGGGGTGGGGCAGACAGATGGTCACTTTTCCTTAAAGTTGTTTCCTATAAAGTTAGATGTTGGTTGCAGTGGTCCTTTACACAGATGTAGTGAGGCAATTATCTGCGATTTACATAGATTTTACAGGACGTGAAGCAACATATAGTAATTTATTATGTTATCTATTCTTTCTTACTTTTTTACCTGTGAAATAGTAAATGATTAGAAACCAGAAATCCTGCACACTGTCAGTCATTTATACTTTACTTATTTAGTCGCAATTTTTCAATCAGTAGACTTTTATCAGGTAAGATTCAGGTGATATACTGAATACTTGGAGGAGGCATCGCTGTGATGAGTTTGCAGTCTGGTGAGCAGCAGGGTCATTGCTTGTTTGTTTGTTTTCTCTCAGCAGAGCCATGTGTGTTTCCCTGCCTGAACGGAGGACAATGCGTTCAGTCGGAGTCATGTGACTGCAGTTTGTATCAGGCCACCGGACACAGATGTCAGACAGGTAAACCACACACCTGACATTCTTCTTTTTAGAACGTATTTGAGTCAATTTAAATGTTTTATGAGAAAAACAATCACCAACCTTTGGAACATTAAATGAACCGAAGCAGTGGGGGTTATTTTCACAACATGATATTAGTTGAGGGGAATTAAACTTGTTTGCTTTTTGTCATACTGCAAATAACAACAATGTTTGGTTTTAAGAGAAGTAATATGAAGAAACACCAAAAAATATTTCTAAGGAAACTTTGGGTTTCTCATTTTGGACAAATGCATTTGTACTGTTATTTGTACTAATTAAGAAATTTTTAGGTGAACTCAATTACCCTTTAGCTTTAGTAAAAGCCTAAAAACAGGCCAAAAACTGTCACTGAGGTGACATAATCTCATCTGTTTCTAATATAAATATCTGTAATTTTCTTGATATTGTGCTATAATCTGCCTTATTTTGTCTGCTTTGAAGACATTGAGAATAACTGGCAGAATTCTGCATTGGCACAAAAAGATCCATCAATCAGTATTTCTGCATTAACATTTAGAGCGTCTTAGGTTTGGAGAACAGTACATATTGGACAGGTGGACAGAAACACTCTTAAATCACACATTCTGCTTAAACGATAACACGTCGGGGTCTGTTAGCTAGTTTGGGAGTGCTTCAGCCCCTTAAGGGCTAAAAATTGATTAATGAAGCATAAAGAAAGATATGGTGTGTTATGAAGGGTGACTGTGAAACTAAATTATTTGTTAAAATGCATGTACTGGACTATAAGTAACTGGCTGTAAAACTAGATTTCCAAAGTGTTTTACTCAGACAGAACTTAAGTGATGGGAAATCCTTTCACCATTTCCTTTTTCCCTCAATTCATCTTTCAGTTCCAAATCCTGGCTTTGAGAGAGAGATGACATGTAGGACGTGGGGTCAGTACAACTTTGAGACCTTTGACGGCCTCTACTACTACTTCCCTGGCCGATGCACATATACTCTGCTGAGGGACTGTGAGGAAACCACCCAGGCCAGCATCATCATCCAGGTTAGTTCAGACTCAACAGCAGCCGGTCGAAATAAATCCTCCAGACTAGAAGCTGCCCAGAAGGTTTCGGTTGGACGCCTGCTTCCAGTTGAGGAAAGTTTGGGCTCAGTGGCGTCCTGCTCCAAAACACACTCTCCTTTCTGACTGCGAGGTTCAGTCTCAGCCTGAGGAAAAGATTTGCTCTGAAGATTAGTGAAAGCTATCTGGTTATTAGAGTCAATTACCATTAAATACTGCAATTACCCACTATGCCTTGAAAGCATCTGCAACAGACCAGGACTTTGTTCCCCTGAAAAGGGAGCAGATACTTTATCTGTGTATGGGAAAACCAAACCAAACAGGGAACATGAAAAGATCCAAAAGCATTATGATTATTGATAGTTTATTAATACCAGCGTTTAAGCGTCTTTTAGGGAGAGATGGGACAAAAACATATTTATTTTTTTCATTTGTGCAGGAGCTGGTTAAGTATTTTGTGGTTTGCTTGTAGCCCACAGAAAATACATTAGAGACATGGCTTGATGAAAATAAAACACAACTCTTAAACTCAAAAACTGAATAAAACTCAGTCAGACAAGCTCAAACTAAGAAAACAAATTCAGGCAAATAGGAGAACTTTTAAAGAGTTTTCAAATTATAAGGCTGGCTACATGTTTCTTTATGTCAACAAATCTCACGAAAAGTCCATCTCTCAATACTTTTCGACCTCCTGCCAGTGGCTCTCAGTCCAACACCATTTATTCCTACTGAGGATGTAAGCCTCTAAAAATGCCTCACAAATATAGTTCCATTTTTTAAAGTGCTAAATCATTTTCTAAAGTGGCAGGACACTTGATTTCCACATTGTCTCTTGCTGTTTGCAGGTTCACAATGACCCTGGCTGCAACTCTGCCCCCTACACTTGCCAGCGATCTGTTAGCCTCTTCCTTCCATGGGAGGGTGAGGTTCGGCTGCATGCCACCAACGTGACCTTCAAAGGCCAAAGGTCAGCAGTGTAACACAAGAAACAACAGAACATCTTCATGTAAAAATATAATTATGTATTTATGATTTCTATTTCTGTCTTTCAAGAATTCTTTCAGGATCTGGATATATTATTTATTTTAAATGATCTAAGTCTGCTTGCTCTCTATATATTTTATTTTACATGAATGTAATATGTTCTAAAGGTTTTGTCCTTACCTTTTTTTTAAATTAACATTTTATGTATATGTTGAAAGATTAAGGCTGTATATCAGTCTGTTCTCAATGACGATTCACTGTCTCTGCATTTAGTTTGCAGTTGCCTCATCACATCCACGACCTGCAGCTGGAGCACATCTCACAGTATGTTCTGGTGACGCAGCAGCACGGCTTCACGCTGGCCTGGGAGGGACGCAGCGGCTCCATCTACATCAAACTCAGCCCAGAGTTTGTGGGCAGAACCTGCGGCCTGTGTGGGAACTTCAACGCAGACGTCCAGGACGACCTGAAGACGAGTTTTGGTATGATCAGTGGGCAGTACATTTCCACATGTAGTTAGAACCTGCTTCAACAGTCTGAGCAAGTCACTTAACCAAGTTATCACTCGTAACATAATCTTACCTTGGGGTGTGAAAGCAGCTCAGCTTGTTTTAACGCCACCTGCATCAGCCTGTGTCTTTATCGTCCAGATTATAATCAGTTAGCACATACAAATATGCTGTACACACGTTCAGACAGATTGTAATCTGAGTCAGCCATCTGAGGATGTGTTCAGGGACACATTTGACCTCATTAACAAAATAATGTCAATCCAACACATACAGCCCGGGTTTAGTAGGTACGATGACAGAAGCACAGTAATATTTGGATCAAACCAGGAAGCAGAACAACAAGGCCACGCTCACATTAAGAGAGCATCTTCTTTGTTTTCAGCTTTATACTCGCTACCTACCTTGGAGGATAATCCATTACAGAAATAATTTAGCAGAAAACCAAAAACAGAAGACAAACAACAACAACAATTCTGAGATTTTGTGAAGTTAAATTTGGTTGTTTCTTGCATTTAAAAGGTAGTTGGTAGACTGTTTTTAAAAACAGTCCCCTAATACTTTAGATTTCTGTAATGGCTTATCGAACTCAAGCCAGTCTTTAAAAGCTAGTTTTCACATTGAACTGAAACCAGTGGCTGCCTGGACGGTAGGAAGTCAAACTAAAATCATAAAGCAGAAAAAGATGTAAGCAGTGATGTAAAGAATACGCAATTTGTAGTTCAAAATATGCAAAACAACAGGCCTTGATCCTCTTACTTCATTTGAGCAGATGTGGCCTTTTTAAAACAGTTTCGGTCTCTTCCAGGTGTGCTGACTCATGACATTGAAATGTTTGGGAATAGCTGGGTGGAGGCGGAGCCACATCAGGCCCGATGTCCCATGGTGCCTTCGGGCTTCTCTTCACCCTGTGCTGCAGTCGATGTGCATGTCCTACCGGTAAGGTGTCTGATAAAAATACATTTGTTTGTGATCATAATTTTGGATTCGGTTGAAATGACGATGAGTGAAAAACTGTCTTTCTGTGTTTTATGGCTGCAGAAAGTGGAGGAGGTGTGTGCAATGCTGCTTGATCCGCCATTTCAGAGCTGCCACGAATTTGTCAGCCCTTTGTCCTTTATGGCCAGCTGCTCCAACGACCTCTGCATGTAAGATTCAGACCTGCCTGTTGAGATACCTTGTGTTCATTTTGTCCTGGCCTTTGAAGAAACGCCAGGGTGTCTCATCATAACGGTTAATCAGTTGTGGAACACGAATGTCCACAACATTTCCACAGGAATCGAGCTATTTGTTTTTTGAGATCTTGATGATAATTTGTTCAAAATGGAAAGGATTGATCCTCAGGGGAGCATGAATGTGCTGAGTAAATGTCATGGTTAGTTCTTGAGCCCCCAAAACATTAGAGGAAAGATCGTTACACGGGGACCATGAATGTCCACACCACATTTAATGGGAATGGCCTGCAGTTGTCATTTGAATTGTGTCCAAAAAATACATGTGGAAGGGTTCATGCTGGAATTAAGCACCTGATGCACTTCAGCTGTTTATTTCACTTCCCTTCATGTGTTTTCCTTCGCTGACTCAGTTGGAAATCTGAGTCGGATGGATGCAGGAGGGCTGCACCATCACCGGGCTTCGATCCAGCACTCTGTAATGGGACCTAGAGGCAGACTTTAGGGGGGGGGGACCCTTAACAGTTAGAAGAAAGCATTTATTCAGTAGTGGGAGATGTACAGTTGGTGAATGTAGTAATTACAGCAGTGTGATACTCAAGCTTCTAAGGCCACCCCATAGGTTTAAATCATACAGCAGGTTATTTTAGCCTAATTTGTTTTCTGCAGGATTTCTGTGTTTCATTTAATTGTCAGTTAAGTTATCTACTTTTCTGACAATTTCTATATTAGTTTTTAAAACTTCTAGGTGCAGGATTTGAACATTTCTGGCTTCTGTGTCTCCCAGTAACATGATTTAAAAATTCACTATGAGCTGTACAGCAATACACACCGCCAGTCTCTCTGATCCAAACTTGGGATACTGAGAATGGACTGGTTTTCCCAGTGGGATTGTCTTATTTTTAATAATAATTTTATTTAATAATTCATTTTATACATAAATATTTTAGTAATCAATTTAATATTATTAATATCTGGCAATGGGGACTTTGAATTTTAAGTATCATCAGTGCTGCCTCTTTCCTCTAAACGCTGCTGAGTGCTCTGAACATCCATGTTGAAGAAGTGTTTAAAACTGCTCGCTATTTTCCCACAATGTTAACTATGATATTGTTTGAACACATCTTTATATCTTTAGCCAAGTGATGTGGTTTGAGATTTCTTGGATTTTTGCCCTTTGCAGTCCATGTCCACAAAGAAGGCTGTGAGCATGTTTGTTACTTTCTGGTTTTAAAATGATCCCATCAGCTTTCTCACTTGTGTCTCTCGGTGACTCAGGCCCATGATCCCGAACGATCCCTCTTTCTGTGAGTAACATTAGCCTTTGCAATCTGTTACTGTTAGCTCAGAGTTATTTGGAACAGAGACGAGTGCTGAAGACAAAACATTTTACTGTGTTCAGAAACACGTTCGGATGATACAATCACACTACTGCAAAGTTTTTCAGCTATAGCTTATTATTTAAAGCCTTACTGGAATACTTCCCCATTAACAGACAATTCTCCAGTTGTCCCTCATGATGGAGACACAGCTGCTGGCTAGTTATTTGTTTGAGCTGCACAATCTAATCAGGCTCTGTGGCAACATCTCTCCTGGCTCTGCTCAAAGAGTCCTTCTCTGTCTGTTACTCTGTTGAAGGTCGGGTCCCAACGGTGATGTGGTATGCCAGGTGTTCAGCGAGTACGCCCGGGCCTGTGCCCACGCCGACCACCCACTGCACGACTGGTGGCAGCACATTCCTCACTGTGGTATGTTTTTCCAGGTATTTTAAATTTTGTGCCGCAGAGGACAGAAAAGCTGCATGGTTCAACAACATGCTTGAGTTCCTCCTCTCTAATATGGAAAGGTGTAGCATTCGCTGAAAAAAGAAAAACAAAGAAAACTATTTGGAGATAGAGAATGACTTCTTTATCTCATAATTAAGCATCGTCATTGTAGTTTATGAGATCTTTATCTTGTAATTATGAAATGGTAATACGAGATATGGGAGTCACAATTGCGAGAAAATGTCTGTAGTTAATTTAGAGAAGGTTAGTGGAATAGAGGCTAGCTCAAAGCTAAAATTTACGTTGTTATTTTTGTTATTAATGTTATTTTTATTGATCGACTGTCTATTTGTATAGGCTACCTGATATTGCTGAGGTCAGCTGCAGCAGTTAACTGAAAAAAGTTATTGGAACAGGCAAGCTAACGGGCTGAGGACTTATATTACACCAAAAATAACCAAAATCCACTGAAATTCTTTTTATCGATCAGATATGTACTTGTGTAGCTTACGTAACTCTTAACTCACTACTGCGAAGGTCAACTGCAGCAGATCTATTTACTGTTCCACATCATCTATTACATAGCATAGTTACCTTTTAATAGTCAACATGCAAACAGGACAATTCAATTTATATAATGAAAACATTTAGTTTTATCTGTATTTCAAAGTTGGATTACTGCCTGTCACACACACACACACACACACACACACACACACACACACACACACACACACACACACACACACAGATCTGCAGTGTTTAGGTTCAACTGCCAGCAATCATACTTCTGTATTTTTGCGTTAGAGAGGTTTATTCAACTCCAAGAAAAGTTTTAAGACTGTAGTTTATGGCGTCATCACAGCAGCTGCTCCGATATTAAAGCTGTCCACTGTTTGTTTGATTTGGCAGCTGTATGGGCAGTCCCTTTTGACATATATGTTGTGTTTAATTTTTGCGACCAGCGAAGCAGTGTCCCCTAGGTCTGCAGCACAGGGAATGCATCAGCTGCTGCCCGGCGTCCTGCAACCTGGAGCGAACATGCATCGACAGCAAGCTGGCCTGCCTGGATGGATGCTACTGCCCTGATGGTGAGCAATGTCTATTCCCCCGAAAAGACTATCCCAGTTTTCTGTCCTTTATATAAACCACCATTAAACCACCTTTAAATGAACTTAGATTAACTTTTCTTTCGCATCCTTCAAAAGTGATCTACTTTTATTAACTAACCAGACATGACAGAAATATCCCGCATCTTCCATTTTGTCTGTATTCGGACTCCAGATTAAATCAAGCAATAATCTCCTTTCTATCTGTTTATCTGTCCCTCCTGTTTTCTCTCCTCAGGTCTGATCTATGAGGACGGTGGCTGTGTGATGCCCTCCGACTGTCCCTGCGAGTACCACGGCATGTTTTATCCGTCTGGACAGACGCTGCAGGAAGAATGCAACAACTGGTGAGCAGTGTTTAACCTCTCTCTCTCCATAAATAACTTGTGAAACAGTGATGAGTACCAGCTTCATGTTTTTTTACAGTTATTAAATTACATCTCTAATAACCTTCATTTCATTCCTAGTCTTGTCCTTAATCTTCTCAGATCTGATCACCTGGGATCAGTGATTCTGCTGATAATTTCATTCCTTTAATGTTCCCCACCTGTGGTCGTCTCTGCTTTCTATTTCAGCACATGCGTGGGAGGAGTGTGGAACTGCACTGACTACAGCTGCCCAGGTTTGTGCCTTCCCTCCGTGGGTGGTTACATTTTTACTGTACTGCAGGTCACATTCCATGAAACACTGTGATGGGAGGTGATTAATTTATTACAACCCAAAAATGCTCTCAACAAGTCACATTTTCCTCAAGCTTCTATATTATATATTTGCTGACTCTAGTTAGGCAGCAGGGAAGGAGTAGGCCTCCTACTTTGGGAATCAGAAAGAAAGAACCATTGTAGCAAAGGTCAAGGAAGTCTCCTATTTTGTGAGCCAGGGAGGAGAAAGTCTCTAGATGTGGTGCAAGGAAAACCTTCCTAGATAGGGAGGAAAAAGTAGCAAGAGTCATTATAAAAGGGCAAGAACAGCAGACCTTAAGCAACATCTGAATCAGACATTTATTCATTTAGCTGACGCTTTTATCCAAAGTAACTTACAATTGCTATATAAGTCAGAGATCACACACCTCTGGAGCAACTAGGGGTTGTGTGTAAGTGTCTTGCTCGGGGACACAATGGTGTCTCACAGGGGATTCAAACCCGGGTTGCTCACACCAAAGGCATGTGTCTTATCCACTGCTCCATCACCACCCCGAATGTCAAATAATTATTTATTTTAGGTAAGTTTAAAGGCAGATATTTGCTCCTGAGTGAAAAGTTGAAGAGGGTTAATTCTGGTTTTAAACTTTTCTTCATGGTCAGAAAACGAGTGCTAAAAATTTAAAGGTTCCTCATAACAAACAAGGGAAAAGGAAGCATCCTAGTTAGGGAGCAAGGCGGAGAAGGAGAAGCTCCTACTTTGGGAGCCTTTCTAGTCAAAGAAGGAAAAACCCTTAGACACTGCTATGAGGTTAAAGAAATCTGGCAAAAAAAGTTAGAAAAGCTTTCACTGATTGCTGTTGAAGTGCTATTGATCAAGGTGTCTGCCCATTAGCTACCATACTGTGGTTCTAAGTTGAAAGTTTCCTCGAAAGAATAAAGGCAATAAAATTGTCTCACTCTCTCTACAGGCGAGTGCTCAGTGACTGGCGATATGTATTTTCAGTCCTTTGACGGGCGGATCTACACCTTCCCTGCAACATGTCAGTATGTCCTCGCCAAAAGTCGCAACTCAGGAAAGTTCACAGTCACCGTCCAGAACGCCCCCTGTGGAGCTGTGAGTTACGTTTAATCTACATTATATTTATTTTATTTTTCGTTGCGATTTCTACTTCTTTTTCTGCTTTTGAAGCAAACGTCTCTGTGCCCCTTGCACAACTCTTCCACTTAAGACTCTGCAATCAAACTGTTTTGCCGCTTACAGGTTTATGCAATTTTCGGTCATGTAGATCGTATCATAATTTTAAGTGCCCAATAATCCCTGCTGAGTCCAGGTCATTTTTGTTCAAGAGCCATGCTGGGATTTAGAGAAATGAAAGCCTCGGGGAAATGTTGTCGATCACACTGTGGCAGATAATGAGCATGAAAAGCAACAAAAGACTGAGAGCTTCTTCTCCTCTCCCGTCTCTCCAAAGCCTTCAATTTCTCCGCAGCCTTTGAGCTGCTCAGCAAACAGGGGGCGATGGAGGGGAGGAGGCGAGATATAAAATGTCCCACTCATCAGAGCAGAGGCCCGAGACCTCTAACAGCCAACTGAACAGGATTACCTTATCTGGCCTGACTGACAGAGCTGTGGATGGCTTTGTAGTGAGGAGGGAGGTGAAGAGAGGCTCTGGAGGGTTAGGGGACTTGGACAGAGAGAAGGTTATGCGAAAACAGGAGGTGAATGATGGGAAGAGTAGAAGGAGGAGGGGGTTGCTAAAACCTTTTGGCTATGGGGCTCTGCCACTTATGAAAGAGACGATTCATAGAGGCAGATCGCTTACTGTCAGCAGGCTTCCTTACTTTAAAAATATCCGAGCAGCAGAGTAACTAATTGTACCTTTTCTAAAGTGATGTACTTAAGTACAGTTTTGATGTACTCATGATTTCCTTGAGTATTTACATTTGGAGACAGTAGCAGGTTTTATATTCAAAATATAACCAAGATTTTTATATTAGCAATGGATTACATACACATGAAATGTGTTGCTCATAGTGATGAACCTGTGGTGAATTGTCCCCTGACTCTGCAGTTTGCTGTTTTGGTTTGAGTGTACGTTATCTGCCCAGCACCAGATGGAGCGTTTAGCAGCTAAAGAGCCAGATACTATATTTCCCTAAGGAGTTGAAAACAGTGAATTTTGGACATTTTCCAGATGTTTTTAATCATCAAATTAAGCACTCACATTTCATTATGTGTCATGGAGCCGGTGATTTGAGAGTAAAAACTTCTTGTTTTCTTCTTTCCCTCTCTTCCCATTATGTCATTCTCATTGTGTGTCCTGTTATGTATCTGAATTGCTGCTGTTTGGGATAATGCCAGCATGCTTTATCAAGCCATCTTGTCTCATTTGCAGAATTTGGATGGGGCCTGCATCCAATCAGTTAACCTGGTTATTGACGAGGATCCAAGAACAGAGATTACACTGAGTCACATTGGAGAGGTCTTCATGGCTGGACAGTACCGCATCTCCCTGCCCTATTCTGACGGTAACTCCCTCATCTTTTATCACCTTCCAACATTGTTCACATCCAGCACCAGACTTTTTTCAGAACTCTGGCGGTCACGGCAGAGACAGATTGAATGACAGCTCCGCTATTGAACAGAAATGTTATAATACTTTACTTGGTTGGTGCTTGCATTGTGTTGCACAGAATGCCTTCCCTCTGAGTATTACTCCTTTTTCACAGCAGCGTGTTCATGACTGCGGCATTATGTAGATCGAGTCAACAGCCTTTTGTATGTTTTGTGTAGAGACAACACTTTATGTTCTGTTACAAAGAGGTACTAACAGAATACTTGAATCAATCAACCAGTCAATTCAATCAATCAGTCTATCTTTATGTGGAACCTTTCATGTACAATTGAAACACAATAAATTCCAGATATAAAGGAAAAGGAGGATTTAAATCTTAAAGTACAACCCCAAACAGATCCAAAACTACTGCTGAAACGATCAGCCAATTTTTCGATTCATTTTTCAACAGAAAATTAATCAACAACGCTTTTGATATTCAATACTTTTATCCAATTTATCAAGAGTGTCTCAATGTCAGGATCTCTTTGTTTTGTATCATAGTAAAAACTGAACAAAACAAGATATTTCATGACATCATCTCGGGCTCTAGAACAATTTCAAGGACATTTTTTATGATTATTTGATATTTTATGACCTAAACAATTAATTGATTAATTGACCAAATTATTGATGAAAATAACAATTAGTTGAAGCCCAACTCAAAGCATAATGAAAGTCACAATAAAGACAGAGTAGGAAGAATACATTTCCTCAGTTGGAATTGTCTGTATTAATTAATTGCTAAGCTAAAGACACGGCGATGTCACAGGCATTTTAATATTTTGAAAGCAGAAAATGTTTCTCTGAAACGTTAAACTTCGGGTTTTTCTTTAGGTTTGTTTATAAAGTTACCATTCTGCACTTACATCCAACACTAGTATCGGTAGAAATCACTGTCCGTCAGATTGTCAGTACTGCCAGTGTTCATTATCTCTTAAAGAGGAGTTTGTGGGTGCGAGTACCCAACAGTGATGTCACAGTGTACTGGCACACCCAGGAGTACATTGTTACCTCACTGCAAGGCCACAGGTTAAACAAATGGAGGTCAGCAATAAACTGGGTGAAATAGGATGAATCGTCACCCCATTAAGAAAGACGCTGTGCGCATTTACGCACGAGGTACAGCAGCAAAACGTCATTGATTATTTGAATCTCCCGACACTCTGACAGAATCGGTCAGCAGCCTCTCAAATCATGAAAGTAATTTGTTAAAGCACAAACCTATAGAAATCTATTTACGCATGATCCATCAGGGAAGCTACCGATTTTGTTAAGAGGAGCCCAGATACCTGGAGTGTGCAACATGCGTACAATGTCGACCATTGGATTCCCGCAACAGGAAATACTGTTTCTCTTTTACTCTGGATTTGTTTTTCTGGTGCTGAAATGTTTCTCGGTGTTGGTGAATTATAAAAAAAAAACAAAAACACAACTTACTTGTGGGTTAAAATGCGTTGTAGCAAGCGTTACCGAGATTGGGTATAATGTTAATGATTTCTTTTTAGCAATGCGTTATATTACTGCATTACAGCAAAAAGCAATACATTACTGTAATTGCGTTACTTTTGTAGTGCATTACACCCAACACTAGCAATGGAGTAATGGTTTTATGACCAGTTTTCCTTTTTGTTTGTATCATGCACACGGAGTACACACTGATCAACAGGTAGCGGTAATATGCTACCTGAGACGTAGCACTGCACCAGCAAAAAGCAGGGAAGAAGAAGATTGGTAGCTTGCGAATATGGAGGTAAACAACGCGGGTTTAAAAAATATTAAAAGCAAACTTTGCAAGTGTTTTATGCAGAAGTTGAATGCATATGTAATTATGTTAACCCCATCTTCTCCTCCCACATCACCCACAGACACCTTCCACATCCAGGAGCTGTCGTCCATGTTCCTCCAGGTGAAGACGGCGTTCGGCCTGCGTCTGCAGTACAGCTGGAATGAGTTTCGCCTTTACCTGCAGGCCGAGGAGCTGTGGAAGGACAACACGGTGGGCCTGTGTGGCACCTTCAACGGCAACATTCAAGATGACTTCCTGTAAGTGTGTGCCTGCTGACCTTTGACCCCTCCCGCGCCCTCTGCCAACCCCCCCCCTCCAATGATAAAAAGAGAGAGCATACTCCTGTTTCAGAGGCAGAGAGGGAGGTGATGTTGAAGTGCTCTCTCTCTCTCACACTCCCTCTCTGTAATGCACACTGGCTCTGCGGCTCGGCATCAAAAGCCTCGCTCTCTGATCAGCTCTTTTAGGCGGGCCAGATGAGCACCCAACTGGACACGCCGCTTCAACAAGGAATTTACTGTTAGTGGAATAGGGGCTCCACTGTACCGTATCGTAATGGCTGACCATAAAGGGCGGATGTTGTCTAACAGCTGTAAATGGATATACATCACAGTTGGTTACTGAAGTGGTCGTATGCTACTTGAAAGAAAACTGGAACTCACTTTGCCCGAAGCTCTCCAGAAAACACTAGAGGACACTTAAAATGATGACTTGCAGGATCTTCTATTTTATATTTTGTCTTTAGTTCTAAGCACTGACTTATGTTGTCTTTTTAAAATGCTGTTTTGGTTTTACTATGCTTAAAGCAACATGATGTTAGATTCGTTTTTCTGTGCGATTTAGCGCACGCACCATTTCAGAGTGTAATTCCCCGTAAATAAGGATAGCTGTTCACTGCTGAGTAATGTTGGAAAAAGTTAGAACAGTTACGCAAAGCAACTTGAAACTTTGGTGGAAACAGCAAAGCCAGAAAGCAACAGAAACAAGAGCACTTACAGTAATATCGCAGATGTCTGAGTGTTGTTATGTAGTAAGTTTGCTAACATCAACTCAAGATTTAGAGCTTGCGGCTAAACTTCTGGCTGATTTTGCTCGAGTTGACAACTTTGCTAACACAGTCAAATATCAAGCAAGCGCAACAACACAATACATTTTGTGCACAGAATTCAAATGTTATGGGCTTGAAGCAGTAATGACAGAGAGGCCATTCTCCCTTTTACAAGTCAGTGTAACATGAAAATGATTTTGAAGCTGTTATTTTAAGATAAAAGTACAACATAATGTTGCTTTAAAGCTACACTAGTTAAATTTGACTGATTAACAGCTGTTTAGACATTTAGGGGCCAAAACAAACAGCACAGTAAGTCAGAAACAGTCATTTCTCTTTTCCTCTGGTACTCTGAATTCAAAAGTAAAGTGGGTCCTAATCGTGTGAGAGGCTGAGGCACAGGAGGGACTCATGTCATGCCAATCCCTGAATGCCAGCAGACTGCAGAGAGGGCTGTTGAGACATCTAAATAAAATTTCACATTTGGGTGGCAAATGTCTCTTTAAAGGTTTAAAAACATATATTTATCTGTCACTGCATCCAGTTTGACAGACAGTTGCTTTAAGTCCTGTCTTTTCTTTCTTTGTTGGAAAATGGATGTTGAACATTTCAAGAATTTATAATTTGCAACATATGTGAATCTGCCATCTGTCGACAAGATGGTACCTCCGTTTTCTCATCTGGAGAAATAGGGCCTTTCTTTTGAATGCTTGTATTGATTCCCATGTGGGCTAGGAATCTGTTGTAGCACTAGCCATCACTATCCATCCATCTAGTTCGTCTATGTTGTTGTAATGAATCTGTGCTCTCGTTTACCTGCAGATCCCCATCA
This sequence comes from Micropterus dolomieu, assembly GCF_021292245.1. NCBI lineage: Eukaryota > Metazoa > Chordata > Actinopteri > Centrarchiformes > Centrarchidae > Micropterus > Micropterus dolomieu. The sequence goes on along the minus strand of NC_060169.1, from coordinate 4,275,113 downwards.
GGTATGATAGAAAGCACTCCGCAGCTGTTTGGAAACGCCTGGAGAGTCTCGTCAGCCTGCTCGCCCAGCCTGAGTACGCCTCAGCTCGACCCCTGTGACACACACCAGCAGGCCGGTCAGTCCATCTTCTTCCACAATGTTATTTATTATCCACATAAATATTCAGTGTCTTATTTATCAGGTAAGAGTGTATTACTTTATTGACAGATAATTTGTTTTTACAATCCTAAGTAATAAAGAATTCAGATGTTGTTGACATTTAATTCTGCATAAACAAACAAAGTTAACACATTTTTATTCAAGGTCTATATTTTAATAATGTCATCATGTAATCTTTGAAGCAAAAAGTTAGCACTCAAGGCTAAACTGTGCTTGTCACATGTCTGCAGCTGCTTCACAGCAAACATATTATAGGTTCATGCTCTCATCAGATTGCTGTCGGGCTGTGAAGCAGCTCAAGACGCATTCATTTACATGGATGTGTTTGAATCACACAAAAGTCAATGTAACTTAAGGTTTGTCCACAGATTGTTTGTATATACTGTATCTGTACATTTTCAGCTACTAGCCTTGTTAATTTCTGCCTCCATGTGTGTGACGTGATGTCGATCTGCTCCTTCCCCTGCTTAGTGGCCTATGCCTCAGAGATGTGTGATGTCCTGAACCAGGAGCTGTTCTCCGCTTGCCATGAGTACCTCAGCCCGACATCCTTCTTTCAGCAGTGTCGCTCAGATACCTGTAAGTGCGGGACGCCTTGCTTCTGCTCTGCGCTGGCCCACTACGCTCGTCACTGCCGCAGATTCTCTATCATCATCGACTTTCGATCGCAGATACCCGACTGTGGTGAGTAAATATGTATACAGATCAAAGAGTCTGGTTTGTCTCTGGATTCATCTTTTGTTACAGGCAGATGAATTTATGAATTAATTATAATGATGCATTGAAGGAAGGCACAGCACCACAAAATCCTATCCCTGAAATCTTTGCAGACCTTTCTTTATTTCCTTCTCGTTATTGAGACCAAAATGTTAAAAAAAAATGTGTTTCATACCGTGCCTTACTGATGCAAATTACAGTAGCTACTTAAAGGTTACAGCTGTTAAAGGGGAACTCCACCGATTTCACACATCAAAGTCTATTTACAGATCTTGGAGAGTAGTACTGCATTCATGAAATAATTGTATTTAGTTTAGTGTCCAGAGGGAGCTGTGTGAAATCTGATAAATTGCCTCAACTGATGTCACTATATGTATACTATATGAACTGAACTGTCAGCTGTTGAGTTGCATTGTGGGTTATGCAGGTGGTTAAGGTTGTGCAAAATATGTACTAAATGCAACTCATAAATTGGGTTAGAGTTGTATATCTTAGAGAGCTATATATGTTTGTGTGTGAGAGATGTTTCTTTCTTTGATTAACTTACCAGTAATAATTAATAATTGATATCTAAAGTATATTAAAAAGCAGCTATAATCAATATTTTTAAAAATAAATAACATGTGAAAAAGAACATAGTGGAACATTTAGCAGTTAACATGTTCGCCATATCAATTTAAATGGTTATGATATGTTAATGTTGTGTTCAGAAATTGTTTCCGCTGCCCCAGAAAGTCAGTTATCACAGGTTTTAATGCGATGACATTAGAACAGCAATATCCAAAAGATACTGTGTTGTGAGACAAAGTATGGAAAAATCACACTGAGCAGCTTCCTGCTGACTTAAATGATGAGGTAATGTGGAAATCTCAATCCTTCAGTTAACCTCGTGTCTCTCTGCAGCGGTCACCTGTCCTGCCACCATGCAGTATGGCACCTGCATGTCGTCCTGCCAGCGCCGTTGCTCCGCCCTCTCTGTCCCGCAGCACTGCGGGGAGGAGTGTGAGGAGGGCTGCGTCTGCCCTCAGGGGTCCTTCTACAATCATCGAACACAAACCTGTGTGCACAGGTGAGGCTGAGGGGGTGGAGTCTTCTTTTTTTTGTGCAAAATAGCAACACGAGTAGAGAGAATAATTATCAGTCAGTAAAATATTTTTTACTGCATTTAGAAGATAAAATTCTAATATCCATGGCGTCATTTTAGCGTTAAGTTCAGAAGGAAATCAGTGGCCGATTGTCCTTGTTGTGTGTCGGAGCAGCTCCAGCTCTGCCTGCTGCCGTGTTGTGGAGGGTTGTGAAGGCCCTTAAACGGCTAACTGGCTGGAGTCACTCCACCAAACAAATCCTCTCAAAGTGATATTTGTATCTGCTCTGAAGTTTAGGTCAGCCTTTAAGTGGAAAGCCTTGTATCTTTCCTGCAGACGTTATAGAGCCAGAGGACCTCAGTAATTGTGCTCTCCCTTTCAGCCTGCTCTGCCCTAGAAGACATGCAGCTTAATTCCTCTTAAATGTCCCAGGTTTTTACATCCTAGTGCAGCGCGGTGCCTTACTTACCATGTGATAGAGTTACATCAAGGAATTCACCGTGAAACCCCCCTTTCATTCCCACTCGATCTGGGGACGACACAGATATCTGATAACCAGTGAGAAAGAATTTGTAGTACAGAGGCCGATGTGTGGCGCTGGCCTATATGTTACACGGCTTTCAGACTCCGCTAAACACAGTTCACCACAACGTAGATCCACTGTAATTTTTTGATGTTTTTATAAGAAGAATTTTGTAGATTATGTTTTTGAAAGGAGGTCTGGTTGTCGACATCTTGAGCTCTGATTTCAACTCCTAAAGCTTTTCTGTCCCCTATCCAATTACCTGTAATACTCTGTTTAAGGTAACACAGAGCCCTCTTTAACATAGTTCTTTACACAATAACGAGCAAACTGAGCAGGGTCTGGTTTACGTCACTCAAACCCTGATGTGTAATTTTCAATTTAGGAGGTTTCTGAAGATCTTTGGACATCTAATTAAAAGCTTCAATATACTCACTTCCTGTTGCACTCAACAAAGAATTGCATCTGTTACATGAATATTGATGTTTTTCCTCCCTAATTTACTTGTTTACTTTGTTTTTTCAGGAGTGAGTGTCCATGCAGTTTCCTCGGAGCCGATTATGAACCAGGAGATGTGATCATGACGTCAGCAGGTGTTCAGTAAGATCCTGTCGTCCGTCAACGTCCTCCTTATCTTAACCCTCAAAACATTTCTACATTTTAAAAAAAATATTTCAGCTGTTTCTTTTTTAACACTTTTAAGTTCAGGCAATTCAGGTAGCAAACAGTTAGAGAAAGCAGAGATAATAACTGGAGTCAGTCAAAATAATCCTTTATCGTGGATGAGAAGCTACAACCAGAACACAGGACAGAGACAAAGCTGTCTAAAGCTAAAGTTTCCACTTTGATGTGGGTCAGATTTCCGTTCATTCAATAAAACCGACAATAACTCCTGTCAGTCACGACCCAGACAAGCAGACAAAGTGCTTGTCTGGGTTCTCTCATATGGTGCTTGACAAAGAATAATCAATCACACTGGCATTGCCCTCAAGAGATCCTTGTATTTAATTTCATGTTTATTAATCTATTAACCTCCATGTAGTTTCTGTCTCTACCTTCATTCTGTATCATCACGGTCCCGTCCTCTCTATGTTCTCTTGCAGACTCTGTCTAAACGGTAAACTGATGTCCCAAACAACAGACAGTGGTGAGTAACTTTTATGTTTTTCACTTCATTTTTGTTATATTTTTTAATCTATTCTTAAGTAAGCAGGTGTTTTGTTTTTTTGTGGCTCACTGGGTGAATGTGAGGTAGTCGTGCCAGTCATCGGTGTCACCCTCCCTCTCTCTCCCACTCTTACACCAGAGCACACTTACTGAGGTGGACATAAAAAATAAAAATGATACCAGTTTTTGTTCTGTTTACCCGACATTAATTATAAGCCTTAATTGTTGTGGAACTCAAAACATAAGAGGAATGGGATGAAAGAGTGAAAAAGAATGGAAATGGAGCCAGCCTGGTATACAGTAATACTGGAGCTCCTGGATCTTATATTGTTTCTTGAAGGTGCTTTGAACATTACAGCACCTTACTAACCTGTGATTTCTTCTTCTCCTCAAACAGACAGGCTGTGTCCAGCTGGTCAGCTCTACCAGAACTGCTCAGATGGAGAAGGTGGCCTCCTGTCAGGAAGTGGCGTGGCCTGCGAGCGCACCTGTGAATCCTACTTGCTCAACCTCACCTGCTCCACACATGAGCCCTGTGTGCCCGGATGTACCTGCCCCCCTGGGTGAGTGACACCTTGCACAAAAAAGCATAGCACAAGTTCACTTCCAACTTTATGGAACCACAAATCACTAAATCACTGGTGTGCCACTTTAATTTAAAAGTAAAATGTATTTGAGCAAATGATGTGTGACACAATTTTGATTTACAAAACAATTATTTGTTTTCATATTTTAAAAATGCCGTGAATGTGAAATGTACTTTGCACTTTAAAATAAAAATGCAAACTGGGCTGTTGCTTTAAGTCCATTTCACATTTAACCTTTGGGGGGTTTTTAAATCAGCAAACACAATCTATTGCATCATACAGAACCATTGATTTCTTTGATAATCTTTATCACATCTCATACAGTATCACCTTTTCAATACCTTGCAAATTATTTTCATTTTCTCCCTCCTTGATGCTGAGGTTGAATTTTGAAGGGGCGGACATGTTTACTCTTGACGTGTTTGTGACCTGAGAGGTAGTGACTGGATGGTTTGAGTCCTCACAGCTATTGGAAGAATGTTGTTACAGAAACTCAAAGGGTCCCACTGCTAATGTGGTTGTGAACCTTGAAATGTTCCTGTGTGGATAGTTGTCTTGGTCAGCTGTCAGCTTTGAAGGTGACTCAGGAGCGTGGCCTTTTTCTTCATAGATAAAGGTTAAGAAATGACTGTGTAGGCTTGGTGAAATCTAAAGCTCTGAGTGTACCAGTCTGACTATGTCACTGAAGCTGGGGTCAGTAGGGGGGTCGGACTGCGGACTGGTTAAAGACTCTAAAAATGTCACACAAGCCAGGAATAATCCTCTTCCTCCTCCTCCTACCTCTGCAGGAGGATGGCACCGGGTCAAGGATAAAAAAAAATCCCTGTATCTGGTGACGCTCATGGCCTGGAGGAGGCTGGGTGTCTTCATACTGGCATTGATCACTATTGATGATGACCACGATTGGTATAGACAGGACAACTCCAACCACTGAGGACTTTG
>NC_060169.1:4186012-4269833 GCF_021292245.1 Micropterus dolomieu | reverse complement strand
TGTTCTCTTGCAGACTCTGTCTAAACGGTAAACTGATGTCCCAAACAACAGACAGTGGTGAGTAACTTTTATGTTTTTCACTTCATTTTTGTTATATTTTTTAATCTATTCTTAAGTAAGCAGGTGTTTTGTTTTTTTGTGGCTCACTGGGTGAATGTGAGGTAGTCGTGCCAGTCATCGGTGTCACCCTCCCTCTCTCTCCCACTCTTACACCAGAGCACACTTACTGAGGTGGACATAAAAAATAAAAATGATACCAGTTTTTGTTCTGTTTACCCGACATTAATTATAAGCCTTAATTGTTGTGGAACTCAAAACATAAGAGGAATGGGATGAAAGAGTGAAAAAGAATGGAAATGGAGCCAGCCTGGTATACAGTAATACTGGAGCTCCTGGATCTTATATTGTTTCTTGAAGGTGCTTTGAACATTACAGCACCTTACTAACCTGTGATTTCTTCTTCTCCTCAAACAGACAGGCTGTGTCCAGCTGGTCAGCTCTACCAGAACTGCTCAGATGGAGAAGGTGGCCTCCTGTCAGGAAGTGGCGTGGCCTGCGAGCGCACCTGTGAATCCTACTTGCTCAACCTCACCTGCTCCACACATGAGCCCTGTGTGCCCGGATGTACCTGCCCCCCTGGGTGAGTGACACCTTGCACAAAAAAGCATAGCACAAGTTCACTTCCAACTTTATGGAACCACAAATCACTAAATCACTGGTGTGCCACTTTAATTTAAAAGTAAAATGTATTTGAGCAAATGATGTGTGACACAATTTTGATTTACAAAACAATTATTTGTTTTCATATTTTAAAAATGCCGTGAATGTGAAATGTACTTTGCACTTTAAAATGAAAATGCAAACTGGGCTGTTGCTTTAAGTCCATTTCACATTTAACCTTTGGGGGGTTTTTAAATCACCAAACACAATCTATTGCATCATACAGAACCATTGATTTCTTTGATAATCTTTATCACATCTCATACAGTATCACCTTTTCAATACCTTGCAAATTATTTTCATTTTCTCCCTCCTTGATGCTGAGGTTGAATTTTGAAGGGGCGGACATGTTTACTCTTGACGTGTTTGTGACCTGAGAGGTAGTGACTGGATGGTTTGAGTCCTCACAGCTATTGGAAGAATGTTGTTACAGAAACTCAAAGGGTCCCACTGCTAATGTGGTTGTGAACCTTGAAATGTTCCTTTGTGGATAGTTGTCTTGGTCAGCTGTCAGCTTTGAAGGTGACTCAGGGTGATGCTGCTAAAGAGCGTGGCCTTTTTCTTCATAGATAAAGGTTAAGAAATGACTGTGTAGGCTTGGTGAAATCTAAAGCTCTGAGTGTACCAGTCTGACTATGTCACTGAAGCTGGGGTCAGTAGGGGGGTCGGACTGCGGACTGGTTAAAGACTCTAAAAATGTCACACAAGCCAGGAATAATCCTCTTCCTCCTCCTCCTACCTCTGCAGGAGGATGGCACCGGGTCAAGGATAAAAAAAAATCCCTGTATCTGGTGACGCTCATTGCCTGGAGGAGGCTGGGTGTCTTCATACTGGCATTGATCACTATTGATGATGACCACGATTGGTATAGACAGGACAACTCCAACCACTGAGGACTTTGATAATTCTCACAAAGAGCCATGGTAGAGTGTTTGTATCTTCCAGAAAAATTTATGATTGTGGAAAAAATATTTTTGGTTGCAACTCCAGCTGTGGCCAAAATGGCCTCACAGTCCAGCACTGACCCTGTTGGCTTGCCAAGACCCATAAGGTCTTCCATGAAATTTTCTGTGATTTAGATTTGTTATTGTAATTGTTATTGACTGCTGGTCATGGTAATACAAAGTTTGTCAGGTTCATTAAATAGGTCATATTATGCGTTTTGGCTTTCCCCCTCTCCTTTATTGAGTTATATATCTTTCTTGTGCAAGCGTGTTCCCATCTTCGTCAGAAAACTCTGCTCTGAACTGTTTGAAAACAGCTCGTTTGTAGTCCAGCCGTTTCTTCCGCTTTCTTGGGATGTCACCCCAAAACACACATCATAATGCTCGCCTAGCGGCTAGTCCGACACGCCCTCAAAATCACCGGTGGAAAAACACTGAGCTGCAGCAAACACCTCTCCTCTCCCTTGCAAACACTAGCTACCCTCCTGGCAGTCAGTGGACATAAAGCTGTTACTGTGATGTAGAGACAGAGCTCAGTTAAAACTTTATGGATGAAAGGTACATTTGTTACAGATTAATAACTCACCACTCTGAAACTCTCGCTCCAGTCTATGTTGCTAAGCTGTTAAGGGGAACATATACAGCTGAACCGAAGCCATGTTTACCGGCTTCTCAGGGCCCGCTCTACTCTGCTTCTGATTAGCTAGTAGTCCTAAACTAGGTACTGCACTTGTGAAACTCCCAACAAAGATGTTGTAGAAGTGAGATGTATCACGCCATAGCTAAAACAGAGCGTTCAACACACAGGGTGAAAAGAGGAGCTGCAGCAAAATACAAAAATATGGTGTTTTTTGAAAATGAAACCATGTAAACCTGTTCTGGTACAACCCCTAAATAGGATTTTGAACCTGAAAAATGAGCATAATAAGATTAACCTGAAATATAGCAAACAGGTCAGGCCAAAAGTGATGAAACCATTAGCTTTTGAATGTTTTGAAAATTCACTTGACCCAATTGAAATTGTTTAGGTTGGTCAGAAACAAGAGTTTAAAGAATTCTTCATATGTTGATCTGATAATGGCAAAAAAACATTCAAGTCCCACTGCCTTGTGAGGTAATGGTATTTTCTTTTGTATCCCACTGCAGTAATGTTCATTTCTTCTAGGAGCCATATTTTGGTGAATCTTAGATCATCTGTAGAAGACAAAAGTCCTTACAACCAAGAGATGACAGACATCTGGGAGTAGATTACAGTAATCTGATCCCTGTAATCTCTTCTGGCTGTCGGCCTGAAAGGAGGGTTAAGTGGTTTCATTCTGTGACATCAACCAAGAGTCATCCTGATTACAATATGCACTGGCACAGGGGTTAGCAAAACATATCCTAGCTTACGACACTTGGCACGGATTATATAGCTGACTAATGGTGGCAACAGAAGCCCCATCTGTAACCTTTCTCTTTCACCTAAATGCAGACGATAAATAAAATGAAGCGTAAACACAACTAGAAAAATATGAAACTGAGTAATACTGAAGTGCTTTATACATAGCAGAGAACACAAAATTAAAGACAAGAATATTTATACACTGCTAAACATAAATTTAGATTTAGATTCAAATCATGTTGGATTATATTAGCTTGAGATCCTATAAAATAATCAACGATCGCCTCAATAGGTTTATTTTGTAACACAGGTAACCAAAGACTCAACAAAAGAGCCACAAAACATACAAACAAAGAAAACACAAATGTTTCTCTCTAATGATAACATCTCAAAATGATTGACAGGTCTATTTATTTACTAATACCCGACAACAATTAAATCTAAGTTATTTAATTTAATGTCTGTCAGCACCAGAGACTGAATGATACTGATCTGCATATTTAAAAAAGCCAGTCTGAATATATCGACACATATGCATGACAAACAAAGAGGATTCATTTATTCCTTCTCGCCATTTTAAGCAATATGACCTTTATGGTGACGAGAATCTTCTCTAAATCCCAGTCCCGGAATGCAAGTCATAGCGCAAGTGTTTAATAACTCCTGGAACCTGATAGGTTGTGAGCTAATTTTGTGGTAAATATGGACACAAAGAGATCTCATTCAGCTCTCCGATGACAGCTGTGTTAATAAGTGCTGCGGCGGGTAGACAATTTAAAGCTTCAGTCATGAGTCTGATGTTTAGAAACTTGTTTTGTTTTTATAGTTTCGGGGATAGTCAGGGAATGTTTTTACAGCAGAAAACATTGATTATGGCTCATTTTTGTCTTGAAAAGTTGCTCCAGTGCTTTGTTTTTGTCGAATTGTTATTGATTTTATTTCTCGTTGGCTATATCCACACCAGTGGCAGGAAGTTGTGCTAAAATAGTTATTTAAAACCGGTAAGAAAGCTCTGTGACCATTTATTTAAGCAGAATAGATGAAGACTAAGACTAAATGCCAAATTGTACTCTTGAAAATGGGATTCATCAGTGTTTGAAGGCTTAAATGATTTCCCAGCTGAAAAGCCCATTGAACAGCGGCAGTTCAGTCTCTTGAGCTGTAAGTTTTCTTAATTTTCTATCAGAAAGGATTTGCTATACATAAATATGCTATAGAAAATAGGAAAGAACATGTAGAAAGATCCATGTCTGAAAACAGTGAATCTAACACACAGCAATGTGCAATAACAACTCATTCAGTCAGAATTTGAAGTATTACATGACACATACATGCTGTTAGACACGGAAATATTTAAAGATGCAAAGACTTTTTAAAATTATAAAGTCATTCAATAACTTAAGAATCATAAATGTCAGGGCATTGGGCTGGAGGTTGTGTATGCAGATGTTTAATGTGTAATGTTTGTGTGTAGTTCAATCTAAAAAAAACATTAAAGGTACCTTGAGGAATTTTCTTGTCAACAAAGGTCTCAAGTGTTTCTTAGGACATATGGTAGAAAAAACATTAAATCTGTGCAAACTGATTAATAAACCGAGCAGACTGACTGCTAAACAGAGTGTGATTTGTAAACCTGGCATTCATTTGTGGATTCAATTATACCTACAAGTAGCTAACGTTACTGTACGTGTTAATAATTTATCGCTTAATATTTTTCGCCCTCCTCCTAGCTTACATACAGGCAAAGTTTGTTTTTTCCCTGCCATATGACCCTTTAGCTTGCTGTAGTTCTTCAGGTCTAAAAACAAATGTGTTGTATGCATTTCCTTCCACATAAAACATTTGTAAAGCTAATTATTTAAGTATTTAAAATTCTGCGACCCCCATGACGATCAGAGGAACAGCCAGTTGCAGAAATGCGCCTTTCCCGCATCCTCTTGTGTGTGCACGATACAAACAAAATGGGGACCCACTCTTATCAACATTCAGCTGCTACCGGTCAAAACACCTAAGGGAACCTTTTAAAGGGATAGTAAGTGACTGTAATCCAATATATTTTTAGTCAAATTCAGCAAATATTTCCTCACGGTTTGCTAGCTCTCCATTTTGAGTGGAAATCGGTTTTCCTACACAGCCATGACTCTGTAAATGGAAAACAAAGAAAATGGTGTGGACCTTCCCCACAACATTGTTACAGCCAATCAGCAGCAGTTAATGCTTGTGCACAGGAGGAGGCAGTGGAAGAGTTTTATACTCCAGGCACTGTGAAGAAGGAGAGATGATCGAGAAACAACCAAAGAGGAAAAGGTCTGAAGAGTATAGTAACAGAGAAGAAAGTTAAATGACCAGTTAAGGGCGAAAGTGTTTCAACGCTGGAGAAAACTTTGAAATTTGGGGTGGCTCAGCTTCTGAAGGTTGTATTTGTTTGGCAGCAGAAAATCACTTACTCTCCCTTTAATCGAAAATCAATACAATCACAAAAACAACAATTAAAGCAGAGACCTCAGTCTTATGCCTGAGTATTCCTACTTGGCTTAAGAAGTACATTTTTCTGTTTTTTTTTACCCATTGCATTTGTTGGCCTGCTACTCATCAGTCATATGGCAACAGCTTGCTGGCTTTGGTTTTCTTTTCTAAACCAGACCGCAGATGATAAGCAGGTGTTCCCTCTGTCATATTAATACTATGCTTAGATGATTATCTTGAAAACAAAAAAAATCTCAACTCACAGTCAAGTGCAAGGTATTCATCTGCAGCGAGACTTAAAAACCTCTAATGGGAAATAATTAGCTGAGGTGCTGACAGAAGAATCCATTGTGTTTTCATTCACAATGGCACACTTTGTTTATGATCAAAATGTAGACCATTCATTCATTCCTCATTCTGTGACAATTAGCCCAGCTGAACTCATATGAACCTGAACTTTCAGGTGCAACTCAGGACCATGCAGCATACCAGAATCTGGTTTAGATTACAGTACGTACATACATTCAACTGTAAAAACCTGTTATTTGCCTGTAGACTATCCTCAAGAGGTTTGGGGTGTTATAAACAAATATGTAGTGATAAAGTACGGAATGAAGACATACGCAAAAATGACCGCAGACCTCTCACTAGCCATGTTATCCATGTGCGTTTCCATGAACTGGTTTGGAGCAAATAAACCAGGCTACTGCAAGCGTTGTTATGCCAGATGTTGACATTACACATGGCTAAAAAACAAGAAGTATGGGTTTCAAACCAGGAACAAAACCAGATGCATGGACCAAGGATCTGAGAAAAATGGAGAAAGGTCCTCAGGAATGTGTTTCAAGCGGGCTACCAGCCATGTTTCCGCACACTATGAGAACATCCGAGAAGACTGATCAGTCCTGATTTACATGTTCGCAACGTGAGAACTTATTTATAAAAATTCGTCTACCAGTTAGCGCATTAACTTTTTTTCAAAAAAGGCAAAAACCACCTCAAGGGAGCGTAAAAAACGTTTTTTGGCAAAATTAAGGAAGTCAATTGAATTGTGTCATTTCCATTAACCTTTTCCAATGTGACACCTAAAAATGAGTGTAAAAAACATTGATGGAAACACTGCTAGTGAAGATGCAGTTCGGGAGGTGATAAGGTGACGTGACACTACTGTGAATCATGTTGACTTTTGAAACATCAGTAGTTAGCTGGAAGAGCATTTTTTTGTATTTGAGGATGATTTTAGGTGCTGCAACAAAACCTAGTACATCTTTACATCTTTTCTAATTATAAAAATTATTATAAAAAATTGTGAGAAGAACTTTCTGGCAAAACTTAACTGAGAACATAAGTCTGATTAGATAAGTCATCCTTAACCTGTACGGAGCACGATGGTTGATGTGTGCCTGACTTAGATCTGGCACTTTGCATCTGTCTTTGGATACTGGATGGTTTCTGTTTCACATTTCTAGTGCAGGGGTAACCTAAGAGATACAGTATTTAGGCATTGAGGTAAATCTTGAGCAACATATGTATTTTTTGTGTTTAAAGGGGCATTATGTAGTTTCCAGCGGCCACTAGCGGTGCGGTTTTAAGATTGCAACCAGGCGTGTGGTCATACGCGTGCTCGCTTGAACTCATGAGCGAGCAGAATCCGAAACACAACCGCTTTCATACAAAAATACCACAATAAACGCAGGAACACCAGGACGCAGGCTGTGGCTTTTCACTGAGACATGTTCAGGCTCTGTTACTTCAACATTCCCGTCTCAGAGGCAGATCAACACAGGTGTCGTGCCAAGGTAGTTATCCCCGACAGAAAGTGTTTCCCCTGCCGCGGGAGCGCGCGTGCATTCAGTGGTGAAGGCGGACCTTCGACTTCATCAAAGTGAATGAAAAATACACCATGTGGATTGTTTAATCTATCGTTTTAGTATTTTTTTATTAACGAGGTTTGTGTAGAGCAGGCTAGCACTTTTGCACATTTGCACTCAATTGAGAATGTCTACACAAGACGAGCATTTAGTTTCACTCGTAAAGCAAACATTTATTTCGCGATAGTCTGGTGATGTTATAACTGACCACGTAGTCGATCACTTTGTCATCCATGTTACTGTTTAGAAGCTAGATTCAGATAGACTGTCACCTTTTTAAAGTAAGCTGCTCCTACATACGCCATCAGTTTAACACTTTGCTCGCCTCAACGTTACATCTCCTTGACTCGAAGTGTACATTAAACTGAATGCAGCATTGTAGACAATATTTTGTCCTTGTAATCCATGTTTCCGTTGCATGGCCTTTGGATATTGCTAGTGTAGCGTTAGCTGGCTGCATCACTATAGGCTAACGTTAGTAAACAAATCGATCCACATTTGCTTTTTACCGTTACATCCTTTCTTGCAGGCTAAATCAACAGTGGTACACAGGATAGTAACATGGGTGGCGTTAGTTGGTGAAGTAACATGGAAAGCTAACGTTATATAACTTTGCACCGGATAACACTAGCAACTGCTTGGCGTTAGCCTGCAAGCTAACGTGACTTTCTCTGTGTTTCTGCAGCATTACTAATGCTCACTATGTTCTTATTCAACATCAGTGATGTGTCCGTCTGTATCGAGGCTTCGAAGCGTGTGTCGAGTAATACAGGATGATTTTTGTGAAGCGCGTATCGAGGCTTGTGTTGATGACGTATGTGGTGACGTTCGAAGCCTCGCGAGCCGGCTGTACGTGACCGATTCAGGAGATGGTTTGCGGGTTTGGTGTGCGATTCGAAAGGAGCAGCAAAATGCAATGGACCCTCCTCAACATTTTGTGGACTTGAACTTGAAAACGATTAGATTCTCATTTTTTCAACCAAGTCCAGTTGCCCTTGACTTTAACCTTCGTTGGATAGCTCATTTTAAATGACTAAAAAAGTTGATCAACTTATGTCAGAATTGCTTTCATCAAATAACCTCAAAAATTGTGATGAAACAGAGGAAAAGAAAGTGTTGACATGTTTTTTGTTTTAAATTTTGTGGCTTTGGTAAGAATTAAACTCTTACCCCATATTACCCTAATAATAATTTTCTAAAGCAGGTAAAATCATCTCCAAAAAAGAAACCGCCTGAAGCACTGTGGAAGGGTTATTTTTAAATAAAGATGAATAAAATGTTGTCTCTATTATCTAAAGTCACAAACCAAGTTATCATAACCCTCTCCCTTGTCTCCACCTTCCTTCTGACTCTGTCATTGTATCATAAAGAGAGACACCTTATTAAAAAGCTAATCAGTCATGTATTGGCATCACGAACATCATTCATTAATTTATTCAATTCAAAGCTTCACACACCAAAGCCGTGTTGCCGTTATAATCACTCTGCCTGTTTTACATTTATTGTCCACTTTATGGAACAGTAGAGCAAATGAAGCACCGTGAAGCTTTGGCCCATGAGTGAACCAATTGGATGGAAAGCTTCAATGCTTCATAAAGCTTCATCTCGCCATCACTACTCGACATCAGTGATGGCAAGTTCATTCAAATCTCGTTCATTAAAATTAACTAATCTTTTCTTGAGTCATTTCGATTTCAACCAATTGTGGTTGAAACTGAGTTTACCCATGCATGAACTAGTCATAGTCATGGGTTCTACATGTTAATTCCACTGTTATTCTCTTGCTTTGGGAACAAGTTCCTAAAACTAAACTTCGGCACTGATCAGTAGGTGGGATGTAAATAAAGTTTGAAGTACTTTTGACTGATGATCATGATTGGTCAAGCATGATTGGTCAAGCAGCTGCGTTGTCACATCCCAGCAAGCAGGACCACAAGAGACACAACGGTAATTAACATTTTACAGCTGCGCTTTGACAACCAAGACAACTAATACTTTAAAAAAGAAGTAGGGGCAATCAGAGGGAGCTGGAGTCAGTAGATAGAAAGGAAAAGGTGCCCCATAAGATTTCTTAACATCTGCAGAAATGGGGATTACACACACAGCCAAAGACTGCAGGGAAAATTTGTACCTCATGTTCATGTCAATGTAAAAGAAAATCTGAAATGAGCAACACCACTGCCTTGCAGTACATGGAAATGATGTGATTAAGTAGATTTGATATTCATAAAAAAGGCCAAAACCACCATCACTGATACGCCAAACACAAATGGTTATAAACAGTATGTGTGATGGTTTCCACTTCTTTTATCTGGAATCATAAACCTGTGATCTTCACTAGGTGTGCAAATCCTGTCACAACACTCGATGCATCACAGACTGCAGTCGACCCAATGTGTCGTCTGGCCCGCATGTCGCCACTCTATGCATCTACATCTTTATCGGTCACTTTTACATCGTCTGATAGAATCAAATTCAAAATGAGGGCTATGTTTATGAGGATTTATTCATAATGTGCACGTAGTTCGGGAGAATGAATGATTTTAGAATCTTTGATCAGAGTAATTGATATAGCAGCTTGGCGGGCGGATAAAGGAAGCTGTTAACACTGTTCTATCTGGGGTGTAACTCTACTCAGATGAACCTGAGGTTTGTGGCGGGACCATTCAGTATGTCACTTCATTGTCTGCAGCCTCGCCAGTGGATATAGCTCAACCCTGGATATTACAAGATACTTATCAGCTTCGTCTCGCAGAGTGGAAAGCAAATGGAGGCATCCAGACAAAGACTGTTTCTCTCTCTATCTCTGAGAATCCTAATTGTCTGGTTTTCTCATGTAGTTAACGAGTGTTACCGCTTTTCATCCACAGTCGCCCACCCCTGAAACTCTCTCCCTTTTGTTTCCTGGCATGGCTTCGCCCTGGAGGCCAACCTGCTTTGGCTCTGCTTTTGACTTTCTCTTGGCAAAGGGCAGTCCTCATATCTGGATTAGAGAAGAACACAGGAGCTCCAAATGATGATTATGCTATAACATGATAACATCCTGTTAGCCCACAGTTGTTGAATAATAGCCAACATTGCTCCAAATTAGACTGTACTGAGTTATGATGCTCTTTCATATTGTTGATGATTCAACAATGCAATCACAGATCTTCAGGTAGGAGCCACTGGTTGTCTTTGATCCATCGATGAGATGGTAATGATTCTGAATGTGTTGGACCAACCAGCAAGGAGACTAAGCATTTTATTTATTTATTTCAACACAGTTTAACATCACACAAGTCTTGTTGTTCAAAAAACCTGAATAAGTAACTTCCAACTTCGAAAAAAAAAAATACTTGTGGACTTATCAACAAGATGGATGATGTATGATCTCACTTACAAATTCGCTCCTCTCCCGCTTGACGTCTCTCTTGTTCCCGCCTGAACCCGGAGTCAGAGTGCTGGGCGGAGCCACCGTATATCACCTCAGCACTGTATTCCCTGTTGTCAAAACGGCCTCCGCTAGTTTCGGAGGCTGTGTTGGGCCGTGTTCACCGGGAGGCTGCCCACTTGCTCGGCTCTGGTTGCAGTGCTCATTCCGGCGCCGCACCCCGGGCCTGAAAACATCTTCCTTCCAGAGAGCAAACCTCCTTGCTAGTAGTGTAAACAAACAACAACACTCCCTGGTACTCCGAGCTCCCAGTCCGCTAATGGGACCGCTAACTAAGCTAACTAGCTAATGGCAGAGCCTACAGTTAGCAGCAGTGCTGTGGATATAAAATAATACTTCTTAATACATCTTTATACCTCCATAAATACATCTATGAGCACTGCGTGCCAGTTAGTGACTTCTGTGTTACAACAGAAAAGGTCTGTGTTGCAGCAATCCGACACTTTGGTGTAACTCCCGAAGATGTTTTTTCTGCGACTAACCACAGAGAACTTGTTTGACTAGAACGGTTTGGTCGACTATTAGGGGTAGCTCTAATTTTTTCTGGTACAAAAAGACGGTTTTGATCTTTATAGCTAATTTCACCGTTCATGACAACTGTACTATATTTAAGTTGATATTTAAGAGTGCCAGGTGGCCAGCTACATTTACATTTACATTTACTCATTTGGTAGACGCTTTTATCCAAAAGCGACTTACATTTGAGGAACAACATACAACCATCAACAGAGCATCAAATACAGCGTGAAATCTACAACTGACAATACATATTAACAAAATCAGCAATAAATACAAGTAAGCGCTAATGGCACATATCGCATCAATGGGGAAAATACCTAGGGAAAGAAGTTAGACTTAACAAAAAGTGCAAACAATACAAGATAATTGTAAGTGGATAGAAGAAGAAGAGCACAGGAAGTGCATGTTAGATATTTGGAGTTAGAGGTGTTATAAGAGGAAGTGTTCTTGGAAGAGATGAGTTTTCAAGAGCTAGGTCATTAAGCAATCAGGCTTCATTCGGCCTGCCTCAGTTTTGCACATTTTTGAATTAGCCAGTGTCAGGAATTGCCAAGATGGCGATGGCTGGAGCTGCCGGCAGCCGCCCATATTGAGCTTCATGGAGACAATCTCCATATTTTATACAGTTAATGGTTGCGTTCAATGTGGAAACATTTTGCACTGGTTGAAATGTTTTTCTATTTAACAAATGTTTATACTAAATGGTTTGCAGCACTTTGCAGCAGCCTATGAGCCACTCTGGGAAAGTCCCACTGCTTTGAATGTCCAGTACATTCTCCTTTCCTTTAAAATACCTGTTTTGGCAATACTGAGTGTGACCCTGCTTAGAGAATATGCCTGTGATGGATTTAGTCTTTTTAATTTTAGCTCAGACCAGTTAAGAATACGTGATATGAGATAAATAAGACTTTCATTTTGTGTTTTGAGGTTATTCTCATATCGTTTTTTGGATTAAAGACCTCACTGCAGATCTCTTGTTATAGTAACCACTACATCCAAGCTCAATTTTCCATATCAGTAAATACAGAGCTTTCGAATGATTTGCCCTTAAAGAAGTTTGTGTTTGCCCCCAGCTTGCTGAAACATGGAGACGAGTGCTTTGAACCTGCATCCTGTCCCTGTCTATGGAAAGGAAAGGAGTATTACCCCGGTGACAGAGTCTCCTCCCCCTGCCATCAGTGGTAAGTTCGTTAAATTTGTGGAGACCAGGCCACATAAAAAAAAAAACAGATTATATTATATTTTATAGAAAACTTTACTCATAAAATTAAATGTCTGGTGTTTCCACATGATCTTTAACTTCCTTCCTTCAGTGGGTCTTCATCCATTTTGTCATGGAGTACAAATTTGTATTACCCTAACCAATCATCCCCAAACAATATCTGTCAGAGAAATGACAAATCTCCAACAACATCGCTAATTTTTCAAAGTCAGATTTAGCCTGAAAGCATCGAGTCCTGAGATTGTCAGAGCTGCAAAAGTGGCCACCTGATATCCATAATTCCCTCTTATCACGGGACAGAAAACGGCCTGGAAAACAGAGCGGGCCCTTGTACGACTCTTTGATTCCCTCTGCTTCAGACTGTTCATAGCTGGTGAAAGGAAACACTCTCCCAGTGATCTCAGTCATTCTCCCATCCTTCCATTTCTTCTTCAAGCCATAGCCAGGGAAGAAGATGTAGATGACAGCCTAATAGCGCAATGACCGGTGATTCAGCCTTTGACAATTCACCGGCCACTTTTCTGCCTTCTGTAAACCTGAGGATCTCGACAAAAGAAGGCCATTAGACATGAAAAAAATTTCCTCTCACTAAGTGGGAACAAGTTGATGCTGAACCACTGAAGCTTTGCTGTCTTTGTAGTGTTTGCCAGCACGGGACGTTCCAGTGTGTGTTTCATCCGTGTCCATCCATGTGCATGGCTTACGGTGATCGACACTACAGGACGTTTGATGGTCTACAGTTTGACTACGTTGGTGCATGTAAAGTCTATCTTCTAAAGGTACTGAAAGTATTGATTTACAGTGAAAGAACCAAAACTGAGGTTTTGAATTTTTGTAAAATTTTTTAATTTGGGTTTGTTTGTACATTACTGACATGAACCACCTGGAAATGGGGAAATCATTCTGGTCTGCAGCCATAGTCATTTCATTTGCAATTGGACAGGTGCCCCGTGTAGTTTATATTTAGTGTTACTTGCTGAAATGCATTTTGTCCATGACCTCTAATAATCTAATGCATTTCCTTCCTCAAACATTTGCAAAGCCAATTTGTGTAAATCCAGCATGTTTACGTCCATGTTAACTTGCTTGCAGTCTTCTTCTTCCCTGCAATTTGCTATTAATAGGAAATTTTATTGTGTAATCCAGTGGTTCTCAAATAGGGATCCGAGGACCCCCAGGTGTCCTTGAGAGGGTTCCAAGGGGTCCTCAGCAAAAAAAAGGGAAAACATATTTTTGTTTTAATTCCATCCATAAGTAACACAATGACAGAATGTATGACTACTTGGGTAAAGGGTTTCATACACTTACTGTAATACAACATCTAAAAGCAAAGCATCAAATGGGGGTCCGTGGTCTAACTCGTGACAGTTTAGGGGTCCTTGATGTGAAAAAGTTTGAGAATCGCTGGTGTAATCAATGTGCATTTTCCATTGAAAACAGCGTGAAACTAGTACTTGATACAGAGTACTAACCCTAACTCCACCGGGAACTTTTAAGTGCAACAGCAGTAAACTAATTTCAAGCATTTAATCAAGCATCAAAGTGTAAGGAAGTTTAGGGATGTGCAAAAGGTGATAAGAAACTGATACAGTTACAAACACTGCTATCTCTTTAAAAAAAATAAAACAAATATATATATATATATATATGTATAATATATCTATTAAATTTAGTGTCAGCAGCATTTGGTAGCTATTAAGACTTGGTAGTGTCTGTGATTGGGTTTTCTGTCCTCCACAGAGCAGTGCTGATGTGATTGCCAGTGTAGCAGCTGAGAACGTCGACTGTTTCGACAGCGGAGTCATCTGCAGGAAATCTCTGCTGATCAACATCGGCAGATCCTTTGTAGCATTCGATGATGATACTGGGAAGCCAGTAAGAGCAACTTAAATATGTTTTCTATGTTTGTTAAAGTTTGATGCAAGTTACCAGTAGCACATTTTGTAAGGTATAATACTACAAATTTTATAAAATGAATCATGAAATGAGCATACCTTCTAGGAATTTAAATTTCTTTCATTGTCACTACTGAGACAAATTTTGTTGGCAAATTTAAGTCAACTCGAATCACATTTGAGGATATTTCAGTAAAATTAAACACTCTGTCCCTTGCAGAATCCATCCAGTGTGATTGACAGGACGCAGAGGATGTTCATCTGGCCAGCCGGATACTTCACAGTGGTTAATTTCCCAGAGGAAGACATCACCGTCCTCTGGGACCGTAAGACCACCGTCCACATCCAGGTCGGACCTCGCTGGCAGGTAGGATGCTGGTTCAGTGCCTACATCTGACTCAGTGGAGTGTGCAGGGTAGTGATTTTATGATGCATTTAGAGCATTTGGCTGATGCTCCAATCTAGAGTGACTAAGTGAAAATATCTACAGTTTAGTAAAGACAACTTTATCAAACAACTTATTTGCTCATGAGCCATGAGGCAGGGAAAGCAAGGGTAGGCAGGCTAAAGCAGCTTAGATAAGGCGCCTTGAATGGCTTTTGCCAATGAATGCTGAGCGGGAAATCAGCTGAACTGCCAGCTGATGTGGATCAATCTTGACTTTGGAAACAGCGAAACAATTAACTCAAGCTCCTCTTGCTCGCTTGTTTGGGAGCTTTCGACCATATCACATGATCATTATAAGCAGATGGAGTGTGAGGAACGTTTTAGTCAAGCAGAGTTATTTTTTTCCTGCCAGAGTTTTGACAGGTTTGCCTCTAATTGGTTAGTAATGTTACTCGTTGCCTCCATTAGTGAGAGTTGGTTAAGGTTAGGGTTAGGGTGGATTTAGGGTTAGTATTAGTCAATCAGAAGCAGAGGACTCGGCTCAAAACTGATGTGAAAACTCTGACGTAAAAAAAAAACACTTCATAAACAATTAAATCAAACCATAGACTGTACAAAAAAAATAAATGTGGCGGATAATTTCTTCCTTACTCACCAACTGGAGCGCTTCTTAGCAGCAGTGCACACAGTGCTGCCACTGGTGGTCTGAGCCTGTATTGCAACATTTCAGCAGTATACTGATGCCTTTTTATTCATTGTCTCAAAGAAGAATAACAGACAGTAAACTCTGATCATAAGAGTGGGACATTTTTAAGATGATATCATATTCAGGATATAAAGATATGAAGTGGATATTAATATCCATTTTAAAGAGTTATGTTGGTGATGTGTTCAGGGAAAGCTAAGCGGGCTGTGCGGGAACTTTGACATGAAGACGGTGAACGAGATGCGGACACCCGACAATATCGACTCCCCAACTCCACAGGAGTTTGGAAACAGCTGGACTGCAGCAGAGGTGAGTTAAACGTCCCCTGTATCATCATCAACCGTGTGACACCTTTTAAATTGTACAACTGAGTGTTGTAGCTTTAAAGTTAGAAAAAAAATTCTAGTTTTTGCAACACTTCACTGCAAGAATGGTGTGATATGATGTTAATGACAAAATAAGAGAAAATGGTGATGAGAAATTACCTACAAACGTCCTTAACCAACAAATGACTATACTAGGCTTTTCAGAACTTACTTACTTAAAGTTGTAATTCAGCACCACTGTGTATGTTTGTTTATGTGTTCAGTGTGTGAACAGTCCAGATATCAGACACCCCTGCAGCCTCAGTCCGCTCAGAGAGCCTTTTGCAAAGCGGCAGTGTGCCGTCCTGCTCAGTGAGGTCTTCCAGGCCTGCCATCCAGTGGTGAGTAACAATGCAACAGCCCTTTGTCCCGCTGCTGCTTCTCTCGTGAAGTTCTGAAAACCCACGTGTCAAACAGGTCTTCGCCGTCTGATTGTCTATTACAGCTGATACATGACTTTCAATCTAATATGACCCAAATATGTGTAATAGTGAAATTCTGCATGTCATGTATTTATAATGTTTTTGAGTATCAAACACTTATGCCATAGATAGGTGTAAAATAAAATAGATTAATTGAATAGAATGCAGTATTTTGTACTTACCCGTCCTTGAGGTTTTTGTAAGAATGATGAGTTGTAAAACTAATTGAGAATTTTTATTCTCGATAAATTGCTGAAAAGTGTTTGTTTTTCAGGTGGATGTTACCTGGTTCTACATGAACTGCCTGGCAGATACTTGTGCCTGCAGTCGTGGAGGCGACTGCGAGTGTTTCTGCACCAGCGTGGCGGCATACGCCCAACGCTGCTGCCACCAGGGTGTTCCTGTGGACTGGCGCTCTCCGTCTCTGTGCCGTAAGTCGGAACGCAGCAAGTGTCCCTCGCTGCTGTGAATGCAGCATGCATGCACCATACAGAAAATGACCATGTACAGGGTCCAGATTTTTGTGCGACGCCCCTGTTAACTGTCTCTGTGCTTCTCTCTGCAGCGTATGATTGTGAATTCTACAACAAAGGTATGACAGTCTAATAGATTGATTAATGAGTGACACACAAATACACACACACAACACACCTACATTTACATGAGGTCTATAAATGATGTGTGTACAGCACACAGAAATATAAAAATATTGAATAACAGAAGCTTTTCACAGAGATATGGCGAATGTAAGCTTTTTGTTTCTACAGCGTTTTAATTAAGGTACCACGGTGAGATACAGAAATCCGACTTGATGCATTCACAAGTGTGAAATGTTACAGCAGCTGTTTTAGGTTTGTTGGTGGATTCTGTTAGAATAAAGAAAGAGTGAATCTCTTTCTCGTCAAATGTTAAACAGGATTGTGTCCAACTTTCGCTACTCAAACAAGTTTTGACTGTCTGCAGAAATAAACAGAAACATGTGAAAAAATACATACAAAAATTCAAAACCAAATGCAAAATTAGTAGTTGTGATGTAAAGTATATGGGGTTTGTTATATATGAGCTAAACCTACATGATTACTCTCTAACATTAATCTGCTGCACTAACATGGCCTCCTGTCTGCAGTTCTGGGTAAAGGTCCTTTCAGGCTTATCACCTTCAGGGATCGGACAATGCTGTTGGCTGCCAGCAAGTCCAGTGGCTCGGTGTTCCTGCAGCGGGGCAACCTCAGCGCCACCGCAGACCCTGGAGTCCTCTCACAGTTCATGATGACGCCGGGCCTCAGCAGAGCCCGACCACACGGTGAGTTCATTGTAGTAGTCAGACTGCAGGGTGCGACTTTATTTACGGAGCAGGATCCAAGTTACTACAAGGTCTGACTCTGAGGTGATTTATTTCCTTTGCGCAGCCCTCTCCCTCCTCTCTCTGCAGCCTTCTCCATCGTTTGAGCTGTGGAAAATATATATATTTTCAGCTGCCAGAAGTCAAAACTGTTTATCTGACTGAGATAATGTAAAAAAAAGACATGCTCCTTAAAAGTTAGTTGTTTTTATTCATTTTAGCTTCTAGTGTGGGAACCTTGTGGTTAGTTGAGAAGCTTTATAGTTTTATTTTACACTCTTTTAGTGTCTGCTTTACTAATGCAGGATACAGTAGATGCATTATCAGTGCATGAAAGGGAACTTCTGTAGTGGAGTTTGGGAAAGTTTGATCGGTGTGTAGATACCACAGTGATATGTTTTCATGTCAGCAGAATACAGAGAGCTGCTGGATTAAAAAGACGTTTTTTGGCCTCCAGGCAATTTTAATGTATTTCTGCAGACTGTGAGAAATTATTAGGAAGCTATTTGACCACAAGTCCTATAACCTTAAAGACAAAATAGGTTGTTTCCTTCAAAATTCACCCATATTACTTGAAAATGACTCATATAAGAGTTTTCTGATCTGCCTGCTTAGAGTTACGCTCTGGTTACTCAAATTAAACTACTTGGTTAGCTAACAGAAAGATTTTCTTCATTGTTATAAGAAATGATGAAACAGGGAACTGTGTCAGGTTTTTGGACTGTTTATACATTCAACCATGCACGCTCACCTTCCCTGTGAGACGTTCTGCTGTGGTAAAACAACAAGGTTGCTTGTCAAGAAAACACAAAGCAAAGTGGTAATGAATTTTTTTGGGTGCCTCCGGGCAGAGGAACAAACTCAAGACACAACACTGACATTATGTCACCTTATATAGTTGTTATGGTCTGCAAGGTAGCAAACAGCTGCTTATTTACACATTCAGCAGTTGGGGAAACATTATCATCCATTTGGAGTCGTGTTTCTGGTGACCTGATGGATGTCAATCTATTCTCTCTGCTTTTGGCTCCGTTTCAGTCTCTAACTCCTTAAGGTCATACAGTATCTGACTCTTGTGTTGCTAGATGTTTTTCTATGTTCACCAGCTAAGCACTTTGTCCGCCAGCCATTTGGTGTTTTTGCAGGTAGTCTACAGACACTTGTTTACACTGTAAGGATGTTAATGAGAGCGGTGAGAGTGAACCAGAACAGTTGCAAGTCGCAAAACCGAAAATGATGAGCTGGAAGACACTAAAACTCTCCCTGGACCGTGGAGTGTTTAGTGTTTTTAATTCACTGTGGGTGCGTCACTAACACCGACACCTTTCACAAAACACTGATTCATTGTTAATATAGAAATTTATTTTGGTCTGCAATCAGAAACAGAGACAATAAGACAAGAAACTATTAAACAGTAACAAAAAAGGCAAGACAACAAATGCATTATATTATTATTATATTCACCCGCGACCCTGTACACAGGATATGTGGTTGACGATGGATGGATGGATTTTTATATTCAGTTTATGCAGGTCATCATCTATTCATTTACGGACATAACAATATTTCAGCTTCCCTTGTGAATGGTTAGTAACAAGAAATAGGCGGGTGGTTCAAATAAATGGACTATGGTCTTGAAGAGGTAGAAAAGCAATTATAAAACTGCACTAATCAATATTTATATTAATAATGGGAAAAATGAATGAATGAGAAAGGTGTCACTCAAAGTGATGAACCCACTGAGAATTATTACCCAACTCTGCAGTTCCACTCAGCTCTATGGAGCTTTTGATTTTCTTTAGGCTCATTGTTTTGGTTTTATGGTAGTCAAACAGATCTTATTGACCTTGTCTTTCCCGTCTCAGCTGGCAGCTGCTTTCAGTGTCTTTGAGCAAGACAGTTCGTTCTGCCACCATTGGTGTCTGTGTGGTTGAATGAAAGAGGTTGTAAAGCTCTCAGGTTGAACAGTATACTATATACTATATAAATCCATCCAAGCAGATAACGTTTGTGTATCTTCAGCCTCTGCCTTCTGTACACTGCCCTGCTTCGTCTGGTTCCTGGTGTACTGATGAATCTTTTTATTTTTGTCTACACAGACACATCGCGGGTTTCCTTTGAGTCAGCCGACAGACCGAACTACTTCCTGTATACGAACCCCAAAGGGCAGGTGAGGCTGGCCAAGTGGGAGGAGAGCGAAGCCTTCTGGGACGGAGCCACCTTCGTCCTCCACAGGAACACCTGGATCCCCGGCTTCGACTCGCTGGAGTCCCACGCAAAACCCGGCTTCTTCCTGTACGCCACGCTGACCCGCCTCCACTTGCTTAAATACAGACACATGGACAGCTTCCGCAAGGCTACGCTGTTCAGACTGACAGGTCAGCAGTGCTGAAATGAACAGCGTGCAGCACATCACACACCGCTCACCAAAATTCAGGGTTACTGAGGCTGCGGTCACACTAAAAGTACATTTTTCCAATAGTGACAGCGACAAAAAGATTGTGTTGTAATGACACTGCCACAAGTACTTTCAAACTTTATGTGAGCCCATTTTCAGTTTTACTATTCATCTGTGAAGTGGGTTAAATTCTGTGCTTATATTTTTAAGCCTCACCACGCCATCAATGAGGATTCAGGATGCTTTGCTCAGGGTTCAGTTGGCCATTAGCACTTCTCTCTGGGCTCAAAGGTCAAGACTAGTGACTCCTCTGCCTGCATACTCCACTCAGAGAGCAGCCAGGCTAATCTCTGATGCTGAAAATACAGCAGCATTTGTTATAGTTAAAAGGCATAGGAGCCAATAACAGACTGGATTTCCTGCTGACAGCAGTGAATGCCCCACATATTAATAGCGAGAGAAGACGGACACTAATGGCTTTCTAAGTTCATCACATTACTGGTCTGTGAAAACGTTTGTGGATCATTTTTAGCTAGTCTAGATTATTAACATGGTTCCTATGCAACATCAGAGTGATTTTTATTTTGGATTTATTTTTGGATTTTGGACAGTACTGTATGAGCTGTTTAATTGACACTATAAGGTATATTTTAACACTTTTGACCCTGCTGCATCACTCATGTATTGTGGCAAAGCATTGTTCAAACCCACAGAACTTTATTGTAACTATCAGTTAAGTTCACAAAGTAACATCCACAAGATTTCCATTTGATGTAATTAAAAAGATCATGAATTTCAATCTTTTAATCAAAGTAATCATGATACAACTTTATTGAAGCATATCTGAGCAGCAGAGCTGGACTTGTTCCTCAAAGAGTTTTATACTTTAACTGTTCAACAAGGTACAGTTTTGATCTTTGTGACCTTAAATGGAAAAAGCCTAAGTGTAGTGTGTTTTCATCAGGCCCCAGCCCAGAAGCCCCACCTGGTCCTCGCTGTCAGTGGCGGTACGATTCCTGCGCCATCCCCTGCTTTAAGACCTGCAGTGACCCGTCAGCTGAAGCCTGCATCACCATCCCACAGTGAGACATTTGACACACTACAGCTGGACTTAGAAGGATGCATCAGGCCTGTACAGACCTTTAATTAAATATCTGATGTCACCCACCTCAGATCTGAAGTGACATTGTTGCTCACAGAAACATTCGATGCATCATATTTATTGTAGTTTTTCTATGTTTGAAATGATAAAGACCTGCGTTTATATTCTTGATTTCCAAATCCAAGTCAAAGTGTGATTCAGTCGTAACCTGAGAAATAGAAGAAACATGACCTTAATTGTCCAGTGGACAGATTTTTTGATGGCTGTGTGTTGCTCTCTATGCAGAGTGGAGGGCTGCCTTCCTGTCTGCCCCCCACACATGGTCCTGGATGAGGTCACTCGTCGGTGTGTCTATGTTGAAGACTGTGAGTTTCCCCAGATTGTTTTCTGTGGTGTTTTTCTCCAGATATGAAAGTGATTTGGAACAGGATGTTATGTGGTTTGAGTTGAAATCTTTACTTCCACCTACTCTGTGCGCTAAAGTAAGCACTAAAATACACACAGTAAGGGAACTGAACACAAGAAATGGAACAATTTGTTCACTGTGGTTATTGTACATTTAAAAACAAAATATCCAACTCTTCTGACATCATACTCTAAAAGCAGAGTATATCATCAAATCGCACAACTCTTCTCCACTATTCTATCTGCTTGTTTAATTAAAAATTAGATTTTTTTTAAAATCAACAATATTTTTTTAAATATTTAAATCTATTTAACCTTTATTGAAGCATGTAAGTCCCATTGACATTGGACTCTTTCGCTATGGAGACCTGGCCATGATATATATGCATAAAGCTTTTCAGACTAAACAATTCAAACATAAAACAATGCTAAAAACAGATAACAATATCAAATCCTTGAAATGAGCAAAGAACAGAGAGTGTCATCTATCATAGAATTTACAATTTTCTTGGATTCGGCCAAATTATGTAATTACATGACTGCTAACCCTCCATGAAACAAGAACACTCTTCTCAGTCCGTCTCATAACCTGTATTTCTCTGTCGAGCTCTGCGCTTCAACTAACACACCTTTTATTGTTTGGTTTCAGGCATTAAGGTACCAGTTACTGTGCAGCCTGTAACACCGTCCACTGCTCAGCTGACCTCTGCAGCTGTCACTTCTGCAACCACCACAAGCACTGCTGCCTCCACCACCCCCCTCAAAACCACCATCACCACCACCACTGAGTCCTCCACCCCTCCACACACTGGTTCCACTACTACTGCCGTGAGCACACAGACGACCTCGTCTGAGGCAACACCCGCCCCTGATGAGCCGACCAGTCCGGCCACCGTCTCTCCTTCTGCAGCTCCTGAACTTTCCAGAACAACAGGAGCCCCAGCTCCTTCTACAGAGCCCCCTGCTGTCAGGCCAGAGGTGGTGGAGCCGCTGTCTACTGTCAGAGTGACTGAAGTCTTGCCCACCACTGTAGCAAGTACAACAGCATTGACGCCCAGAGATTTGAGCTCTACTATCAGCCCCTTTGGTCCCAGCACATCCAGGACTACTGGCTCTCCCTTCACCATCACAGCTCCATTTTTGCTCACCCCCTCCATCAAACCCACCGACTTCGTGCAGCCGCTCTTCACCACTACTGCTGTGACCCTGCAGCCATCTACCACTGCAGCACCGACAACAAGCTCTGTCGAAGGGCCGACCACCATCAGTACCCCTCCTCCTGTTGTTCCAACCAAAGCGACCACAGGGGCTACAACACATTCAGCAGCATTTACTCCAATTATAACCACTTCTAAACCAAGTCCTGCTCCAGTTTCAGAGACATCTATAGTTATAGACAGGACTACTGTACCCAGTACAGCTACCACCGAATACGCAGGCCCCAGCACAAAGCTTGTAACAGTGGAGCGACTTCCCCCAACAACAACAACTATACCCTCCCCTCCTGGTTTACCAAGCACAGCCTCCACAACCTCTTCACCTGTCCCGACCTCACCTCCTCTAGAAACAGGAACTGTATCTCTGCCCGTAGTCACTTCAGCTAAAACCACAGAATCAGTCACACCAGTTGCACTGTTCACCACCAGTAAAACAACACCGTACATAGGTCCAGAGACAACAACATCTCCTGTTACCACAAAGAAGATTCTCCATATTACTCCTACTGAACTGACGACTTCTACAACTGCTCCTGAGTTACCTACATCAACCCCAACGCATGTTGAACCAGCTACAACTATACCATCTGCTCCAGACTCGGCTACTACAGACTGGAGAACAACAACAAAGAAAGTGACAATACTTGAATCCACTGTGTCTGAAATACCTGCAGCTACTACAGCTGCACCTCCACCTCTGAAAATTACCACAACTTCTCCTGTGTCCACATCCACAATCTATTCTGAGAGAACCTCCTGGTCTGCTGCCATCCCAACAACAGAGAAAACCACTCAGACCACACCTCCAGAAGTTCCAGAAACGTCCACCGTGTCCACAGGTCCAACTGTACCACCCGTGTCTCCTACAGAAACAACTACTGTACCACTTGTACCAACAATAGAGGGATCCACCCATCTTGCATCTACCGAGCGGACCTCTGAGCCGTGGCGTCCCCCCTATCGGGAGACCTCCTCCACCCTGGTCTACAGCCCCACAGTGAAGACTACACCAGAGGTCACTTCTGAAACTGGCATCCACATAGTCACTTCCACTGAAACTACCGAAGTGCCTCACCGCCCCTTAACACCAATCGTCACCTCTGCGACATCAGCTGCTGCCACAGCTACCACAGCCAAAACTACGTCTCCTGAAATCTCAACTACAGAAATTGCAGCCACCACAACCAGGACACTGGTTACACCCCCCTCTCCACCTGTATCTGGTATTCCTGAGACAACCCTTACTACATTCTCCACAAGAGCCCCACCAGGTGTTCTTACCACCACCCTCAGACCCGTCATTGTACAGCCAATTACAGAGACGACACATCCAGTGACTGGCAGAGTGGAGGTTTCAACGAGAGCTACATCCTTACCCCCTCCGTCTTGGTCTCAGCTGCACACAGCTTCTTCCACTGCAGCTCCAAGGCCAACAACTGTTCTGGACAAAGTCACCACCCGGCTGGTGTCCACTACAAGAGCTACACCTGCTACACCAACCACCATCACACAGACGACCACTGTCAGAACAACACCTAGAGTTCCTGTGACAACAAGAGTTACCCCCAGAATCACGTCGACTCAAAGGTCAACGGTCAGGCCAGTCACTGCAAGGGTTACAATAGCAACAAGGCCCCCAGCTGTAACCACCAGATCAACCACTCTCGGGCCACCGACTGTCACACCAATCTCTGGCACAACAACCATGTCAGGAGTGCCAACTACAACCATCGCAACATCGGCAGAGTCCGTCATTACAGCGAGCACGACCCAAGTGGCCGACACAACCGCAGCAGTTTCCGGCATGACCACCATAACCGCTGCAGCGCCTGTTCCCACTTTATCAACAGCCACAGTATCTACTGCTGTCCCCACGATGACCACCAGAGAATCCGTCACATCCGAGAAAACTCTGACTACCAAAGAGACTGACATATTACCATCCACATCCCAACCGGTGACAATTCCACCTGATATACTGATCTCCACCCAGAAACCCAGCGTTCTCACTTCTGTTTCGACTTCACTCCCAGCAGCCACCTCAGTCCAAACTACTGAGCAGGACGGAGTCGAACATACCGGTCCGGGTGCAACGACGCCTCCTGCACCGGCGACACCTTACACACCCCTGGAAACGACCAGACACACAACGTCCATGGCTGTATCTCCTACAAGGATGTGCACTGTGGGTTCAGTTATTATACATCTTCACACACATGAACTTACTATTAGAAGTAATGCAGTTTTATAATTACTGGTTAATGTGCCTTTGATGTTAATTCTGACTGATTTACATTGTGTAGCACATGTGTTCCAAGAAAAACCACACAAGAATATATTTTTTTAATCAGGCAAATGTATTCAGCAGCAGCCAATGTTGTAGATAGTACAGTTGTGTTCTTCCTGCTTTAGATCAGAGGACGCATTTGTTCATATTAAACAGAAGTAAAAGCAGCATATTTCACACATAGTTTATTTGTGATCAAATATTTTTAGACCAAGGTTCACTTACTAGTTTTTTTCTGGAGCGTCCTTCCGTGGACACTTTGGTCACATGTTCCGTGGACACTTTGGTCGCATGTTAACAAGTGTTTGTGTAGGAGAAGGGCACCGTACACACCGTGCTTTATTTTTTTTGTTGTGTGACTTCTAGGTTTTTAGTGTTTAATTTGTTTCCATGCAGCCTCCGTATGCAGAGATCGTCGACGAGTGCACAAAGTACATCTGCGTCAACAACCAGCTCATCCTGTTCAACAAATCCCAGAGCTGCCCGTTCACTGCCGACCCTCCGAACTGCGGCCTGCTTGGCTTTGCCATACTGGTCAATGGAGACAAATGCTGCCCTCAGTGGGACTGTCCATGTGAGGAAAACGGACACACATTAAAAAAAATGACACTAAGTTGCATTTTTAAATTCATAATCTTGTGTCACTTATAATAAAATGAAACTCACTTTTCAGACTCCTCTCTTTCCCTCAAACGTATGACTGCGGCAGATTATTGTTTTCTTGTCTAGCTGTTGTCAGCTTTTCATTGTCACCTCTCCTGTGTGTTCCAGGTCGCTGCTCGATGTTTCCGGATCTGAATGTGATCACATTTGATGGGAACAGCGTTGCCATCTACAAGGCAGCCTCATACATAGTGACCCAACTGCCCAATGAGACCGTCAGCGTCCTGGTTCAGGAGTGTCCCGCTGATTCCGACTCACCAGTAAATCAACATCACACTTCAGACTTACCAACTTCTCTTAGAGTGATGAACACTCTTACAGAAGTCACTCATTTGATTTGGCATTGATTTTTACCTGATTTTCTTCTCCTCTCTTAAGCTCCTCTGGAATTTCACAAACCTGTGTCTGGTGGCGCTCAACATCACCCACAAATCCAACCACATCATCATCAACAGGCTGCAGAGGAGGGTAAGAGCCGCTCCTTTCTTGTCCTTTCTTTGTATATGAACTGTCACTCGACTAGATGAAAGCTAAAAATGATTTCTAGCACGGAAAAAATCTGTTAATGTACGCTGTTTTCTTTTAGCTCTACGTCAACTCGCGGTATGCCAAGCCTCGGTTCAAAAAGTTTGGTTTTGAGATCTACGACACAGGCAACATGTACCTGATCCGCAGCCCGGCTGGTCTCAAGCTGCAGTGGTACCACAGCACCGGCATGATGGTGATCGACAGCGACAGCTCCAGCAACAAGCTTCCCACCATGGGCCTCTGTGGTAAGAGTAGTCTCACTCCTGCAATAGTACTTCACATGAAACATTATTATTATTTTTACATTTTTTAGTTATATGAGGATTAATGTTCACTTTAGGATGTCAGTAATTTTATTTATGAAGCAAGACAAGTAATAATTTCTACAGGTTTGTGCTATTGGTTCAGAAAGATCAGCAAGAACTGGAATATGGGCACATGCTGATAAGTGTGCAACATGTGGCTTTGTGAAACTGGCAGCTTGATAGGGCACAGTCGTGTGCAAATGTGGTGACCTTTACAAGAACTGACATATGGTTGAACTTAACTGATCTTAAGCGTCACATTCAGGGACATTGAATGTGACAAATGGAGTAAATGTTGTGTTTTTGTGAACCCACTCTCACACCCGCCTCAGGTTTCTGTGATGGAGACCCAACAAATGACCTGACTTTGGCCAACGGCACCATATTGGGCGCCAGCGAGGATCCAGCCCTGTTCATTGACAGCTGGCAGGTTCCCAACACCACCAGCTACATCAGCCACATCCGCCGACGGGAGCACAACTGCTCCACAAGCGACTGCTCCACTTGC
This sequence comes from Micropterus dolomieu, assembly GCF_021292245.1. NCBI lineage: Eukaryota > Metazoa > Chordata > Actinopteri > Centrarchiformes > Centrarchidae > Micropterus > Micropterus dolomieu. The sequence goes on along the minus strand of NC_060169.1, from coordinate 4,242,744 downwards.
CTGGCCATGCTGCAGAACCAAGCCTTCTCCCCCTGCCACGCCTTTGTACGTTAACCCATCTGTGAACTCACTTCCAGGTTCCTCGACTTACACAGGAACCAGTAGATTAGCAGTTTCTTAGCCTGGTTCTGAACTAAACTCTGGCTCTGTGAAACACAGAAAGGGTTCTGTTAAAGTTTTATTTCTTGACAGGCGGAAAGAAAAAATTGAATGCCTAGTAAAATATTTGTTTGACAAATAAATGTGGATTGAAGAATTTTAAATGACTGGTATACCATGAATCTGAAAGATTGATGATGACTTATGAGGACTCACGAGTGGGGAAGAACTGCTAACGATGGAAAGTTTCTTCTAGGTTAGCATATAGTAATAATAAAAAGAGCTTTTAATAAAATTTATTTGATTGTTTCTTTGTTTCCAGGTCCCACCAAGCACATTCTGTGAGGTTTGGGTGCGAGATGCTGAGTACGTCAACAACCAGTGTGTGGCACTGGCTGCCTACGTGGCTTCTTGCCACAAATTCAACATCTGCATTGAGTGGAGGAGTCCAGATTACTGCCGTAAGATTTCTATCTGCTGTTAAAACATTCAAATGCTTACAGCTGCTATTAGAGCAGGACGGAAACACTTCGGTGTATACCTTAAGAGAAAAGCAAAAGTTACTGCACACTGGGTGACTCTACCAGGAAACCATACAAACTCTGCAGTTATATGATGTGGTTAAATATCTTAATTGGAAAGAGACTATTCTAAGACTGGAAATGGAACAGAATTCAGCTGTTGTTAACTGTATTATTTACACCTGTGCTTTTCCTACTGTGACATTTTGAAATGTTTTCTGTGGAAAAGGCCTCTTAGATACCCCAATGTACTGTAGTCAAATACGTTTTGTATTTGTATGTAATTGCTGTAGGTGTAGATAGAGGCCGTATCACTAAACATTAGAAATGCAAAATAATTCAGTCAAGACAGAACCTGATAAAAATGTAAACAGAGTTAAAGACCCTATAAAACCCACTGTCCAGGTGTGAAGTCTAAATTATACTAATGTGTTTGAGGCGCTGACAAGTTTATGTCTCTCCCTACAGCCTTTGTGTGTCCCGACACTCTGCGGTATCAGGCCTGTCTGCCGGCCTGCACGTCTCAGTCCTGCCCCAACCACGACTTCGACTCGGACCCGGACCAGTGTTCAGGCCTGACTGAGGGCTGCGTGTGCCCTGAGGGAACGCTCCTCCACCGGCCTTACTCCGCCCTCTGCATCTCACCTGAGAAGTGTGGTAAGACCCAAGACCCCATGCCTGTCTGTAAAACAAGAGGACGAGGTCTCGAAATGGAGGCCTCAACTTTTTCTCAGAGAACCTGAGCTTGAATAGTAGATTCTTGAAACCTAATGTTGCTTGAACTTATTTTGAAAATGGTGCACTAGATAACACGGTCTTAGTGCCTGAATCGGCTTCAGTACTGTCACCTCTTGACCAATGAAGTGCAGATCATTTCTGTATGTGTGCATGGTGTGTTTGTGTCTCCAGCCTGCACTGACAGCGCCGGCATTCCTCACGCACACGGCGAGTTATGGAAAGCCTCGAAGGACGCCTGCTGCATGTACCGCTGCGACAATGACACCATCGTTCCCGTGGAGTACAACTGCTCCAACATGGTGTCGCCGGTGTGCCATCGCGCAGGGGAGATGATCATCAGTCTGGCCGACGACACCAGCTGCTGCCCTCAGAAAGTGTGCGGTGAGGCCACGAGGGTTCCTGAACATGCTATGTGTTTTAGTTTAAAGAGGTCATATTATACCTTTTGGCTTTTTCCCTTATGTATCTTTTTTGTACATGTAACAGGTTTGCAAAGTGAAAAAGCCCAAAGTCCACCCCAAAGGGAGTTCCCATCTCCCGCAGAAAACTCTGCTCTGAACTGCCTGAAAACAGCTTGTAGTCCAGCCATTTCTTCCACTTTCTGGTGACGTCACAAGTAAATATGCGTCATAATGGCATAAACGCCTAGCACCTAGTCAGACACGCCCTCAAAAACACCAGTGGAAAAACACTGTATTTCAGTGCCAGCCATGATAAGAGCTGTTCGAATTCTCTAAAAGCAAAGGAAAGGTGCCTCAATGCTTCCTTTCATATCTCCTTTAGCATAGGGTACACCAGATCATCCTTTATGAAAGGAAAGGAGAAAATGCCGTCCCACAATTCTTTGTGGCGGCACCATTTAAAGCGACTCACGTTCTCAATCTCCAACGATAAAATCCATTGACCACATTAAGCAAAATCCTTGCAATACAGACGCACATTATGATACTTTAATAAGACTCACAATTACCTTCTTTCTTTTGGTTTGTTTTATTTTGGCTTTTTTGTAATCTAAATTGTGTCAACACCATTTTATGTTTTGGGTTGTGTTCAACCATGATAAAGGAGGTTGATCACCATGTAAGTTACCATTGGCTATTAAGCCTTTTCTCTCTTATGCCATAACTTATAAATATGTATATAATATATATCTTAAACTGCCAACAATAGGCCTAAATTTTGTTACTATTTAAAATGGGTAAAATCGTATTTAATGACAGAGCTCCGCGCAGCGCATATATTCTCTCAGCATCTCCTATTGCCCCGTCGCGCTTTCTCTCTCGCCACAGTTACGCTGTCATTCTGTGGGAAACACTGTATTTACATACAATTGATTGGGATTGATGTGAGTGTGAGCAAGCATTCTCAATGTGACAACCCTTTTTTTGACTTTTCGGATGCAGCCTCTGAGCTGCAGCACTCAGTGACAAGATGTCCGCCTGCTGCATCTCCTCTCCCTTCCAAACATTAGCTACCCTCCCGGCAGTCAGAGACGGTCCACAGTTAAAACTTTATGGATAAAAGATACGTTTCTTACAGATTAATAACTCACTCCTCTGAAATTCTTGCTGCAGTCCGTGTTGCTAAGCTGGTAAGGACAACATATACAGCTGAACCGAAGCCATGTTTACCGGCTTCTTTTAGAAGAGCAATGCTTCACCTGGTAGCTAAAACGGAGCGTTCAGCACACAGGGTGAAAAGAGGAGCTGCAGCAATGTGCAGTATGACAAAAAATATGGTGTTTTTTGAAAATCAAACTATGTAAACTTGTTCTGGTACAACCCCTAAATAAGATTATGAACCTGAAAATTAGCATAATATGACCTCTTTAAAATCTGCCAGAGATCAGCATCTAAATCAAAAAGCTTTATTTGTCAAATCTGTGGCTCATTACTTGTCTTTTCTAAAATTAAAGCTGTTAATGTGATGTAATTTCTGAATCTGCAGTATGTAACCAGAGCTTGTGTGACCTGCTCCCTCCTGAGTGTAAATATGGGGAAAAGCTGGTGTCGTACTACAGACAGGACTCCTGCTGTCCAAGTTTTGCCTGTGGTAAGGTTCCTCTCTGATCAGATCAATAGAGCGGTGGCTTCCCTTTATTGTACTAGAGATGCACTATATTCCAATATCATTTCCATCACCATCAACTGATACCAACATAGATATTTACCACCAGTTTATGGTAAGCTTAACTGTACAGAAAACAAACAAACATTTTTTGATTACCAGCACATCTAAACGTCACTTATTAACACATTATACTTCATGTGTTTAAAATGTACACAAACAACAAAATGTTTTTTGAAAAAAACAAAAAATTTTGCTTTTACAGGAGGAGGTTATGTGTCTTTCTTTTTCTTGGCCAAGAGCAGCAGTAACTCCCTGAAGCCTCTGCTGGTTGCTTCACAGTGACAACAAGACTCCAGAAAGGAACTGCGTCTGGCCAAGAAAATGTCCGGCACATTAACTCTCCACAAATGTGGAACTATTCCTTTAATGTTTTAGATCCTGTGTATTACAGAGTGTGATCCTGAACTCTGTGAGTCGGATGTTCCCACCTGCAGAGAGGACCAGACTATGATCGCCACCAGGGCCGACGGCAGCTGCTGTCTCGCTCACATCTGCAGTCAGTTAAAACAAATCCACTTCTATCTTCTGTGTCACATTCAGCCACCACTGTTATTCAGCTGGTTAACTTAAACTCCCCAGTGTGATGAATGAAGTGTTTGTTTTCTGCAGTGTGTTCTTTGTGTCCCGAGACGCCTCCTCTCTGCCTGGACGGCGAGATCCTGACGGTGGACAGTAACACCACAGACCGCTGCTGCCCCGCCTACCAATGTGGTCAGTGAACACACCCCACTTATTCATTAATTTATTTCCCTTTTAATACTTTTAAACATTTGAAAAATAAGATTCATAACATAAACCAACATATTTGAATGGGACATTTAAAATTTTAATACTTGCCGGCGCTCTCTGGTGTACAGACTAATAGACACACTCTTTCTAAAGTACCTTAAACACATGCTTAGCAATTCTGCAATTTCTCGTTAAAATATGCTGATAACAAAATACCCGTGAGAAAATTTGCTGATACTAATACATGCACCTGAAAACAGTCATATTCTTGCTGTGTGTGTGTGTGTGTGTCTGTGTGTAGTGTGTGAACCCTACAGGTGTCCTCAGCTTAATTGTCCTGTTGGGATGTCGGTGGTGTCCGTGTCCAGTCCAGGTCGCTGCTGTCCCAACCAAACATGCGGTACGACTCGTTAAACCACACACAACAAGAACATTTTTAAATGAGTTCAAAGTCACAGCTGTTCTTATTTTGTTATAAGATCCACTTCAACATAAAAATGGTTTTTAAATAGGTTTAGGTTTGGCTTTCTGGAGCCAGAATTTGGTTTATGCGGTTTATGTTTTTGTTATTTGTTGCTGTCAGTGTACTGTCAGCTTAAAGCCCTAACACAGCTGAAATGTGAAGATGACCATTCTGCTTCATTAATAAAAAGGCCATGTTTTTCTTGTTTTCAGAGTGTTCCTGTGAAAAGATCGCCTCCCCAAAATGTGGCCTGGTACGTCTTTATATTTAATAATCTATATATACATATTTTATATGGTGTATATATGAGTTATGTTGTATGTATGTATGCAAGATGAGAGTGTTAGCTTTCTTAAACAATTTACTACTTAAAACAAAGCTTTAGCTCCAGAAAAGTTGACATCATGAAGATACTATACCAGGAAATGCAGCATAAAGCTGACTCTATATGTAGTGTGCATTGTATGCAATAAATGTTCTCTTTAACTTTGTGTTTTAATTGCATTTTCTACTCATTTTCCCTTTATATGTGTCCCTGGTTCTCTGTGTTTTCTATGTATTTTCTGTGTACACTCTACGTGACCCCGGTTCGGTTCTCTTTGTGTTCTGCAGGGAGAAGCCGCCCAGCTGGACCGGGCTTTCCTGTCCGACCCACAGAACCAGTGCGCCTGCAAACGATACAAGTGTGGTGAGTAATGCTGGGGAGGGTTGCTGGTTTAAATTCAAGCTGGAGAAACTCAAACAAGTGACTTAGACAGACTCCACATCCTGCGACAGCTACTGCACATTTTCTTTCATAACAACAATCAATCAATCAAACAATTCCTATTTCCCAAATCATGGAAATTGATTGAATGGAAAAACACGCAAATAAATAACAAAAGGATAAAAACAGGCATACATCTTATATGGAGAGTAACAAGAAGCAGAAAAACACTTTTTAATTAAAGAATATTTTTGCCAGCTTCTAAAAACTATGATTCAAGGGCAGAAACTGCGACCTTGAACACTCTGACCTGTGTGTGTGTGTGTGTGTGTGTGTTCAGTGCGCGAGGCGGTGTGTGTGTTCGGCGAGCGAGCCGTGTTGCGCCCGGGCCAGACACTGGTGGAGCACGACGACGACGGCTTGTGTCACAGCAGGCAGTGCAGCCGCAGCCTCGACCCGGCTAGCGGATTCCACCTGCTCCGCACCAGCAGCATCAACTGCTCCGCCCACTGCCAACCAGTAAGACCACAACACACATTCCTGCACACCGAGACATGGACAACAAAGTCTGCTTCAACTCTAAGGCTTTTCTTTTTCCTGTACGTGTTCCTGATCTTGATCTTGAACTGATTCCTCCTCATCTTCTTTTCCTCCTTCTTCCTTTTCTTTTCCCATAAAAATATATGAATTTAGAAAAGAATCACAGAAGCCAAACCTCCCAGACATACAGGTAAACTCTCACCTACTATGCAGACAACAAAGAGTTCACTATTCAACCAGAGGCATGATTGGTTATCTCAAAAAGAGCTGAAGCAATTGGTCAATTTACAAATTAGTTGATAGACAGAAAATGAATCGACAATTATTTTGATAATCAAGTCATTATTTAAGCAATTTTTACTGCAGAAGCACAACAAAGTCACTGGTTCTGACTTCTTAAATGGGAATATTTACTGGTTTTCTTGGTCCTCTATGATCGTAAACAGAATATCTTTGATTTTTGAACTTTTGTTCGGATGTCACCTTCAGTTCTGTGACGTTTTATAAATGAGAGATTAATTTAATTCATACTATTTGTTAGTTGAAGCCTTAATCTCAAGCAAATCTCTTCATGGAAGATAGAAAATGAATCTGCATTCTTTTTATTTCGTTTCTATTTTTAATACCTGCTCCATAATTTTCAAATAATTTATTCCAAATCAAACTGATGTCACAAAATTACAAAAATTCTATTGGCCACCGCAACATGATGTCACGTTTTACTTTGTTTGATTCACTTCAGTTTGCATCTGTCGCTCTGAACAAACATACCACGAACTAGTATCTAGCCAGGAGCACATTTCAACAGGAAGAAACACACGCACATATCATATTTTCATATTTTCCTGCTGAAAAAATCTGCCTTTTTCTAATTTTAGATTTCTTTCATTATTTTACAAAATCTTGATGAATGATTGTGTGTTTCAGAATCAGATCTACGTCCCTCCAAAGGACCAGTCGTCGTGCTGCGGTGTTTGTAAGAATATTTCCTGCCTCTACCAACATGAAAACGGGACAACAGTTCTCTATAAGGTAGTTGACTAATTATACATTACATATTACGAATGAACTTAATAGTTTCGATACATTTTTTTAAATATTACGTATAACCTGTCTGGTACAAAGAACAATTTGAAGTCATTCAAGTAATTAGTTTGAAGAAAAACTGTATTAGCTTTTTCCGGAACTTTCAATCACATCTCACGGTCTTCATCAGCAGACACATTGCTCAGTTGTTATCACGTGACCTAAGTATGAAACGTCAGCGATGTGTTGTATCTGTTGACGAAGACCACGAGATGCGATTAAAAGAGGCAGGAAAAAAAACCCAGTAAGACCTTGAGTTAAGATTTCTTTTTTACAGACTTCTCTTTTAATGGTAAAGAATGAACTGATGTGATGGTGACAATAATAGTTTGTAGGGTCGATTGTCGAAGGCCCATTGTCGATATGGGCCTGAATTTGGCAGCTATTATTTAACAACTTGATTTTATATATTTTCTTCTTTTTTATTTCTTCTGACTTGGTTGGGACTGTGTTTTTGTCCTTGGCTTGCTTGTTTTGTTTTTGTGGAAACAATAAAGAATAATATGACAAAGACTTAACTTTCATGCTCAAGGAACCTGCTGTTTCACAACAATGTGACATACATCATAATAGCATGTTAGCAGTTTAGCAATTTATCATTAATTACCATTAGATGTGCTGCCATCATTGGAGCATGTGCAGTATTTACTTAAACCCCAATACACCTGTCACACTGCACTTTTGCTGCTGCTGTTTGTTGGTGTAACTCAGCCTGAGTCAGATTAGTGATCAGAGCTACTATGCCGCTAATGTTGTGAAGCAGCTGATGTTGACACTGATGGTGTCTTTCCAGCCGGGGAAGTCCTGGGTATCAAACTGCGTGAAGTTTGACTGCTCAGATACTCTGTCCGGACCCACGCTCATCACCTACTCCTACAGCTGCCCACCATTCAACGAAACTGAGTGCATAAAGGTCAGCATGCAGCAACTATCACACACACACACACACACACACACACCACTGCAAATAGACACAGACATACATGCATGTGTATAGAGCAGAGTTCAACCATGTATCATCTTGACCAGAGTCACAAATCTAAATAGATTTGTGAAGTTTAAATTAAATCACTTTTAAATCATTATTCTTGTCCATCATTTGATGGATGACAAATTTAGTAATTCAATGAGGCTTTTATAAGAGTTTTATATTTAATGTGTAACAAAGAGTAAGATTTTTATTGTATGCAGCTCATAGGACCGTTCAGTTGTCTGAAACAGTGGTTCTCAAAGTTCTCAGAGAATATGGTGTTGAAAGAATATGATTCATGAAGGAACAACAACCACACGAGTGTGCACTGATGCTTGCAAAGCGCTTAAGAGTCAGGTTTTCGAAAAAAAGTTTTTGAAAACAGGTATTTTTAAATTGTGATATTGCTAAATTAAGATCATAACACTTCCTCCACTGCGGCCAAACTCTCATGCAAAGACATTGGGTTTCACACAAAATGAAATTGACATTTTCACTGTTATCTCCACTCAGATCGGTGGAACTGTCATAAGTTACATGGACGGATGCTGCAAGACATGTGAGTATCTGATTTGAGTGTAGCTGCAGTTCTGTAGTTAGTGTAGAGTTGTAGGCTACAGCTGACACTGAAGAGTGCCTTCACCTGCCGCTCAACATGTTTCCAACATGTTTGCCCTTCAGTTTGTCCATTTAAGTCTAAAATCGTCAACCACGTTGTCTGAATTGGCTCATGTCTGGATCCCTGCGGTTGTTTTCCCATAACATTTGTCTTGCTGTTTATTCAGATTAGAGAGATCTGTCAGTGTGCTTTTCAGTGAATTCAGTCTTGTCAGTAAAAATGGCAACAGAAAGTTCCAAAAAGAAGTAGCTGTCACTGAAAAGCATCTGAGCACATGCAAGTGGGTTTGTGGTTTATGTGCTACAGCTTACCATCATGTACCAATCCCACCAGGTACTGGATCCCCTCTGTTCCCTTTCCCCGTTAGCCCCTTGACTCCCACAGTTAACACAAACTGTGAACGAGGTACCAAAACAACAAGGCTTGTCAGTGCCATTGTTGATATTCAACAATGTACTCCCTCCAAAAAAAATATTATAAAACACACAGGAAGTCTGACTGCAAACTTACCCCCCTCTGCAGAACAGTCCTCTCAACTGCTGTCTCATTTCAGGTCTACATGCAACAAATCCAAAACATGCCACCGAAATCACAAATATATATATATATATATATATATATATACATATATATGCATATGCTGCATTGTCCTTGCTTCATGAAGCTGTTTTTCATCTTAAAAAACGATGTTGTAGTAATGTAATTAAAGGTGTTCAGATAATTTCACACCTTAAAAGGAGGCGGGGACACAATCCTTTATGTAGGCCAAAAATGATGTCACACTTGAGAGGACAGTAACAAGTATTTACCCCCGCCCCTCCCTGTGGATCACGTACATGTTCACGACATCTAAACTCTTTCCCCATTTAGCACTGTCTGGGCAGTGCATTGTTGATTGCCAACAATGTACTGTTGGTAGTGGCCCAGTAGTCGGGCTTAGACGTCTGCATGTATCAGTAGATTCTGATGTTGGTTGGTGTCTGGGCTCTTTCCGAGGAATATGTAGCTGCTGTAGAAGATCTGCATGCTGCTACACCACCAGGGGGAGCTGTGTGGAAAACTGAAGCTACTATGTGAGGCATTTTACCACCAAACAATCATCTGTGAAGTGAAGCCGGAGAAGTTCTTTTGAGCATCCAGAGTTCTTGATGTAAAAGAACAGAGTTTCTATATTTGGTTCAAATGTACAAGCCTGTGGGCATAAAGACTCTCAAGGAGCATGTCAGAACATACAAAAATCTCTCTTAAAATTTTGTTTTTGATACTGATCATGATGGTCTGAAGATATTCTGCATTCATATATCTGTTTATGGAGATAACAATTGCACAAAGTGCTCTGAATTTGCTGCAGCTGTGGGGCATGTTTCACCAAATTGTTTGCAACACAGGATGATGTCACCAATTTCACCAATCAAAACAAACAGGAGACCTGCAAGATGCAACCCATACATTCTCACGTAAGAGCTCCATAGGACTGACAAATCTATCTGCAATTTGTGAGCGACACGTGACAATCAGCAGTTGCAAATAGCTTTTGTGAAACAGGCGCCTGATCCGTGCTTGTGGTTGCCTTCTTTGCCATAGAAATGGTCTCTGAGTCTGATGGGTACCGTAGTATTAAGAACCTAAGAATCATCTTACCAAATTTTTAAACAAAACTAAATGCCCACACAGCAGCTTTAAGTTTATGCTCAGTCTTTCATTTTGTTTATTTATTTATTTTTTGTATGCCAAATGGCACAATGTCTGACAGAGTGTGTTTATGGAAACTGTCTTTTGTTTCATTCATTAATTTACCAATTTTTAAAGATTAAAATGTTTCATTTTGTCTAACTGATAAATGCATGAAGGATCTCATTACTCTTACTCATTATATATATTATTATATATATTTTATTAATATTTTGGTTTTGTCTCATTTGGAAGAAGCTTCATTTGTTTTGCTTACTTCCTCCTTTGTTTCTATCTAAGTACAAAGCTTTTATATATGATTTCTTGGCGTTATTTCTTCCCTTCCTTCATCTAACTCATCCATCCACTAAAACAGCTTGCGCATGACCTACAGCCTCTGTGCTTCCCAGGACTGTTTCTTCTCCGACATTCCTTCCTGCTGCGTCTCGACATGCAGCAGGTCAGACGCTGTGTTTTGGATATTTCACGTTAACTTTGTTCCAACTGATTTGGTTTGTTGTCGCGCGAACAGGCAAAGAAGACGGGAAGTCCTGTCAGAAGGTGACGGTGAGGATGACGATCCGGAAGAACGACTGTCGCAGCAACAGGCCGGTATGTTTTGTGTCTGTTGTGATGATGATGCTGTTTAAGGTACCTGAACTTTTTAATGAATTCTGAGGCGAAAAATCAAAAATCTGATGTTGTGGTAGTTGAGTGTTTTCTTTAATATTCAATATGAAATATTCTGCTATTATTTTACTTCCCGGATTATATTTTTGCAGTATTTTCCTTTTCTATCTGTTATAACATTTCATTCTGTCAAGAGGGTGTGTACGAGGCAGCAAGGAAAAAGACCCAAATGTAGACAACCAGGCAGCCAGGAACAGTTCAGTGAGTTTACAGGTAAAGGCATCAAGTCCAAACAGAAGTACCCAAGAATCCACATGAACAGGGCAGGTTAAAGGTTCAGGTGGCTGAAAAGCAATCTGGCAAGGAGAAGGTGAAGATGGGCTGTTATAAATACTGTAGGGGAATGATTGGTGAACGAGGAACACGTGAGCAGGTAGATGTAGGAGTCAGGTGACTGGGACGGGTGGGGATGTCTGAGGGCAGATAGGGGACGGTTGGAGACTCACAAGTCTGGAGAGTTCGTAAGAAATTCTACGCAGAAAAAAAATGGATCTGCATGTTTTTACACGAGTCATATGTTGTCTTTGATATTAATACTGAATTACCATTGACGGCAACAATGCTCTAAAAGTTGCTCTAAAAGCAGAGACTTGTTGATGTTACTCTTTTATCCTCTTAAACTCTAACCCTATCCCCAGGAAAAAGCACCTAAAATCACACACCAAAAATGAATCAAGTATAGCTCCTGAACCAGAAGACCTAAATGCAAATTTCTGGTCTCCTTATATAGGTCAGCTAAGCTAAGGAACATGAATCCATTGTAAGTAAACCTATCCTCTGGAGGTATCCATGTTTTGTTCATGTTTACTGTTTATTCAATTCAATTCAATCAACTTAAATTTATCCCCGTAGGGCAGGTTAGTTTCAGTCTGCAAGTCGTATCGAACAAAAACAAAAACAACAACTACAATCAATCAAACATTCAGAAACCCTTTCAGTGACAACATGTAAGCATTTGGGCACCAGAGCAAAGCAGTAAATACACAGGTCACAATGCAGGGACCATAATTCAAGAAAATAAACAAATAGATAATAAATAATTAAATACAGAGGTTTACAATCATTGGCACATGTCTAGTTGCAGCAGTATTTAAAAGCCTGGTGGCAGAAGGAATTAAATAATTTGTTAGTTTTTCTTGGGGGGGCTCAGGTCTGTCAGCTGAACTCCAATAATCTTGGAGCAGATTTTAACAATGCTGCTGAGGCTATTCTTGTCCTTCACAGTCAATCCTTAAAACCAGCAGATAAAAGATAATGTTAAAAGACTTTCAATAAATGAATGATAAAAGTTACATAAGATACTCTGTGAAACATTAAAAGAATTTAGCTTCCACATAAAGTGGATTCTTTGTTGTCCCTGCTTAGTGATTGACTTTTTATCAAACTTGAGGTTGGAGTCAAACATGGTTCCTAAGTACTTATACGTCTCTACAGTTCTCCATGAATATTGACTCTACTGGGAGCTTACTTCAAAACACAATTTATTTCCATAAATCAATTAATAAACACAATGAAGTCTCAATATTAATTTGACGGGTCCATTGCGTGGATGGCGGGAAATGAGATATACACACAGTGCTGTGACTGCACCTTGTTCAGACAGAAAATGCATTTTGCTACACGCTCTGTTAGTTGCTTGGTGTTTGACGTGTTTCATTTAGGTAGAGACAGGTAACATGACCATGAAGCTTTTAGCTGAGCTTTAGTGGCCGAATAAAGTGGATGTGCAGCATAAAGAAGTTGCTAATGTTAAATGTTTCGCACGCCACTTAATGCCACTTGTTGCAAGAGGCACTTGCTGATATTGAGGGCGCTTGGGCTAAAGAGATTTACCTTGACTTTTCGAATTCGCTGGTTCTTTTTGCAGACCTGCTACCTTCTGTACTAACTCTCTGTGTCCTGCAGGTGAACATTGTGTCATGTGACGGGAAGTGTCCATCCGCCAGCATCTACAACTACAACATCAACACATACGCTCGTTTCTGCAAATGCTGCAGAGAGACAGGGCTGCAGCGGCGATCTGTACAGCTCTACTGCAGCAGCAACGCAACCTGGGTCAGCTACACCATCCAGGAGCCCACAGACTGCTCCTGCCAGTGGTCCTAAACACACACTCATTACACTCACCCACAGACACACAGTGTTTAGAAACACACTCTCTAAAACCACAAGAAATAGAAGAAGAGGAAAAAGAAACCTCAGCCATGTTGTTTAAAGATGGTGGGAGAGTGGAATGCTGAACTCTGATTGGCAGGACCGCATCACTGCATGACTTCCAGTTAGTTGGTGTCTTGGTGTCTCTGCTGGCAGGGAGGCGGTACTGCATAGCAGCCAAGCAGGTTGTATGCAACCACAGGGCAGGAAGGGGACCTTTGACCTCTGCTACTTACCATCAGAGGTAAGCAAAAAAACATCTCAAAAAGTAAAGTGTGACACCTCATGATGAATTTGTCATTAAATTTTGATAGGATCAAATAAAAATTAGATTTTACATTTTTTATTACTTAAACGTACATGTATTGCTAGTTGTTCTAGTATTAAACTTTGCTTTAACATCAGTAAAGATGTCTTTAAGGATAGGTTATGTACATTGAAACAGGTTTGCTTGCTGGAATCATTCCTCCTGTTTATATTGGCCATTAAAAATCCCTCCCTTATGTGCATTCAGTGTCCACAAAATCCACAGCCCTCATTCTGTAAAGATGTATTATTATAAAATCTCTTTAGTACAAAGTTCCCTGTCTCTCTTTCCCGGCAAGTGTTTCTGTTCTGAGCTGCGAAGGTGGGACAGTAACTAAAAGAGCGATGTTTATATTAAAAACAAAGGAACTTTGGAAGATACTCCCTGGATTTGTGTAACTCAGACTTTTGACGCCTCATATTAACGTCAAATAAACTTTACGTGAACGTGTTTTTGTCCTCCATCTCTTACACTGGAATCACATTAGGAAATTTCTTAAAAGCCAGAATGAAGAGGAGGAATGAATAAATCAAACAACGCCTCTTTCAATGTTCATATGGGCACCCGACTATTGTTTTAAGACAGACAACATAGCGGGGCATCTAATACTCACCAGTATATCTTAATATATGACATGAAATGAGTAATTTAAAATTTATAAAGACTTCAAATAATGCAAACTGTGTTCTGGCAGTGAAGTTTTTCAGCATTTTTAACTTTCAAGGAAACCTAAATTAAGACTATTCATGTGGCCTTTATTGAAAATTGATTGCCATGGGCAAAATTCCATGCTATATATTTTTGAAAATAAATAATCAGAGCGCAGAAATAGAAGTCAGTCCCTTTTATAATTTTACCTCACTTGGTGTTTTGCTGTCAACAGCAAGTTTGCCCTCTTCCTGTTGAGATTTTTTGCCTACGATGTGAAATAAAAAGTAGACACAGTTCATTGAAGTTGTTTCATGTCTCTAAATACGGTTCTGATAATAACTGATATAAAGATGATACATTCACACCTTTAAAAACACACAATAAGGTGCTAAAAGTTCCTGCTTTACCACACTGCTGCACTGCCACCTCCCTGCCAGCCTGCAGAGAAAAGAAAATGTTAGCAAAGGAATAAGTAAGTTGATCTTTTGTTCTGGAGTGGGAAGTCGTTTCTCTGCTCATCTTCTCAGAGCGCTACTGTGCTGCCATGGCTGAAAAGTAAAATATAAAAATATGTAATCCAGATAATCAGGAAAACGAGCCCTGAAGTGTGATCACAAACACATTCTCAGCTTGGTTCTGTCCATCATCATCATCATTGTCATCATCATCCTTTGAAGATTCATATTTTACCCAGAATTCCTCATGTTATGCCTTGTTTTTGTAAATAACTCAAGTTTCAATATCAAATTCTTAGATTTCATTTCATTAGAAAGACAACAATAAACTGTTTATTTGGTGATATGAAATATACTTTATATAATCAACACTAGTGAGGTGTATTAACTGAATTAAATCCAGCTGTATGTGGAGCACTTTATTTATTTATTGGAGTTCGATAGAGCACAGTTCTGATTTTGTGGACGACAACATGAAGAGAAGAGAAGCATTTGGCCCAACTGGAAAACAAACAAACCCAACAGGATCCTAAACTTTGATTTGCTTTTATTCCCGATTGCACCGTGAAGGCAAAGAAAATATTGGTGCGTTATAGATGCGTGTTTCTCTGTGGACTAAATTTGTTTTATGTGTTTGTTCATATCAAGCAGACCCACCTGGATAGTCGAGTTAAAGAGGATTTGTATCATACAAATGTACATTTGCATTTTCAATAAATATTTCTTTTGAAAAACTAAACAGCGTTTAGTCATTACTGTTTTACATGTTAGAGTGCAGCCTATGAAGAGTGGGATTGCCATTCTCATAATGCGTTCTTAACCTTTCTAGCAGTCTGACCCCTTTTTGAGGTAGAAAATATTTGGCCAAACATGACACCCACACATACAGCTCCATCCTACTCACTTAATGGGATCAATGTTAGCTAGGTTAACGTAGCCTTTTTAAAATTCATATTCTTCTTTGGCTTTTTATAGCGGTTGGCATTACCGCCACCTACTGGATTAAACAGAGCAAAATACCCAAAGTGGTTCCATTCAAAGGTAGAGTCTGTCTAGTTATTTTAAAGGTATTTTCTTTCTATTTTTGTGTCCATAGTAGCATTCTCGCGACCCCCCTGGGACCAGGTCGCAACCCCCATGGGGTTCCCAACCCCCAAGTTAAGAACCAGTATCACAATTGAGATGACGGCGGCTGACTTTCGCTGACTTGACTGTCTAATATGAGCTGCAGGTGACTGCAGGGGCGGGGAATAAAAACGGCGCCGGCGAAAGTCAGACAAAATTTCTAACCAGCATGCCTTGTTTTAAGTCCAGAATGCATCACGTTAAGTCAGCGCTGCATTTTTCTGCCCTCTAGTGGTAAAGAAATTAATAAATGTAGCTTTAAAAGGTCAGTCTCTGCACGTTGTAATATCAGAGTACATGTTACACATGCCTGAGCACACGGCTGCAGAAGGATGTATGAATACTATTTGTTTTAAGAGTAAATCAGACGATAAGCTTGCTTTTAAAGTTAGATATCATGGATTTATATTTTAATATAAGTAATGACTTAGGACATTTTAAGTATCTGCAGACATCCTGTCTGTTACCCCATCAGCAGTGTAAGACATACGTAATCAGGAAAATAATGTTTGTTAACAATGAAAGTTTTGTTTTGGGATTAATCTGTACACTGTGTGTACATTAGTCTTTGATTTTAGATGCTGTGTATTTCTCAGACGTTTCTCTCTGTCTGTCTCAACACTGAAACTGATTTCTGTATTCGAGACTCTTGAGCAGATGTAAGAGAGCAACATTTGGGACTGTTCAGACAGAATAAAAAAGTTGCACTCGCTTCTTTAATTTCAGAGAATCAGTGTCCAGTATCAATCAACTACTAAACCAGATGTGTGAGGATGGATATTCAGAGGAAGTAAGACCAGTAAATCTGCTCCTCCTCTCGTATTGGCATTTCACAGCCTGCTCAGACTCCAGACAGGCTGGCTGGTCTGAACGCACGGCTGATTACATGCTGCAGCATGTTGGCACGGGCAGACGGGAAAATGATACTGAGCCATGAACCCACACAATCCAGGGATTTTTAGCAGACGTGTAAGCTGGCCCACCTCCGTTTATATCCTACAGGCTGACAACACCAGGCGAGATCTCACACAGAGCTCAGATGGTGACCAGAGTGCAGATCTGCAACACCAGTGCTGAGTTTTAAAGACACTCAGGTGTTGTGGTTGTAGTCTGAGGTGCAGGTCACATGATGGCCTGGGAACTCAAAGAACTTAAGCAATCAGTATGCTAGTCGAATGGTTGAATAGCCAGCTCTGATTTCCCACACAATCGGACAACATGTCGTACAAACTAGTTCTGTTCAAGCCTAACCTGACCCTTAAAGGTTCACATCCTTTCCCACCAAGTAGAGATTTGTAAGTTTAAATAGAAATCTAACCAAGACATATATTTAAAACTGAGCAAATTTAGAATTTCAGTTTTAAGCTTTTGAGATGGGTTACATATGACTTCAACTGCATTTCCTTGACTGTATTTTAACATGTTGTTTGAATCTGCTTTTGTAATTTAACATGCAGCCCATTAAATGTGGATCCCTTTTGACCTGAAAGTTAGGGATGGGCAGATCAATACTTCAGTACTCTCAAGCTACTCATTTGGTATCAATTCCCTTAAAAAATGTAGGTGGCTGTATCACTTCCACACCTTTCAGTCCTTTTTCAGACTGTCTGTAGGAATAAACAGCCCTGGCAAATTTAGCTGGCCCGTGTCACATGACTGTGGAAAAATCATGGCCTGTTTGAGAAGAAGATTTCTCTTCTTCTCTTTAAAGAAGTGCAAATGTGCACATGTTTTATGCTGTTTGTATTTTAACTCATTTCATTAATATTTGTAATGATTTATTAATTGTATTATTATAGTGTAAATTACTCAACTATTTTAACACTTATTAGCACAAACA
This sequence comes from Micropterus dolomieu, assembly GCF_021292245.1. Lineage (NCBI taxonomy): Eukaryota > Metazoa > Chordata > Actinopteri > Centrarchiformes > Centrarchidae > Micropterus > Micropterus dolomieu. The sequence continues at coordinate 4,225,250 of NC_060169.1, read as the reverse complement.
TCTTTATTTAATTGTACTCATACTTGCTTTTGTAATGAATTTGTAGTGTAATTACCTTTTTTTCTCCTGAAGAAAAATTACCATTTAATGATCATCGTAAAACGGAGAATCAAATAATTGAGCTTTAGAAGTTTTACACAAAATGTTTATGTTCTCTTACTGGAAATTTTCTCAAGCTTTTAGTCGCCTTCACTTCAGTGGATGTAGTTCAGTCATCGCTCGGCCTAAGTATGGACTTTTGGTCATGTGAGCGAACACGTCCATAATTTAACACATGGTATCAACTGAACTTCCATATCATCAAGAGCAAACTGTCTGCTAATGAAGGCCACAAGATGGTTTAAAGCTCCAGAACATTTCCAGTAAGGAAATCCTGTCTCATAATGCACCATGCAGTGCAGTGTTTTGACATCTGATAAGCCTTCAACTCCCACAAACTTAAATGCTGGAGCTCTTTTTGTTATGTCATCTCTTTGCACCCTCCTCTACTGCAGTGGTTTAACAACACCTGACTCAAGAATGACCACCAACTGTAAATTTCAATACACTCAACTCCTAATATTAATAGGATGAAAACACACGTTAATTTACATTTTTCTTGTTGAAAATGGCTGGTGTCTATATGGTCTTTGTTTGAACCTGATCATCCTCTCATGGCAACAAGGGCCTCATTTATTTTAAGTGTTTTTAGATTTATACTTGAACTTAGTCTTAAGACCATTTCTGACCGCATGCTTACATTCAATTTCTAAAAGATACTGAGTATAAAAAACCTTGCATACGCAGATTGTAAGAGGCCCATTTGTAACTTGAGCACCTGTGACCAATAAAGCTCACATTAACTTAAAATTGGCACCTGCCTTACAATCAGTGATTTGTCCTTTTATATTGCAGTTCTTACTCATTATATATACTATCCAGTTTCACATTTGTGTGTTATTTTAGTGCTTAATTAGTTATTTTAAGTTTTTTATACTCTGTTTGTGTGTTACTGTTTTTCTACACTGGAGGACTGTGAGAAACAGCATTTTGACAATAAAGTTGAGTTTCACTATAATGTTAGCACAAATGACAGTTTTGTCAGGAATAGCCATGCAGAAAAGCAAACGTTTTGGAAGAAGGGATCATGGCAAATGTGGATTAGCTTGAAGTAAGGCAACATTTATTATTTGGTGGACTAAATATGCACCCTAAATGGCAAAACCCCTACATGACCAGCAGCAAAGCTAGACTTTGCTTAGAGATAAGATATTTCCCCATCAAAGTAAGGCTTTGTAAATAACTACTACTATGGGTAAATCATACTTCAAAATCTATTCTTTCCATTTCATAAATGAGGCCCCAAATCTCAGCCGATGATGTCAGTCCACAAGGATGCCTGACGTGATTTCATCCACTGACACTAATGTAATGGCTTAGCAGAGAACAGGTTTGCATGACTCAGAGACAGACAAGACAAGTAAAAGTTCAAGTTCATTGGTGGTCCAAAACAGGCAAAAGTCAAAACCAGGCAGACAGATGAATAAAGGGAAACACATCCAAAAGTGGTCAGGCTGAGGGGCAAAAGTACCACGGTACAGACAGAAGATCAGGCAAACGCAAACAGGTAGAACAGCAATGGCAGAAGCACAATAGACAATCTGCCAAAGAGTGAACTGGAATGTGCTGGTACTTATGTACTGCAGGACTGATGGGAAAAATGGGAACATGTGTGCAGGTATGCAGGGGCGATCAGGTGATAGGGAATGGTGGTAAAAGGGGTTACTGCAGAGCAGGAGGGACTGGCAGGATCTGAGATGACAGGAAAGTTACTGTATGGCAGGACAACAAAGCAGATATAGGAATGTTCAACTAAAAGTTGGCTGCCGTTGGCATGACACCTCCCCCTGTAAGCCTGCACTGTGGGATTGAGGGCACATAGTGATCATCTGATCACTGCCTGGACCGCAGCACAAAACTCTCACTGATGTCACCAAACATCTAACTGCTGAGTGCCAATCTAGCATCTGCAGCAGCAAAGGAACTTACTGACTGATTGTCGTGTGTTCAGTCAGTGTCAGGAAGGTGCGAGGAATTAGTATCATGTTCATGCAGCTGCAGTGCCCTGTTCGCTGAATTTTGTGTTCTGTTTTTGTTCTCTTCAACACACCATCAAACAGTTTAACTCTGGCCATGTTAATGAAAGAAAAACACACATTTGATCTCCAGGTAAACTTTTCAATTATCAAAGAAAACAACCCACGAAGGAAAAGTGTAGACCTTGGGGAGTACAGAGTATGAAACGTTTTTAATGACTGAAATATTACATATGTGCACCTGAATTTACGGTGGATGAGACAGAAAAATGTTTTAAACCTGCAGTCGATGCTTTCAGGTACCAGGTACATTTTCCATTTTTTGTGTGTGCTGGCATGAAGGGTTTGGCAGGGTGTTGTTGTGGGGCCTGGTAAGCCTGCTACAACAGCTGCACTCTACTTACTCCAAACCTCCCACCCTCCCACTGTTTAAGAGCTGCATGTTTGTATTAATTCTGTCAACGAACTATAGTTACAGCTCTGAAGTGAGGGAGATTTTCTTACTAGGAATCTAAACAAAAACGTCACATGAGGAGAATGTGAGACGACTGTACCGAATAAGATGCTGCTGGATGACCACTCTGAAAGTTTATTAGTGTTCATTATTGCTTATTTCAAGGTTCAAGGTTCAGCTTTTTATTATTATTTTCTATTTTTATTGTACCTTAATCTGTATAATGTGCATGTTAGAGTGCAGAAAACTTTAAGTAGTAGTAGATTTTGGTTGCTTTTGGGCACATTTTTATGATATGTGTATCATTAATTAATGGCACATAAATAAACAAATTTCACATCACAGCTAATCAGTTTGTCAACCATGCTGTTGTGTTTTAGACATACAAGTTTGTCATATTTACTTTTTGCTGTTTCAGACTTTCTGTGGTTTCCATGAATTGCCATCATCAGTGTAAAGATTAATCTGCAGATTCTTGAGAGTTGTGAATCCATAACAGTGAACCTGAAGTTTGCATGGGTGTATTTATTTATTTTTTTATTGACTATACTGGTATGAGGTGTTCACTAATCAAATGCATTACCAGACAGCAACCATGCAACTCAAGTGACTTTCAAGAGTCTGTTTTTGACACAGAAATAAATAGAAGCCAGTGGGTGCGTGAGATGAGATGGCAAAAGGCAAAGCAAGTTTATTTTTTAGAACACCTTTCAACAACGAGGCAATTTAAAGTGATTTTCATGAGACATAAAATGTATAAAAGAAGCACAAAGCAATATGTAAAATAGAAATACATAGGATTAAAAAATAAAACACATCTGTAGGAACAGGGAGTGCAGGGAAGTTAGTGTCTCCAGCATGTATGTATAAGAGTAGTGGAATGAAGGGGACAACGTTTTTTCGTATAGTATAGTGTACGAAGTATAGTCTTTTTGTAGAGTATAGTCTTCTTAGCTCTCTTTAAGAATAGTGCAATGGCATTGTGACTGAGAGTCTTGGGTTCACCTAACTGCATAAACTTAATAAGTAAACAATACACTTCTGAATTTAAACATTGTTATTTATTTAGAACATTTTGTTGTGACACACTGTACAAAATACTTTAGTGGATAGTAACATAATGGTATGGAATTAATCTGCAGATGCTCTAGTTCAAGATGAGACCAAACTTGTGTATGGATGACAATTTTTATTTCAAGATCCCTACACCTGGCTGACATAAAAATAGAGGGGGGAAAAGCTTAACTGGAATTAAACAGAATAAACAGAGAAATGTAAAACATAATTACTGTGCTAGAGGGCAGTGCATGATTAAAAAGTCTCAAATTAAAAGAACTGAGAGTAGTATGGTTTTTTGGGAGTTTGTTCCAGACGGTGCTTCTCCATGTTTTGCAAAAATGTTAATTGTACACTCTTTGTAGCTGAGGTAAGGAACTAAACCAAATACACTGGTATGGGCTTAAAGTTACATTATGTGTCACATAATGTACTTTTTTCAACCCAAACCATGATCTTTTCCTAAACCTGTAGTTTGGTGCCAAAACCTAACCAAAGTGCTAACATTTCATAATGTTGTCCACATCTTAAAAATGCATTTCATACGGATGCCACACCGTGTGGTTCAAATACCGAAACTTTGTCAAAGCGTCAATATTTGATGCCCTGGGATGATAACATGTTGAGAATATACCAGCTGCAGGAATTACACTATAGGAACTGGCCTCAGATGACTTGTGATTCCTTTCAGTAACTACTTCCTTCTTACTGTGGCTTCAAACAAAGTCAGATAGAGTTATAAAATACAAAAAAACAGTAATGAAAGAGAGATAACAGACTAAAAGAAAAAGGCAAACCAGGCTAAAAAGCTCATGTTGACCCCCTGAGATGAACATGAAAATTCAACCCAAGAAGTGATGCCAACTGCCAACATGCCAATCAGCAGCTGTCATATCCCAAAACTTCTCCTCAGCCAAGCACTGAGCTGGCCAGCAGAGTTCCAGGCAGAGAGAAATGCACTGTGGGTCAATTCTCACAGTGACATCACTGGAAAATGGCTGTCATTTTGACAAGCTCAAAGCAGCTGCAGAAGTACACACACACACACACACACACACACACACACACACACACACACACACACACACACACACACACACACACACACAAAGGTTTTTGAGTGCAAGTGTTGGACATGAGGTGAAGAAGGGCTGAGGAAACCATTGTCATGATCTCTACTATATTATGCAGTATTTTCTGCACTTTTGATCACATTTATGTAAAAGATTAAAGGACAAGGGGTTTTGTATGTCTTTGTTTATTTACTTTCACATGAACTTTGGCTCAAGCGTCAAGATTCAAGAGTCTGCTATTTGATTTAATACCATGAGGAAATGAATGGAAACCAATGGTTGCATTTGAACATCTGAAAATATAAAATGACACAGCATGCATGTTAAGGATTTAATTTAAAATTGATTTGATTTACTCTGCAAAAACACATTTTAAATATTTATCAATTATCAAAAACTGAATTATTTTATTACATAAGTATTCAGGGCCTCATTTGAACTCCTAACAGGATTTTCCTGTTGCTTTGATAATCTTTAAGATTTCTCTATAACTTCCTTCTGAACCTTAAAACAAACTTTTCTTAATAATGAAAGGACACAAGTGTCACATCAGTGCTTATTAAGCAGCTTAATAAGTAGTAAACCATTTTTCTATGTAATTTGTGAATGTTTTTACGTTTTTTAGCCATTGCCTAATGCGTGTAATTTTGTTTTAGTAAAACCTGCTTATGTGTGCTGCACTGAAGCTCTTCTGCACTTCTCTCCATCATGCTGTTTTCCAGTCTGCTGCACACACTTACAGTAACATGATATATGTTCTACAGTGACTGCAATGAATCTGAATGAGAATTCCTACCGAGGTGTTGGTCACTTGCTCTCACGTGTCCTGTATCCATGCTCCAAGGATTCTGACATGTGAAAGGTAAACTCTATTAAATGTGAGAGAGACAGAGGCACATTAAGTTCCTGGCAAAATTATTGGCTCACCAATGTATAACAGTTTTATTATTCTGACAGTTATTGAACAGGAGACGGCTATATGAGGATATATTAGTCTTCAAGAGCTTTTTACCAGTTTTATTTGGTTTTTCATTGAAGAAAATATCTTTCAGAATGAGCTCATCCAGTTGTGAGTGAGAATAATTTTTAATCTAATTATTAGTGGAATTAAAGGGTCCTGGTAAATGTATATTGTGTCAAACTAGGTATAAAAGATGATAACTGATATAATTCAGTTAATATAAATACATTTGAATTGCAAAATATTAACAAAATTCATTAGCGTTTGTCAACCGTTGGTTTTTATTTGATTTCTCTCATTTATGAATAAAAAAATTACACATGCTGAGATAATTGCGGCAATTTCTAAAAAAAGTAAATGCGTTCATTAATCATAGCATACTGCTGAAATGAAGTTGATTGACTAATTGAAAATGAATGGGCATCTGTTCTGATAATTGATTAATTGTTTTAGCCATTGTTTGTTTTGGACGAAAAAAATTAGCAATTTGAATTACAAAATATTAACAAATTAGCTATTTGAAAATGGTACTCTGGGAAATGCATTATTTTCTTACATTTCAACAAGTCAAGTCAGTAAGTAAACGTTCTTGATATTTATAAAACGTTGACCAAAACAAAACAAAACAAAACAAAAACCCTTCAGACTTTGACTTTGACATGTTATTGAGTCCTTCCTGTTCAGGCCAGTAGCTCATAAAACACATTGTCACCACTTCAATCACTGCCCCTTTTGTCACCCTGTCTTTGAACAGGACAGCAGCGTTGCTCTGATTTACATCCAGGAGGAGGAGGAGGAGGAGAAAAAAAACATCCCGATGTCAGAGGCAGCTGATGACAAGGCCAGACCCCGGCCATCAGGTGACGTCCTGGGACAGAAAGAGAGGGAGCGCAGGACATTTGTCCCCTCTACAGGAAGTGACCTGATGGCTTTGTCACAGCAGGAGCAGATAGAGAGAACAGGTTGAATTGATTTAACCTTTGACCCTTTGGAAGAGTGAAGACAGAGGTGGATCTGATCTGTTCTCAAGACCAAAGCACAGTGGAGGAATGTGGGGACAGAAAGATAGATGGTGCTGCTTCCTTAAACAGTAAATGTTTCAATAATAATAATAATAATAATAATGCATTTTATTTGTCAGCGCTTTTCAAGTCACCCAAAAACAGGTAATACAGTTTATAGCCTACATCGTAAAAGAGAGAAGTGGCAAGAATAAGCCAGCAAGTACATTGATAATATATATATATATTATGAAGCACTAAGAAAGGCTGTATGTGAATTTTCAGTTTGATTTAGAAGTTGTTATGAGTTCTGTAATGGTGGAAGAAGTGTTCAGATATTCTATTAAGTAAAAGCAGCAATACCCCACTGTAAAAATCCTCTGTTACAAGTAAATTTCTTGCATTTGAAATATAAGGAAAAGCACAGAAATATTAGATATACTGAAAGTATCAAAAGTACTCATTATGAAGAACGGCATCTTTCAGGGTTATTATATGTTTGATGTTGTTGGATTTGAATGATTGATAACTTAACATATGAGGAACGTGTTACGGTTGTAGCTGGTCAAAGTAGAGCTAATTTTTGAAAGTTTGATATGCAAAATCTGAATTTGTAGAGTAACTATAACCATAGCTGACAGATAATCGTACCTCTGAAATGTATCTCACTCTGCCACTGAAATGATCACTAGTAAATATGCAAGGAATGTTTTGTTGCTTTGTAAATCCTGAAATTACAGACCTTCCCTTTTTCTCTGTATCTGCAGAAATAATTTTCAAAATCAGCACTTATCGAGCAAAATCTGTGAAGAAAACATTTCTGTGGTTTTCTCTCAGCGGTGATTCATTACTTGTGTTGCTTCGTAACAGAGGGGAAAACCACGAGAATTCTCACTAACAATGACTGAAAACACAGTGTTGGTTTCTCCTTTATTTTCTTACAGAGGAGGAGTCACACATGAGTAATCAGAGCTGGAGTTCAGATCAGAGCGAACAGCTCACTGTTACTGCCTCTTCACTGAATGCATAGTACTTGTAGTGTGTAGTTACAATACAGCTACATGGACTATATTACTGCTACAGTGAACATACTGTTATAATTGCAATATTAGTACATTTAGACCACAGTTACACACAGTCCACATGATCAAATCTCTGATGTTATTAAATCTGACTTACTAGAAGTAGCAGTGGCAGCAGAGATTGTGACATAACACACTGAGTACTGTTGGACTGTTTCCTAAAACAGCTGATTAAACAAATTTGCACTGGCAAATAGATGCTCTAGGAATTTAACCTAATTACATTTCCTACAAAACATATTCTTAGTAATGCAAAACTAATGACATTCCCACCAGCCTCAACTGTACTTCGTGTTTAATGCTGATTAGCAAATGTTAGCCACTGTGCAGAGAGTAGCTAGCATGGCTGTAAACTCTTAAAAGCAAGTTTATGTTTGGAAGCTTGGTTGCATTGGTCAATATGTTTAGTAGGAAATGGTATGTTTCCTACAAAACATATTCTTTTTAACAACATGACAAGCACATATTTGATCGTGTTGATTGATTGTGTCTTCAAACTTTTCCGTGACGCTGAAATGCAGTAATCCAAATCATTCATCATTTTTGAGAAAAGGACCAAACATTGCTGTTGTTTATCATCAGTCAGGTAACAACAGCGTTGAGATAACTTGAAGCACTTGATCACCAAATATGTCATATATATGTTTTATATATATATATATATAAAACACACACACACACACACACACACATATATATATATATATATATATATATGTGTGTGTGTGTGTTTTATATATATATATATATATATGTGTGTGTGTGTGTATCAAAAGCTAAAGATGAATCTTTTATTTTATAGTTCTTGCAAACACAAGGTTGCCGTGTGATAACGGCAGTAATGCATGGATACATACACTACAGTACAGAAGGATTTATTTAGATGAACTGATCCAATGAAGGCTGCAGGAGGGAACAGCCTGGTTAACGTGTCTGTGTGTGTGTGTGTGTGTGTGTCTGTGTGTGTTTGTGCTGTGTGCATCCCAGCAGGCTACTTAGAACAGTTAGTCACGGCCATCACAGTGTGTCTAGAGGTCAACCACCTCTCCATGCAACAGGAAGTAGTAATTCACGGTCAGCCAGTGCCAGCGTCACTCAGTTTGTCCACAGAGAAGTGGTACACCTGTCCAACTCCACCTCCACCTCCACCTCCTCTCTCACTGCGACACACAGCAGCTGCCTGGGTTTTGTTTTCCTTTGGACTATATCAGTGGCAGTGACAGGTCTGCATGTGAATGCTTCCGAATGGATACCTTTTTAACCTTTTTGTTTATTTTCCACCATTTCCGTGTGTTGAGAATGAACTGCTCTGCATGCTTTTATAGTTGTTTACTGATTTCCAGTCTACTATGTGTTTGAACCAGTAGTGGCATATTTTGAGACATTTTGAGCTTAAATTGTTTTGTTTTTTTACTGATTTTGTGTCATCATGCACCATGATAACCCTACCATTTGAATTTAGATTTTTGGATATATTTTGACTTATTGGGAGTAACCAGATTAACCAGGTTAATAACATCAATATATCTGCACTGAGTGGGTTTCTCTCAGTCTCCTAACTCTCATAACATTTAAGAATCTGGTGTCTTGTTTTTACTACTGAACATTTAATCAAACATTTAAAATATTGTAGCTTTTGAAAGTAGGTTGTAGGCCTGGTTGTGGCTCCCACTGTTTTAAGACAAGTGAAACTTGCACAGAAGCACAAGACTCTACATTTAATAGCATGGCTTTAAACAAAATGATAATTTATGCTTGTTTCCATCTGCTAATGTTATGCAAATCAAGAGTTGGGCACATGAAATGAAAAACTAGCATGCGCTAATTCTCCATTTTGGTGCCATTAAATCATTGCAGAAGAAGAGGGCACACTGAGGTGATGTTATTAAAACCCTCAAATGTTGAAAAACCATGTGCAAAATGTGATGAAAATATGGCATTGTTGTTTCATGTAGGTGTATTCATTTGGCTATATTCCTTCTCTTCAGCGGAAGCATCAGTGATGTTTAATTGATAAGCTTCATGTACGTCATTATTTATTCACTTTGTTTCTATTGAACTTTGTCACATTGTCACCTCAGCCAATAACAATGAAAATATTTTTTGCAATATTTTGTATTAAAACATGTGGATGGAAATCACATCTACTTTTAGAGAGTGGCGAGACACAAGGAATCGTACAAATTGGTGTGATTGTTAGATTTTCTGTTTCACTCTGACACACTCTGGCAAGTACTTAATTTGAAGCACACCCTGGAATCCATTAGTGAGCTTGTGGCGTTGTGTCATCTCTCCGTTGAAAACAATGGGAGAAGGAGAGTAACACAGGGGGCTGGGAATCAGGAGGAGTGAAACAACTCATTAGCCAGACGACGGTCAGTTTGCTTTGACTGTTAGCAGGAGTCATAAAACTGAGGTGGGGGTACAGTGGTGTGTGTGTGTGTGTGTGTGTGTGTGTTTAGCGAGTCCCTCTGAGCTCTGATCCATCTGGAATCCACGTCCAGGTCCAGCCGGCTGTCACCCTGTCCTCCTCTGCGTGTCCCGACATGCCCGTTCACGGCACATGAGATCAGATTGAGGTTTCATGGTTTCCTCGTTTGAGCTTTGATGATGATTTTGACGACAGGTGACGGGACTGAAGATTTACTGTCTGTTTGTTTTCATTAGAAAGAGAAACAGCAGCGCTTGATAAAGGTAGACATTGACAAAACATTGGAGCTGAAAATGATTAGTTGATTAATCGATAACGTCACATAAGACGTCATTTGTCACATAAGAATATCAAACAGCTACAACATAAAAAAATTTAATGATTTGGATGCCTTATTTTGTTTATATAATCTTTTTTGATTTTTATTAGTTTAGCTACTTCTTTTGTGGCTACTGATGAAAAATTCAACTCTGGAAAATGCTGGGCATCAAATTATTATGGACTAAATGATTAAAAGGAGAAACTGAGAAAGGATTTTAAAGCATTGATGAAAATAATCATTCCTCTGGGCTGTTATCAAAATAAGGGACTCTTTAGAATCAAAGCCATGTTGTAAGTAAGTATTAATAAAGTTTAAATGAAATGTTTATGTGTCTCATGACAACATGGGAGCTTCTTATCATGAGACACTATAAATCTCTCAAACATCACAGTTTACAGAACACAATCCATAAACACAAAACACATGTAACATTACAGCAGAAGGTGCTACCCACCTGAACTACACACACACAAACACACACACACACACACACACACCTTAACAGCCTGATAAAAATATCCTAGCCTGGTACCAGACAATATAAACTGATCTGGTATCAGTCCCTGGTGGGATATCAAGGGTCCTTATGAAACATGAGACCTTTGCTGTAACTCCAGAAGACGGAAATGGGATTAAGAGCTCCAGCAAAACTCAAAAAGCAGAGAAAATCTGGAGTGCAGAACTGCAGAACTAACAATCCAGTTTCTTTCTGTTACTTTTTAGTCAAAACGTTCTAAAATGGGATTTCAGACTTTTGAGAAAGTTAGTCCTGTAACTGATTCAAGACATCACTTAACAAGTAATATATAATAGAAAACATTGGTGTGCCCAGAGAGGGCTGGGGTGGCATCTGACCCCGTGGACAGCATTGTGCTGTTTCTTCAGTTTCCTTCCACAGTCCAAATACATGTAGGTGAAGGGATGAACTCGCAGCCCGGTCTCATTCCCAGGTCGTCAAACGCCAACACTTTGTCACGGCCCTCGGCGTCTCATACAGTAAACGGTACCTTGAGCGTCTGTTTGGAACTGGAGACCCTGATTACCTGTAGATGTGAATGTGAGTGTGAATGTGATTGTCAAGCGCTGTGACAGACAACCACTGTTGTTGCTGTGTCAGAGTCAGTGAATGAACACCACAATTTAAAGCTACATTATGCAAGAATTGGTATTTTTTCAGATTTGGCTCCCCCAGTTTAGAAGTACAGTTCACTTATGTACTGCTGTCATAAATGTACACATGCATTTGTTACGATTACATTGCTTGTGACCAAAAACTGGCGAGTCGACAACTTTGCTAACACAGCCTGAACATCAAGCAAGTGCAACAACAAGAGGCGCAGCAAGTAAGCGAATATCACGTACGAGTCTAAACGTAGGCCAGCTCTGCGTCTGTCTTGTATCCTTTCAGCTCTTTTAGCTCCGGGCTGGAGTGGCAATGACAGAGATGCCATTCACCTTATTACAAGTCAGTGTACCATCAAAAATATTTCAAAGCTGTTTATTTTTAGAATAAAATGACTACATCATTGTAAGTTTGAGTGCAGTCCTGTGAGTTAAGCACGAGGATAATTCACTATTAGACTGGACTCTCATAGCTCTGCAGCAAGAAACCTGATTGCTGGATAAAAACATTTTTTTTATACAGACAAAATCACATGTATATTCTGCCCAGTATTTTATTGTTGCCATCATTAAAATCTCACATTGTTTAGATGTTATTAATATTTGTGTTTCTAGGGAAACTGTTTATAATTCTAATGATACATTTTGTTGGCTCACACACAGCCACACACACCAAACCTCCTACACATAAAATGGAGAGGAGGAGTGTGGAGGAGCATTGTTTCCAGGCATCACACTCATACATACAGTTTATGATCAGGATTTTGAGGAAGTAGGGAGGGGTGGTAAGGCTGTTATTCAACAAGAGAAACTTGGACAGAAAGGTTGGTTGAAGGTTAAGATAGATTTTTCCCATGTTTTGCATTAAGTTGGTTCATTGTGAATATATACTGTGAATGTGTAAAAGTGGAAACAGATATGTAGAATATAATTTTTTAAGGAAATATGTATTAAAATAAGTTATTAAAATGGGTTCCTCCCTCCAAATCAAGATGACAGCAAGTACATAATCAAAGTGAATGTGCTTTGATATATATCTGTGTGTATGAAGTTATACAGCAGTAGTTATTTAACTTTATATAGATGTGAGTTTATGAAATGATGCTCAGATGTCTTCAACATGTGGAGTCCAAAGCCTCAAGGCAGTGTTCCAGCTGCAAAGAGTTGCTCACTCACTACCTCTAAACTGAAACTAACTAATGAGTTAAATCAAAGCATGGCCTAAGTCTGGTCATGTTCTATGTTTTACTTGTAGTAAACAAATCTCTATTGTATAGGGATGGGTCATGATTTTCAAATTTCTGAATAGAGATTCTAATCTTTATAAAACACAACTAGTTAAAGCCACTGTGATCTTATTTTAAAAAAATAGGTGTTGGTGAAATGTGTGCGTGGCACGTTTAGTTTGGCTCCAGCGCTGCGGGATGGGCTAGATGCTCAGGTTGCAGCGTAATAGTGTTACAGTTGTGGATTGTGTTTGCTGCTGCAGAGGACATATAGTTCCTGTTTGCAGTGTGAATGTCACCACTTTTCTTCATCAGCAGAGTGGTCCGGACCTCTAGTTACCGGCTACATATTTTACTGCTCTCTCTAACAAAGTGTAGAGATACGTCTGTCCATACGTTACCAGCTAGGAGCAAGGCTAAATTAGTCCAAGAAACCAGTGCGTCCCAACAATGGTTTGGGCCCAAAAACTTGGAAAAGGTAAGAGGTAAAGCTAGCAAATTCAAGTCTACAGCTCTTCACATTTGAAATCGAGGCACTGTTACTGTCTGTCTGTGGAGATTCTCAGCCTTTCAGTCATAGTTATCCAAGAAGCTGCAGCACAATCAACCTATACAGCTATTTTTCTGGTGAGGACAGGCTGCAATCACACATACACCTAATTATTCATTAGAGCACCAAATGTGGATTAATCCTCCGCTGAAATAGTCCCCAAAAAATGCACTATATCCTCCTGTTAGAGTAACAGTTTAAATAACTACAGTGAACAGCTGTTTTACAAAATTACTGAGCCTTAAAGAAAATTATACTAAAAAGTGATACTAGATATAAGTGAGGTGTTTTTAAAGATTAGTCTTCAGTGGGAATAATAGGTTAGTGGCTAGATTTTTTTATGGGATTTGTTGATTGCCAAGTAACACCAGTCATATCCTTTAAGTGTTTTATACTGACTGGAGATCACAGCAGAATTTAATTAGATAAACAGTAACCTTGTCTGCCTGAATGATTTCTAGACCATAATGGACTAACAACAAAGTTTCTCACTGTGTCTCAATATTACTTTCCAAATCAAGCATGTAGTGTCACCTGCTGTGTTTCTTGCACAATATGTAGTTTGTTTATATTTTCTTAGTGCCTGGTGAGTTTTTCATTCATCTAACTGCTGTAGATGTGTCACACTTTCATAACTGATTTCATACACTAAACAAAATCTTGGGAGATTTTTTGAGAACTTTGAACTGCTTGTTTGTTATTATTTATTTGTTAGTTTATGTCACATTATGAACTTTGTCTTGTACATTCGTGTACAGTATTTTAAATTTTAACAGAGCTGACACCTTGGTCGCAGCATTTGATTCTGCTGCCATCAGGTTCATGTTTGGTTTATTTGAATGTGTCCCAAGGAGAGGAGGGCGTGTGAGAGTTGGGGGATATTCCAAAATGATACCAGCCTCAGTTAAAAGGGCACTTGTCTTAGATTTCACAAGCTGCTAAATTTAACGTGCTGCCTTCCCATTAAGCTGTGAGGAGTCTGTGATGTGAGCTGTTGTGTCACACAACAACTTTATATCTCTGAAGCTGTGAAAAATCTCACATTTACAAGACAACATAAAAACACAAAACATACTTACAAGACAATAAATAAATAAATAAACAGAACACATAATATAATAAATATCAAATGAAATGACCTGTTCAATCTGAAATGATAGTCGGAATTTAGTGTGAAACTTAGATTAACCACAATTTTCAGATTGAAAAAAACTATATACAAAAATAAATAATACAAAACATTTGGATTTTCATCTAATCACAATGCCATCACACCTACGGTGTACACCATTGTGATTTCAGCAGCGTTTTAAAGACACAGAGACAAAATCTATAAGACTCAAAAACAGACGATCAAACAAACTTAAAAAAATGAAAATCAGTCTGTGAATGAGAGCTTTTTACCAAATTGTCTTAAACTGTTGTCTAGTGACTCTCTCTCTCTCTCTCTCTCTCTCTCTCTGTCTCTCAGACACACACAAACACACACACACACACACACACACAAACTTTGAGTGGGCATGGCAACGTCCACTTCAGATCAGAGACCGGACAACTGTGTGACATTATGACCTCCTCAGCAGGACAGCAGTCACATCTCTGTGATATTACTTTACACCCTGATAATGTCACTGGTACTGGTACTTTTACTTTTATTTTCATGTCAACAGCATGATTGTTGGAAAGTTTTAGTCTTTCTTGCTCAACTTTGAGGGATTCAACTTTTTCAAAATGTAATAAAAGTAACCTTAAGTACACTTACACTTGTCTGAATAATTAACAAAAATGTGTTTTATTAATTTCACAATTAAAGACACTAAATGACCAGAAAGTCAAAGTGTCTTAAACTGTCAAATATCTGTATGGTGTGATGATGGTGTGGTGTGACAATTACGATAATAAGGAAGTGTAAAAACAAGTAAATCGCAAACGTTAATGCTGCCAGAGCTGACTGTCTGATGATGCAGAATGAACAGAAGAGTTCAGTCTCTAAGAAGATGTTTCACATTCACTTTTGTTGTGAACATTTCCAAATATCTTTCTTGAAAATAAACTTGCAAACTGACAGATCTTAGTTAAAATATAGGAAACATATATAGTTTTTGACCTCTAGTAGAGATTTTTCTTTGATTCTTAAGATGGACTCCATTGCTTTTTTATTGCTTCCTTTTTGTTGCTGAGTTTCACCTCAGTGACCCACCCATCCTCCGCACACACACACACACACACACACACACACACACACCACACCCCCTCAGAACATTGGTCACTTAAACCACAGCCCTGCCCACACATTGACTCCTTTATAAAGACAAACCGAGCCAAAGTAGCTGAAGTTACACAGACTGGCCCTTTAAAAACACGAGCGTTCTCCACTTCAGTTCAGGTCAACTAACTTTGACAGGAGACTTTGAGGAGAGACTTTTCTTTTCTTTTTCCCTTTTTCTTCCTTTCTTTGACGCTCTTTAGTTTGACAAATAGAAGACACTTTGTGGGGACTTTTTCAGTCATCAGAGGAACTTTTCAAGGGACTTTTCCTCCTCTTCACCCTCTTGTCGTTCTCAGAGAATCTTCTGCAGAGGGAAAGATGGATCTGTCCGACCTTCCCTTCCCTCTCTCCTCTGCTGATGACTTCTACAATGACCCCTGCTTCAGCACCAGCGACATTAACTTTTTTGACGACCTGGACGCTCGGCTGACGCACGCCAGCTTGCTAAAGTCAGAGGACCATCTTCATCACCATCACCACCATGACGTCCCCCTCACAGAGGAGGAGGATGAGCATGTGAGGGCTCCCGGGGGCCCCCACCAGGCAGGACATTGCCTGCTTTGGGCCTGCAAGGCCTGCAAGAAGAAAACAACACATGAAGACCGGAGGAAAGCGGCAACAATGCGGGAAAGGCGACGGCTCAGTAAGGTCAACAATGCCTTTGAGACCCTAAAGCGCTGCACGGCGTCCAATCCAAACCAGCGGCTGCCCAAAGTGGAGATCCTGCGCAATGCAATCAGCTACATCGAATCTCTGCAGGCGCTGCTGAGGGCCGGCCGAGACAACGGCTTCTACCCGCCGCTGGAACACTACAGCGGGGATTCAGACGCCTCCAGCTGCTCTGATGGCATGGTGAGTCCAAGAACAGCTGAACAGTTCATGTGCTGCCTCATGAAATGTTTGGAATGTGTTTGGGATATTTATTTTTGGCCACAGTGCCTCGACACATTTTGAATGACGGAGCTCTTTAAATCAACTTTAAAATCAGCCAGTTTTAAAAACTTAAACTTATTTATGATTATTTACTGATTTGTTCATTTCACATTTTAATGTAAACAATTGTTTGACCTTAGCCCTTTTCATTTTTGTGTGTTTTACTTGTGTTTGACAATTGGTCACTGAAGTTTAGTTCGTTGAGTGAAATTGTCTTGATTGATTTGTGTTTCCAGATGGATTTAATATCCCCGTGTTCGTCCAGGAGCGAAAACAGTGATGGCTCCTACTGCAGCCAGACAGCAGACGGTCAGTTTGAATATGACGTGTTTCTACTTTAGTTGCTCCCCTCATTTAATACAAGTAGTTTTACTAGTTTTTAATGAGACTCATAGTGTGTTTGTACTTAAATATGTCTGCTTTCTCTTTTTTTGTAACCAGCTTCTGTAATACAACCAATTTGTCCTCTAATGTCGGAAGTGTCAGCATTAATATAACAGATTAGGTTTTTAATACGACCACACTAATCTTTTAAAAAGCCCAGCTTGTTTAATATGACGTGCTTTCTGCTTTAATGTAACTAATTTATGACTTAATTCTTAAAAATAATAATAATAATAATAATAATAAATTTTATTTATAATGCACTTTACATTTCAGGGAAATCTCAAAGTGCTAAATAAACATACGGCCCCCTCTTTACTTAAAGTAATAACAGATTTGTCTTTTAATATGATCAATCTGTCATTTAATATAACTTGCTCTTTGTTTATTCTGACCAGTTTCACCCTTAATATGACCAGTTTTTGGTATGATTTGTATGAAATATGACCATTTACTCTTTTATTATGATAATTGCTTCTTTAAACAATCAGATTTTTATTATGGCCTGGTTGATCTTGAATTTGACCAACTCCTCCTAATCTGACTAAACTATATTTTCCTGTTTCTTTCTAACAGATTCCTGCAGCG
Source organism: Micropterus dolomieu (assembly GCF_021292245.1). Taxonomy (NCBI): domain Eukaryota; kingdom Metazoa; phylum Chordata; class Actinopteri; order Centrarchiformes; family Centrarchidae; genus Micropterus; species Micropterus dolomieu. The sequence continues at coordinate 4,207,723 of NC_060169.1, read as the reverse complement.
GTAAACGGTCGCTCGTTTCCAGTCTGGACTGTTTGTCCAGCATTGTAGAGCGAATAAGCACAGATCCAGCGGTGCCCCCCCCGGGCGACAGCGTGGTTCCCCGCGGCCCTGGATCGCCTCAGAGCAGCCCTGCAGGCTCCTGTCCCTCTGCTGAACCCAACAGCATCTACGAACCGCTCTGAACGTGATGGAGCCGAGGACTCGTATTCCACAAACTTATACAGACTTTTTCCTGAAGTTTCTTCAGACTGCTGCTTTGATTTTTATCCTCCCGAACAAACTGAAGACTGTGTTCCATTAATCTCAGCAGAACGAGGACCATTTTGTTTGTAAATAAGAGCTATTTGTTCACAGTACCCTCTCACACAAACACACACACATGCACACATATACAGACACAAGGGATGCTGGGATTGTTGTGTCATAGATTTCTATATATTATTTATGAGTGAATGACATTTTAATAAAGAAATATTTATATTCTGACTTCTTCTCCTCAGTAAAATGGTTTTCATCTGTTCCAATATTTGCATCCATTATAAATATATACAAATAGATGCTTAATTCTGCTGGCATAATGAGCTCTATGTATGTTTGAGTCTTTTCCTCCTTTATTACAAACATGCAGCCAAACATTATTTATTTAAACCATCATTAACTGATAACTAGCTGTAAACACATCATTGACATTCATTAAGTCTATATGGCGATCTTGGAAAACAGTTGCTTATTTGCACAACCAGAAGACGCAAAGCAACATGATCATTCATTTGGACCTGTCCAATATGTCCAATATTCACTCACCTTTTAGCTCTGCTTTGCATATCTGTCGCTTTAGCTGCCAAATACTCCGCTGTATGTTCCCCAGCTAGTCATTAACTTCGTTTTGATGGATTTATGAGAGCTTTTCTGCTCAAAACAGCGTTGATGACATCGCTGAGACTCAACCAAAACAGCAAAGCTGCCAAACAATAAATTGCTCTTGCTGAGAGGAACTGTGGAGTCTGATGATAATTCTCAGTGGGACTAACCTCTTTCAGGTACACATTTGATCCATTGTTATTATGAAAATACTGATTATAGCAGCTCCAAAGCATTCAAACATAAGTTGTAGTGGTGATTAAAATATTTCTTAAGATGCAAAATTTGTGTGTAAAATGTTTCTCATTTGATGTAATGGTGCAGCCACAAATTATATCTCAGTAAATTCATATAAGATCTTTTGCATCAAAGGTGGCCTAAGCCACAATACGAAGTTCTATGTAGAAGAAAAAGTATTTACATTTAAACTGAAAATCAGAGTATAAAGAAATTTCCCCAATTATTGCATTTCCAAAAAAATTACAATGATATAATTAAAACATATTATATCATAATAATAGGCTTATAAAACTCAGACTTTTAATGTTTTGTGTTGTAGTTGCATGAACCTATTGTTTATTCACAGCTAATCAATTAGATCGATCAAACCGATAGCTTGATAGCTACAAACTTAAACATAGGCTACAGACTGGAGGGTTAATAATTCTTTCATTTTATTCTCTGAATCTTTTAATAACATTTGTTGGAGCTAAATTCATCTAGAAAACCATTTCACTCAAACAGCCACAGGCGGTAAGACTGTTGCCATTTGTTGCCATTGTTCCGGAGCTTCGGGTGTCTACGGGGTCTGAGCAGCTACTGTAGCCGTGAGGACGCGCCTCGTGTCCGGGCTGACCGTCACTCAGGAGCCGCTCACTTCCTGCGGCGTGAAGCGGCTCCCTTCTTGCTGCTGCAAAGCGCAAAGTGCAAAAACAGAGTCAGATCTGTACAGTGATCCTTCATGGTGGCTTTAAGATGATTATTATGTGTACACACACACACACACACACAGGCTATACATATACAAACTAACTACTGGACAAACTTAGACATGAGAGGAACAGATCTTTCCTTTGAAGCTACATCCCCCTCTAGTGCCCAGACTAGGCCTTGTTAACCCACCCAAACGGGCTAATCTTTATTAATAACACATAGGCTATTGTATTATATCATATTTATTTATTAAAAATTAGATCATATGACTGACCAGGTAAATTTACTGAAAGTCACACCATGACAAACACTAAAATTGAATGTGGAAAAGTATAAACAAAAAAATTATGTTATAATGTAGCCTACTGTTGACCACAAATAAAATAAATATAAATTATGAATATCTCATATATGATTTATTAATTTATATTTTAGTTTTCATTAAATTTATTTCCAGTGTTTTGACTGATAATTCGCATCACATCACACACACACACACACACACACACAAAAAGGGTGTGTAAGTTTGAATTTGAAGTTTGAGTGTTTTGTCACTTTGATGTAGTCCTATTTTCCCCCATTTAGTTGATGATGATGGGGAGTTACTTACTGTTTCTGAAGCTCGTCGATGCGGTTTCTTAGAGAGATCACCTGAAAGACAAACAGCTGGGTTTGAATCAGGTAGGAATCTCACCTGCACACCTTCATCACTTTGAAATTCTCTATTTAAGGCAATTTTTTCCATTTGAAAATACCAGCAATTAAACACATTTTAAAGTATTTCAGGTGCAAATCTCCTATCCTGGATTATTTGACCAAAGAAGCAGGTGTATGTGAGGAACATGAGGACTGACATCAAAGAATATGTGTCACAGCTGATTCACCAAACAGGAAGGGCTCTGATTGTGTTCTGTAATAAGTGGACCAAACTATCCTTCCCCACTGATAGGACAAATAAATGTCATAGTAAAGTACTCACACATTCTAGAAAAGCATGTCTTTTTGAACTCTACAGTAGTATTTGCTGTGCTAATAAAAATCCCACAGAATACTAATGAAACATTTTGCACATTTAAATAGGTGGTGTTTGAATATAAAGATATTATTCACACTGAACTTCAGATAAAAACAGACAAACCAAAAAGGAGATTGAATGTTTTGCAGCATGCACAAATATACCACGTTTCCTCACTGACCTCATATCTCTGTCTCTTGAGTGCCTCGCCGTGGTCGTATTTAATTGCCTCCAGGTTGTGCAGCCACTCCCACAGCTCCTTTGCCTTTTCCCTGACAAACACAAACCAGGAACCAAACATCCAATCAACCAACAATCCTCTAAAGCAGCTAAAAATAACATGTTGCTCCCTGCGAATGGGGCGATCAGAAAATCACCTTATTTTAACCCATAACTGCTTTTTTTTGTTGACTTTAATGTGCTAACCCCCAACTTAGCTATCGTTAGCTACATTACTTGCTGTGTTGCTGTTCACTCTATATCAAGGTATTTGTCATGATGTTGAATGAATGCTACTCAATTTGCATATAAACTATACAGATAATTTTGTTTATACATCTGCTGGTTTTCATCACAGGGTAAATATCTGTATTTAAATGGATGATATTATTCTATGCCTTATTTCTGTTTGTGGGATAATCATGTGCTATGTTTATAAACTACAGTTCCCACAATGCTTTGTAAACAGGAAGTATAATGTTGAGTTATGCTATGCGCAACATTTTGAAGCCCGTTTTCTTTTTGGTCTAAATTTGTTTATATTTTGGCAAATCTAAATTAAATGGTGCAGAATAAGCTATTAGCAGTTCTTGTTTGCAATGTACCAATGGATATACAGACAAGTATGACTGGATTACTTTGATTATGAAGAAAACTGAATCTCAAGCAAGAGTTATAGGGAGCATCTTTTTTTCTGATTTCTGAGTGAGGGTATGGATGTTAATTCACAATGGACATAGGTAATGATATTCTCGCAATAAATCTAAAATTGTGTGTATTATGTCTGTTTAGATTTGACCTAGTTATGACTTGGAGAAGGAGATATATGATTTTGAAACTGCGGCAATCTGACACAATGGGTTGAAGAGTTTGGTCCACACAGGGAAACATGTGTTCCAAACGTTGTTCTTAATTAATGTCATGTGGGAAACAGACTTGGGAACAAAAAAATATATATATATCTAAAAACATAATTCAAAGTGCTAAGTAGGGTTACTGTTCTTTCTTAAAAGTACAACAACTACAAGGCGTTAAGGATGATATTGGTATACAAAAGCATCTCTGCATCACCCACAGCAAACATAAAAGCGTCAAACAGTCTGACATGTCATTTTCCAAAAGAACTGATTGGTCTGCATAAGTTACCATGTCAATGTACCCTGTTAAGAAGTGAACCACCGTAAGGACTGAAAACCCAGGGTTAAACCTGAGTTAACCTGCAACGTCAAATCCTGCCTTGTAGTAGGCTATAGGCCGCAGATTTCAGAGACAATATGTAAATATTTTGTATATAAACAGCTATATTTTTTTTATGAGTGACTGATTTGGCACATGTGGAGAAAACATGTCCAGGGGTGCTCATGTGTAGCGAGTTTTGGGTTGTTATATGTTACGTAAAATTGATCATGCATATAAAAATTATGATTGTACCCCAAAGCACAGTGAAATGAAGGCTCTCTGTGGTGTCATTGCAGTATAATCTAGACTGTGCCTCGTCTTCTTGTTTCCTCATGTGGGTTACCTCAGTTTGTCCTCGCTGAAATTGTCAATGTTGAGAGGTTTGCATCTCTCTGCCATAATCTTCTTCTTCTTTTCTCTTTCAGTCTGCTTCTTGCCTCTCTTATGTTCAATCTAGAAAAGTCCAACTAGTTAAAGCTCCATGTCTTCACAAACACACATGTTGCTACAAAAATCTGAATTCACACTAACAAAAAAGACAACAACCAAAAGAAGTGAAGTGAAAAAAGTACCCTCTGCAGGCTGCTGCTGAAGCCTGATCCCATGTTGCTCAGCGCGATCTTCTTCTTGGCATCATCTTCAGCCTTCCTGTGGGCATCAGCCTCCTCCTTTCTCTGTCGCTCAGCCTGTAAAATACATTTTTAAAGATCACGATTCCACAGCATAACAAGTGAAAAGAAAATTTTTTCCTATGTCAATGATAAAAGTGCATCTTAACAGCATCTGAAAATCCTGTTTTTGCTGACCTCCAGTAACTGAAATTATCGTCTTGATGCAGTGATGTAGAAATAAACTTTGGGTGATCACTGGCTGTACTGCTAGGTGTGATGAGATGGAAAATATACTTGAAACTCTTAACCAGGAGACATCAGTGTGACACTGCTTTTCAGCGTGGTGTTAAATTCCTCTCCACAGTCAGATTCTCTTCATGCAAATAGTAACTGATTGATATTTGTAAAGGTGAATCTATTCTGAGTTAATGTATTTTAAACATTTTATTTTACTGTTGAAAAACTTAGAAGAATGAGGTTACAAGTTGAGGTGTGCTGTGAAAAAAAAACTGTGCCAATTCAGCAGAAGCAGGAGCTGCGTACCTCCCGCCTTGCCTGCCGCTCTTTATCTTTATCCGAACGAATCCTCTGCTGCTCGGCACGCTCAGCGCGACGCTTCTCCTGAGGATCAAAACATGCCAAGAAATTAATTCTAATGCTTTATTTTCTGGTTTATTTCCACATATCTTTGACTGTTGTGATATTTAACCCGATCCTTAAACTACAGATATATGTGTGTCAAATAGACTATATACATTTATCTGAAGCTTTTATCCAAAGCGACTTACAATTTCTATACATGTCAGAGGTCGCACACCTCTGGAGCAACTAGGGTTAAATGTCTTGCTCAGGGACACAATGGTGGATGTCTAACAGTGGGATTCGCACCAAAGGCAAGCATCTTATCTATGCGCCATCACCACCCATAGCCAATCCAAGCATATACAAGTATATGGTTGGTTTAATACTAAAAATAAACTAAATACAAGTATATGGTTTATTTAGGTAAAATCTCACAATTCTTCCTTTGAGTGCAATGAGCTCCTCCTCCTCCTTCTTCCTGCACTCGAAATGAGCGTCGATCAGTGACTGCAGCTCCATCAAGTCTTTGTTTTGACGTTTCTTGTGGATGTCCTGTAAGAGATGTACAGGAGACCGCAGTCACTAACAAACAGGAGAGAGGTTGGCGGCTCCAAACCTACACTTAGAAAAATACCATGGCCTCGCAAAGTTAATAAGAAACACTCATAAGAAGCAGGAGAGGATGAGTTTTTTAGCAGGTTTTTCATTCATTGTTTTTTTTTTTGTTGCTTTTAGTAAACATGAACAAAATAACCAGTATGAAAATCACATAACTTGTAGTTAAAATCTTCTTGCAAAAGACTTTCTTTACTGGAAAATATTTGGCATCTGGCTGCATTTATAAGTAGCGCCTTCATCCAAAGCACTTTACTAATTGGTTTACCTGTGATTAGTGGATGACCTGCTCAGTAAGCTGGCACTGCCTTCACAGACATGTGGACATGTGTATTGTAATTATACAGTATGTAGAGCACACTAACAAACCATTGGTCAAAATACAAATTTCTCATGACAACCATGACATTTATTTAATAGGTGCCACTAATTAAATACCATCTTCCCATCTTACCTGGTCCCAGGTTCTCTCCTCCTGACTTGCTCTGGTTCTGTTACCTTAAATGTTTAACAATTCTGTTCTTTCTGTCCTTTAAGTTAAAAGCAAATTTTATTCCAAGGTTCATGAACTTATTCTAACGTGCAGTTACTTGAATTTGCGATGATGTGGATTTATGAGTGTGAGAACTTTATGAGAACTTTTCCAGTTCTCTATTTCATTTTATATCATGCACAAACCTGGCATTTTGCACATATTTGTTGTTAATTGTTGTTATTCTATATTTTATTTTGTCATATATATATTAATCCTCTCCCGTTGCAATACGTCTGCACAACACAAACCCGGAATAATGCACATGTAACGTTGTTCTTTCTCTGCAAATAGTTGTATTATTTTTTATAATCTCTTATTATTCTTATATAACTTGCATTTGTTTATTCCATATTATATACTTCTACATGTATTTATGTCAACTGTATGTTAGTCTACACATGGCACCTTATTACCAAAGCAAATTCCTTGTACGTATAAAATACTAATTGGCAATAGAGCTTCTGATTCTGAAGACCATGTGAGCTCTGTGTTAGGGACACTCTGCAGATACAAAGGTAATAATTTGACTTTTCATCTTGTTTCACATGTTTTCAAAAATCTTGGATTTGGATGCACAGTTTTAAATCATTTTCTACTTTACCTTTCAATTCTCTTAAAATAAAACTAAAGGTCTTAGATAGACATACACTCCTTCACGCAACCCAAGGGGGAACTGCCGTTTACACCTCAATTTAAGCTTTTTTTTGAAAGGGCAAAGCTGTTGTGTAGGAGGATGGTATGCATTCTGACTGCACGACGGACCGCACCACAATTTGACTTGAACAAGACCCCCTTGTGTAAGGGGCCTTGATGCCACAAGAGTGCCGCTGAGATCACATGTCAGATGTATACTATCACATGTTGACTTACATCAAAGTCCACTTTCTCGCCATCAGGGATCTTTGGAGCACTGGGTCTGTTAAAGGAAATAACTTTTGAGTTATAACAATAAGTAACTTGAAGCTGGCAGTAATGCACGAAAGACAATCAATGTTCTCACTTGAACTTAGGCTTCTCCTCTGGGTTTTCAGCATCAAAACAGCAACATGGAGAGAGGGGAGAAAACAAACTGTTAGAAATATGACACAGCTAGGGAGAAAGACAAAGACTAAAAACTGCTGGTTAATCAGGGGGGAAGATCCATGTGGACAAGCTGAGTTACATCTGAGGGCTGCAAGTTGTTTCACACCTCCAACAGATCAAAGTCATTTGAGTGAGTCAATGTAGCAACACTTTTCATGATCAGTGGACCAATTCCTCTGTTTTTATTTTCAATTCACAGTGTTAATCTGTTGTGCGTTAGTGTATAAATCAAACCAATGTAATCTGAGACATTTGAAGTGCTAATCAGAATCAGTACGTTGTGTGCTATAAATCAAATTGTCTGAACATACTTCATTGCACACTTTTCACAACAGGGAGTTTGGAAGTTACTGTTAATTGATGCGCATGGTAAAAACACAACTATGATTTTTAACACAAACAAATAACCAAGTTTGTGATTAGCTTTATGTTTTTTTTTACGGGACCCTCACACTAAAAAAAGACAGACAACATGGGAGGAAAACGCAGGCAAAGGAATAGCGACTCAGCAGGAAATACAAACTACCATCTTGATCTCCCTCCTCCCCTGGCAGGACACATTCATGCAAAAAAGAGAAGAAGCAGAGATGAGCAATGGGGCCCGTAACCATGACTCGGCATTTCTGAATCCTTCACCCTGTTCCTCCACATCAGCTCTGATGTAGAGACTGAAGCGAACAGATAAATTCTGCCTTTCCCTCAAGGAAGATCAGTGAAACAAGCATTTATTCATGTGTGAAAGGTGTGAAAGAGTCTTCACACCTCTGGCCTCTGGTCCAATCAGAAGAACATAGAAGAATACAAATCAACATACCTTCTTCTTCGTAGGCGTCTGCATGCAGCAAGCGTTGAAAGCAAGAGCAGAACAGAAATCATTAGTGGTTGGACTGGGCAGGCTGATTCTGTCCTATTTACAGTGCACAGCTTATAAAGCACATTTACCAAATTGGGGTGTTCACAATTCTAATGTACAGCAGTGGCAGCCACTGCAGAAGACCCATGTCATGTCATGTATTAATGCTGCAGACAGTTCTCACTTTCCTAACAGTAGCTTTTTCCTTGTTTGATTGGTATACTAAATCTTTCATATAAGTGGTCAGCAATTGTTTTTTGCAGATTTATAGTCAGTCAATTGTTCCTTCCTGAAACTTGATATTTCTAAACCGCTACTGCTCAAGCAGCGAAATCAAAGTATTAGTTTAGCAAGCATAGAGTAAAGCCTGAGACTTCTGCAGTAACTCCATCTGCGTGAAAAGTTTGCATAGATCATGAAAGCATTTAAACAAAAAAAATTCATGGAAGACATAAATAATGAGGATGCTAGCTTTGCATTAAAACACCCCAGTGTAAATGCTTTAGAGCAGTTTGCCAGTCTCACTCTTCTTCTACACACAGATAAAGAAAGGCGCTAAACATGGACTGAAGGGAGGAAAAGAAATAGCTTTTACATGACTGAAATTACCCATCATCCTTTTTGCTTTAGCCTAGAAGATGGATTCGCCAATAGTCATTAAGAGCAAAATGAGACATACGCATGGATAGAAGGCAATGTATGAGACATGTAAAGGCAGCTGAATTTCTTTTTTTTCCCTTTCAACATTTATGTGCACATTCAAAACACACATCTGACACTGAGCAGTAATGCTGGAAACAGCTAACACTGATGAGGATGTGATGTGATATAAAACAACATTTTATAAAGTGAAGCCCAGATTTTTTCTGCAGTGCACTCTAAAAAACAAGGGTTCATGGGGGTTTCTCGAAGAGCCCGAAAACACCAAAAGGCACTTTAGTCTTGTTCATTAAGTCTAAAGTGCAACACACTAGCCTTGTCATGCCACACTGATTAGGGAAGCGAATGTGATAAAACTCCTGCTTTTCTGAAGAGTTCACACATTGGGAACAGGGCAGTATCCCTATATTGATGCAGCAGGTGTGTATGCTAAACATAGAAAACAATGGGTACAAGTGTTTAAACGTGTTATACACTGCTGGTGTGTGTTTGCCCCGCTAGTGGCCCCTAATGGCTGCAGTGTTCATGACGCCAGAATGAATAAACAAGTTGATGATTTTCCTTCTGTAGTGGTGCTACAGGAAAGGCTCGGGATTCAAAATCAAAATAGTTTATCATGTTGGAAGCATGGATGTGAACAACAAATAACTCATGGCTACATGCAGACTAGATAAAGAGATATGTGTATAGTAAAAATATTGGGTGGCACTCGAAGAAAGGTCATGTAGGGTTTAAAATGGAAAGGCCTCAACCTCTGGGGAGCCTGAATGTGCTCAGTAAATTTTAATGGCAACTTGCCAACAATGTTTTGGTGGCTTGATGGTCTATGGTGTAGAAAAGGCCAGGGAGCACCAAAAATAATAGTAGCAATTTGTTTTCTGGGCACCATGAATATCTATAGAAATTCTTGTGGAATAATTATTTTAAACGTATCTCGCTATTGATCAAAGTGTTTCTCGAGGAGAAACTTTGACCAGAGTGTGGCTCAAAGTTCAGCAAATCATGAGGAATTATCCTCTGACCATGAATGTGTGGGACAGATGGATGGACAGACAGACCATCTGACATCACCATTCGTAGGTCATATTGCTAAATGATTTTGTAATTACTGTTAAGGTTCATGAGACCTCAGTGTCAGGCTTTACTAAGAAAACTTAAGTTTTCTTTAATCCCTCATTTTTTAGAGTGTATTTTTCTGATGGATGAATACATGATTATGGAAAAAGCCAGTTTGTAGGACTGGAGCATTAACTCTCATCTCCATGCTTTCCTGGGTCATGATGTCAGATACGCTATTCCTCTCTTTGCAGTAAGGCCATGATTACCTGCTCAAACACAAGCCCCAGCAGTGAGTGTAACTAACTTTTCAGACTGACAGTGACCTGGAATAAATCCGTGTCTGAGGTTTGTCTAACTTTGCAGCCTTGCTTCTAACCTTATTTTAACATGGGTATGCTTGAACATGGGTTTTTCAGGTAATTATATGATTACTATACAGTTACCTGAATGTTGAAAGAAGTACGCTATCCTTTACTTAAGTATAAGTTTAAACACCGTAGTCTAGAAAAGCATTCAAAATGTTATACAGTCATTATACAGTGAGTATTAAGTATTTTAATATTATAGAATATTATATTCTGCTTTTATCTTTAACAAATACAATTTTAGATACTTGGTATACTACTGGGTGGATTAGAAGTATGCTATGTAACTACTATACTACTAAGTAACTAGTAACTATACGTGTAAAATAAATGGAGCGGAGTAAAAAGTACAAAATATACTTCTGAAAAGTAGTAGAGAAGAAGTATAAATTAGTATAAAATGGAAATAAAAGTATGTCAAAATTGTACTTAAGTAAAGTACTAGAGTGGATGTAGTTAGTTACATTCCACCACTGGGGTTAATGTAACTCTGAACCTTTAAGTTGGTTAAATCAGATGGATTGTATGTTTATGCATGTTTAGGAAAACCCAACAAGGTCAAACCGCTTTAAAATTTAGAGATGTGCAGCTGCTATCTAGCATGCCGCAACTAAATTTAGCTAAACAGCATGGGGTTTACAGAGAATTAATACTATAAGTTCCTGCTGGGAATGCATCCAGACAAATTCTTAACTCGCGCTGCAGATTCACAATTTTTGTGAGCAGTAATGAAGAGGAGGTAACTCCAGTGGAAAGGGCTCATGGGGAACTAGATTAGTGAACTGCAGAAATATCAAACCCAACAAGACAATTGACCCTTGAGTCTTCAAATGTTCTAGGAAAAAGATCTGCCAGTAGTGTGTGATATAGCAGCGCTGTGGTATAATGTCTACTATCTACAGAGCACTCCACCAGAGAACAGATAACATGACTCTAAACTGGACATGAGAAAATATCTCTACACACTGGCAGATTTCTCTCACTGCATAAAAAAAATAAATACATTTTCAACACCAGTTTTACTATGATTAGAGTTTCTGCTCTTTTCTGGATCTCCCTCAACATTAAATCATTTTTAAAACCAGCATAAAATTATGAGTAAATGACTAAATATTAGGAGTTCCTCCCCAAAAGAAAAGCAACATATTTTAGTAATATAAAAAAATATGCATATATTAATGGGTATTTATTGGGGGAAAAAAATAATCCATTTCAGATAAGAGCTGATAAAATCAGATTAGAATACCTTTGCTGATTTAAATGCAATCTTTCAATATACAATTTTTACTTAGGAACCTTTTGCTCATATTTACAAAGTCACAAAATGCCAAAATACTTTTATCACCTACGTGATTCAAATCATTTTGCTAGCTAAACATGCTTTACTGTAGTAGCAATGGCATTGTAAGAAAGCATTGTCAAATATTATAATTTCAGCAGGTTTTCAGTCTGTTAGAATCTAATAATCAGCAATTCTTTAATGTCAGTTTTCTGTTGATTTTAAATTTCTGAAGTGTGTAATTTTTAAACACCAGCTGTGTTTTGATTGCAGAAAAGACCCCCCCCCCAACCCCCCCCCCCCCCCCCCCCCCCCAGCAACTTCATTAATTTCTGCATAAATGACTAATTACTGAGTTTAAAATGCCGCCATAGAACCGTATTCCTCCCAAAAGTAGGGTTTGCAGCTACTGTTGAACCAAGAAGTGATGACTGAAGACATGACTGGGCACTTATTTAAATCTACATATTAAGATATTTTTTACAGACTGTAGTTGGAATTCTGAGGAAGTGCCTAACATAAAGAATGCATTGCTGAACATTTATATCATAAATGCGTCTGCTAAACGTAATTGTTGTCTTCTGTTACCTTTACTGACTGAATTGGAAGAGGCGGGTTGTTTTCTTCAAACGATTCTAATCTTGAGCGTGAACATTCATTTCTGAATCTTGGAAATTGTATTTTGATAAAAAAAAAAAAAGAAGCTTATCTTTTATAAAATATCTTTTAAAAGGTAAAAATTGAATTAACACGAGAGGAGTGTAAAAGATGAGCAAAAACTCAAATAATGCCTGCTTGTCCTTTAAGACTCAACGCTTTGACTTGTCAGGCAGGATATGTTTTGCAGCGTGTTGATGTTGACTGGACTGGCTATCCTACAGAGCAGAGTGCTAAATTTCCTACAGGAGAAGGGTGAACAGACTGCCCATGCCACGTACCTTCCTCCTCATGAACCACCTGCTGCACCACCTCCTGTGGCTCTGGCTCTGGTTCTGGTTCAGGCTCTACCTCTGGCTCTGCTTCTACCTGGGCCTCCGCCTCAGGGGCTACTTCTACTTCTACTACCTCCTCCTGGGCTACGGGCACGCAGCATGCACCAAACCGCCGGGAAGAGGGAGGGTGTCGGAGAAGGCCGTTAATGAAGACCACAGACATGACAGAGCCATTAGAAACCAAAAGTGAGAGATTACTTTAGTTACAGAGAGGACGGATGGGTGAGCGATGGACAGAGCTGCTGGAGAGAGAGAAACACAGGATGATGAGAGAAAGTCAGTTGACCTTTCACACAGAAGCCGTATTTAACTGTTGAGGTGGAAAATTACCTGAAGAACAGCTGGTTTTGTGCTGATCGTTCACATATTTAATAAATTCAGTTTGAAAACCTTTTTAGAACAACTGCCCTTATGAGGACCATGGAGGCTAATGTTTTTTATTTCTCCTATTATCTCCAGATAATCAAAATCTTAGTTAAGCAAATGCTTTATGTAAACTTTGTTATTCTAATCATATTGTCATCTATTATTTACTAAACTTAAATTACAGGGTAAAAAAAACATGCAGAGGCACATTTCCAGAAATTCTGCAACACAAATTCCAGTGAGAAAAAAAAAGCGATTATATTATATATATATTTATATATAATAACATATCAATATTAGCAGGACTACAGTTGTTTAGGGACACCGTGTCATAAAAGTAAATCAGAAAACTTGATTAATCAAATGGCAAAATGTTTTATATTTTAATAACTGTGAAAATATGAAGAATATTGACACAAGCCTTAAATGTTAGCATTGTATTACACATATATTACATTTGTCCCTCAGAGAGCCAAAGAGAAACAGAAGCGTAAAAAAAAACATTTAAATTGACGTTGATGTTAATACTTACTCAAATTACTGGAAACCTAGGCTTGGATTTAACTTCATTCAAATGTAGCCTATGTTGTGTGGTGCGGTCAGTACATCTAGATAATAGTGGATGATAATATTGTCGTTTATCTGTTTTTAGCATTTAACTAAATTAATCTTTTCTAAAAAGTTAGAAAGATTACATTAGAAGATATCATCTATGGATATCATGATATAGGCGAAAACGATTACAGTAACATAGGTAAACATGAGGTGTATACACTGACTCTATTTATTAACATTTTAAAATCAAATTCATATATATTTAATATATGTATTGTGATGTTACTGTTTTCTCTGAGTTTGCTGCCGGTTTGATTTTTCCAGGTATTTTTCCACCTCCACTGTTGAAAATATGGCCGTTGTGTGAATGAGGTCAATGACAGATGCATTGATGTGACATTAACAGACGACAGTGTAAACATGTCACATGTCAAGAAAATAAATGTAGAGCCTGGAAGCTCAATTGCATTTTTTTCTCAACCATATGATTCAAAACATCACTCAGTCAGAAAAAGTCACCCTTAAATTGAAAGTGTTTGACTGACAGCTGTTAGTTAGCTTTCTACCTGCCAGAAAATAAACATCCTACGCCTCTTTTTTTGTACATACAATTAAATATTTTACATGAAATGATCATCAAAATCTCTATCTTCATGAAAATAAGGCATTAAATGATAATCCTCACCTATTAAACTAAAACAAGGCTTCACATTTCTACTTTGGAAAAAGGAAATTCTGAGACGACGCAAATAAAATCAGATGTTAGTATAACTTGTATAAAGTGCAGGTGTCACTGTCAAACACTTCTAAATAAGGGTGAAATCAGGCAGCTGATAAATTAGTACAGTAGAGAAAGGTCTGGAAAATCGTATCGAATCAGTCGTCTTTACCTTCTTCGTCTTCGGTTTTGGAAAAATAAGGCAAATACGGTGGGACAAAAGAAACAAATATAACATGGTGTCATTTCAATTTACATTTTAACTTTACATAAATGTTTTACTTATACAGTACATTTACAATATGTGGTTTCAAATGCATATAAAATATATGGTCAAACAATAACTTGCGTATATTTGCAGGGCAATTGAGAGATATTCCAATATATTTCGAGACATCTTATCATAATCTCATGACAGAAGTCAGTAACAGTAAAGTCAGTAAATAAATAAAAACATTGTTCATTTTGTTTTAATAAATAAAGGTGTGAGTCATATAACTTGTTTATTTTGTTTCTTATGTATAACTTACATAAGAAACAAAACAACCTAAGTGGTTGTCACTTACCCTCGACCTGATCCCTGAAATAAAAAAGAGAAGACGTTCAAAAATCAAACATGAAATCCAAGTTAGCATCTACATCACTTTGTTTTGATAAAGTTAAAACTGTTTTTTTCAGACTGCAGTGTGTGTGTTTTTATTGACGGTGTGGGATTCACTCACAGTTCCTCAGTGTCAGACATGGTGACAGCAGACTTCACACCTGAGGGAAAAGACAAAGAGCCTGATGAGTTGTCAGGGTTGAAACAGCAGCAGAGACACTGCGCTGATATGAAAAGGTAAAAGTGTTTGATCCCCACCGAGACATTTGTCCCTCTCTTTAATCACTTTCTAGCTAGCTTGACCATCACTGCTCTCCCTCTCTCTCTCCTCCTTGTTGAGGCGGGGAGGAGGGGACAACTTTGAATTGAGTGTGTGTCACGGGTTTGGGTTGGTTAGGTGTGTTTTGTGTTTGTTTCTGTTCATTCCCCGATAGACAGACAACCACTTAAATACACTGGTGAGTGAGACACTAATTACACACAGGTGAAACCACTAGGACAGTCAAGGACAGGCAGGAAGTAAAACAAGACAAGAGACACTAGGGCAGACTAACTACAAACTAAAACAGGAAGTAAAGCCAATTGAAACACACAAGGAGCTATGTCACAAAATGAAACATAACAGACTTTTTGAAAAAAAACCTACAGAAGTAAAGAACACAGAAACAAGACTGGAAAACACTAATGAATTCATAAGTAAACCTTACTAATAAATGACCAAAGTAACATATACTACAGAGAAAAGCAAACACAAGGGCAGGGAAGGAATGGAAACAAACACAAAACACACCAAACCAAACCCGTGACAGTGTTTTTACAAACTGCAATTGACAAATACACATTATGCCTTTATGTATTTCCTTTTTATTGTATTTTATTTATACTTCTACTCCACTATATTTATCTTTCAGCAATAGTTACTATTACTATTAGCTCCTTTACTGATATATACTTTATATTATAAATATAACACAGAATGGAGCCATTTTGCATTACTTTTGATGCTCAAAGTACATTTTTCAGCCAATACTGTACTTTTACATAAGATTTTGAAAACAGGTTGTTTTTTTTTTACGTGTTTTAAATGTAGTATTTTTTCATTGTGGTATTGCTCCTCTTGCTTAAGTAAAGGATCTCAGTACTTCTTGCACCTCTGGGCTCCAGCCACTTACAGTATAAGGTCACAGAGTTGCATTATTTTCACACTTGACACAAACACCTTGTCCAAAACCGTTTACTCAGCTGGTTGGGAGGTGTTATGTTCTTTGCAAGTTTGTTTTCACTCATGAGAATCCAATCCAAGTCCACTGAACACCACACATCATCACCACTTATGTCATAGGTGCCATTTTTGACTAAAAGAATATTTAATGCTTATTTCCCATTGACTTGGTGCTGTTACTTTTAACTTTTGTTTCAATTAGAAATTTGGTATTAGGGTCAGTTTACCCAAATAGCCAAAGTTTTTTCCTCCCTCACTGTACCTCTATTGGAATCTTGCCATGCAGGTTGTTTCAGATTCATTTGCCGAAAAATATCTGTCTCTTTTTTGCTTGTTCAAGTCAACAGCAACTTCTACCCTTTTTGACTTCACTTTTTGAGTTCAACTTCGGCGCCACAAAAGGGATTGTTTGCAGAAAATCTTAAGCGCACTATCCTGAGCATAAATTTCACATTGAAAGACACTCAAATAAATGGCTGAGGGTAAATATAATGCAGTGTATAGTAAGTAGAGAATGATTTTGGACACAGCGCCAGAGTCTTTTTTAAAGGCATTTTAAAGGCTGTGAGCTCCTCAAATGAAATTCTATTCATCTCAGCACATCGATCAATTAAACCAAAAATGGTTGTATGATTAGATACCACCAGAGGTAAGAAAAAATATGCTGTTCTGTTTTTTTGTAATTTGGGAGAACAAACTCTATTACACTATTCAACTGCAGGCACACAAATGTAATAAACTATGACTGCTTTCCTGGATTCCACAACAGCTTTCACTGCTCATAAAAAAATGCCAATTTCCAGTCCTATATATATAGGAAATACCCCACTAATCAGGCCAAGAGTAAAAATGTTCCTACAGGCCTCCCTGTGAAAGTCAGCTGGAGTCCCAACATCATTTCAGGCCCAAGGGAGGCGAGGAGCAGCTCTGTTGAAGCAATTGTTGGAGGATGTCAGCTAACTAAATATTCTAAATACAACAATATCATATTTGATATATAAAAAGTATCTTTGGATGACTCCTTCACACTTAGCAGTGGACACAGCTGCAGAGGACTCGGGGGATTAGTTCTGGATCATATTTCTACCCATCAGCTGAGGAACGGTGTCCAAATAGCTGCTTTAATCCCTCGGCTTGGTCCAGCGGGAGGATCCTCTGCACTCAAACAGCCAATCAGCATCCTCCAATAACAAACGAGCTCTTTGATCGACTTACAGCTGTCAGTGGCCTCACCTCTGTGTGTCCAGCATTCACTCAGTATATATCGACACTTCAACACTCCTTATATTTAGTGGATGGCCACTTCATTTCTTCGGTATGAGAACACACCGAATGCTGAGAAGTGTTTCTGAGTCTTTCTAAAACTGAAACTGATGAAACAGGTGAGACTGCAGAGGAAACTCCTGATCCTGAGCCAATCAAGATTTAGATTGAAATGGCAGTATGAGACCCATTTATGGACCAATACATCAATTTGACCCAGAGATAAAGGGAAAGTGATGGCTAGATGAAGGATGTGTATTTTGCTTCTGACAGAAAACAGACCTGACTTGTCATCACTATCTCAAAACCTCATATCTCTAAAATGTCGGCCTGTTTATAGGTCGTTTATAGTGGCTATGTGAGTGCAATTTCAACATAATGACCAGAGGTTACATGAGGAGAATGTTTCCTCAATTTCCTCATATAAAAACCTGAACCGTGATGCGAAATCTCTAAAGTCTGTGAACACGTGTCTCATGTGCAGATATTCACACACATTTATGCCAATTGTCAACCCAAACAGAGTAATAAATATAACAAAAGTAATTTGGAAAACAAATTTAAGTAAACACAGAATCAGCATGTGTTTTTAGACATGCGGCTGCAGAGAAACGCTACTAGTAGTCGGGATTTTGGTGTGTGTGAGTGTGTATGTCAACTGCTCATATGCAAGCCTCTCCAAACTTCCAGCACCGTATCTCCAGGAGTTATCTTCATGTTAGACAATTCAGTAGGTCACAGTTTACATATAATGCTAAACTTCACTGCCAATGTGTAAAAATTAAATACATTCATCTGTTTCCTTCCAGAGCTCTTAAGTTTTACTCCATCATTTGAAATGATGATTTATGTCCTTAAGAGGAACCCAAACATAAATTCAAGTTGTTATTTTGATTTAAGCGCAGTGATTAAATTACATAAAATGACGTTTTTATTAACTTGTTAAATCAACGTGGTCTCAGGAAACAGGACTCCTGCTCCAGAGCCAGATTGTTAACTATCCCAAACATAAACTACACACATTTGACATGCAGCAGAACATGTCTAGGTCTATTTCAAACATCCCTCCTGAGGTTACAGCCTGCAGTGCCAGAGGACGGACGATTATCTGTGTTTTTTCTCTGTCATACAACACCTGAGGCAACCTGCTGCACATGATTACAAACAAAATCTATAACCAGCAGATTTTGGCTTAAAAGGAGAAACAAATAGAAACATTTACATTAAGTTTAGTAGTGATGAGTGATTTCAGAGCCACTGCCTGTCGGTTTCAGTCTTACCTCAGAGAGGAAGAGAAGGTCCTCCGACGATGAAGATCGAGGTCTGTAAGAATCTTCAGCCTCCGCTCAGAGAATAAGTCCTTGTGTTATATTGATACTTGAGCTCATCAGGTCCTTATTGGCTGTGGGATGAGAGTGAGGTGTGTGTGTAGTATATGTATGTTTATGTGTGGAAAAGGTGGGGAGAGGAGGGGGCGGGCAGTCATGACCCTGGAGAAGGAGATGGATGAAATACTATGGATGGAAGAGGAGGGCTCAGGTTTTGGAAAGGAGCAGCTGAGAAGCTTCTGTTGCTAAATTTACAGTGATAGAAGGCTGAGAGGGGGCGGTTACACATCAGCCTGGCATCCAGACAATGGAGGGAAAGTGTGTGTGTGTTTGTGTGCGCACCAGACACTTCATCAACCAGTCAATCAGTCAGACACTCAATCAGTAGTAACAGAAGAATAGAATAATAATAGAACTGGAAAGCTAAAATGCGAATTGTGGAGCAATATAAATAGAATATAATGTGTTTATGACCTTTTATTCCTCAGAGAAAGCTTTACTAGCTTGTGAATTGTAGGTTCATAGCTCACAAGCCTGTTTATGTTTTAAAAAACAAAAAAACAAACAATCAGACTTAGTCTGTCTGGTTCGCACTTTTAGGTTTCCTGTAATAGTTTTCTGTTTCTGTTCATCCAACCCAATGGCTCTAAAATTCAGTCTGGTAGGTTAAGTAGTCCCTGCAGAACTAATTCACCCCATGAGAACTGCTGCAGGGAGAATTTTACTTCACTTCAGCAGAAGGCTTTGCTGCAAAATTGACAAATGTTAACCTTTAAATGACAAAGCCCTCTGGTGGCTGTAGGAATTATTACTAATTATGAATATTATTTTACACCTTTTACAGACAAAACTTTGAAATCTAAAATATGATGTTTTGTTGTAAATTAAACTACCCAATAGTTTATACAAGTACAGCTGAAACAATTAGTTGATTAATCAGTTAGGTTGCTGCTTTTCTTTTACATAATTCTAATTTATTGCTAATAATGTTGAGGTTTGGACTGTTGGTTGGACACAACAGGCATTGTGAAAGTGTCACTTTGGGCTAATGTGACGGTATTTCTCACTATTTTCAGAATCTTTACAAAACAAAACAATCAATCAATTTAATAGAGAAAATAATCAGCAGATTAATCCATAATAAAAATAAATTAGTTGCAGTCCGATACAAAATAGTTCAAAATGAGCTCCACCTCAACAACTACAGCAGTAAAATCCTGCTTTTACATTAATGCACGAAGAATAATAATCTGATGATACAATAGATAAAAGTATAACAGTCACAAAGGACATTTTACTGCTTTGAGTACTTTTACTGAGTACATTTTCCTGATTATACTAACATAATTTAACTTAAATAACATTTTCAATTCAAGAATTTTACTTTTAACTGAGCACTTTACAGTGTGGCATGATTGGTAATAAGTAAAGTATCTAAATACTTCCTTCAACACCACATCCAATCCCGTCTCCTAGAAATTAGGTATGTACTATAGTGTTTGGCAACAGCAAATACTTTGTGTGAGTAACATAATTCAATCTGACTTGTGTTTTTGAAGAAAATATTTTTAATAAACATACCTGCAGAGTTGCAAAATGCTTATACTGAACAAAATTGCAAAATGTTAAATGACAGTGTATTTCTTTTCCCCCCTAAAATATCCACTCAAGAAATATAATATCTGCTCATAGCAACTAAAGTATGATTCATTGTTACGGTTGTGGTTATGTTTACACACTCAAAGCACTTGGTAAATGTTAAGGGAAGATGGTGGTCCTGGTTTAATATTGAAAAACTCAACATTGTCTTGAAGCATGAGACAGGACATTTAACCAAAACCATAGTGTTTCTGTTGCCTAAAACTACTAATATGTCTCTGGTGTCTCTGGGATTGACCATTCATAGTAAGTGGTAAGTGCTCTTTGAGGGCGCTCTTAATGAATCCAAGAGAGCTAATCCCCATCAATAGACATAAACATTAGATACATCAGTAGTGTGATGGTGGGAAGTGTCAGGTCATAATAGCCAAGCTGTTAAGTGAAATAGAAAATCTCCATTCGGAAATTGGTTAAACAGCCAACTATCCGGAGTTGAGTTCTCATCCCTATCTGCAACTATCAGACGGTCCTGTTCATATTAAGACCAAACCAGAGGTAAAGGAGAGTGAATATTGCACTTAAATAACTTAACTTCAATAACTTAAACTCAAAACTGTGGAGATGACCGTGGACTTCAGGAGGAGCCCCCCCCACTCTGCCCCCCATCACCATAATCAACAGCCCTGTGTCTGCTGTGGAATCCTTCAGGTTTCTGGGATCCACTATATCCCGGGACCTGAAGTGGGAGCCCAACACTGACACCATCATCAAGAAGGCCCAGCAGAGGATGTACTTCCTGCGTCAGCTCAGGAAGCTCAACCTGCCTAAAGAGCTGCTGATCCAGTTCTACACAGCCATCATCCAGTCCGTCCTCTGCACCTCCATCACTATGATCTGCCACCAAAAAGGACAGGAGCAGACTACAACGGAAAGTCAGGACTGCAGAAAAAATAATCGGTGCCAACCTGCCCTCCATTCAGGACTTATACATTTCCAGAGTCAGGAAACGAGCAGGAAACATCACTGCAGATCCATCTCACCCCGGACACAACCTGTTCCAGCTCCTCCCCTCTGGTAGGCGCTACAGAGCACTGTACGCCAAAACCAACAGACTCAGGAACAGTTTCTTCCCACAAGCCATCACTCTGATGAACAGCTGATTTCTGACTCACAGTGTCAGGAACAATTCCTGTGCAATAACCCAGTAACTCTGTCTCT